>NC_044399.1:3058384-3358384 GCF_006542625.1 Nomascus leucogenys
TTGATTGGTGGTGAGCCTCTATACATAGTGGGTATAAAATGAGATGGAAGCCTTTACTGTAAAATATTTCTTACTTGTTTAAAAAATACGTAAGTATCCATAATCAGATTTTCCCGTTTATATGCTTTTGTACCCACACAAAGTCTAATTGCCTTTGAGGTCCAACAAATAGATAACAAATTGAGGGCCAGGCGCGGTGGCTTGTGCCTGTAATCCCAGCACTTTGGGAGGACGAGGCGGGCAGTTCGCAAGGTCAAGAGATCAAGACCATCCTGGCCAACATGGTGAAACCCCGTCTCTAGTAAAAATACAAAAATTAGCTGGGCGTGGTGGTGCACGCCTGTAGTCCCAGCTACTCAGGAGGCTGAGGCAAGAGAATGGCTTGAACCCAGGAGGCAGAGGTTGCAGTGAGCTGAGATCACGCCACTGCACTTCAGCCTGGCGACAGAGCGAGACTCTGTCTCAAAAACAAATAAAATGAAATAAAAAACAAATTGAGTTCACTGGGCATTGTGTGGCATCACAGAATTGAACATCAGGAGATTGCATATCTACTGCATCAAAATCCTTTTATTTTTCAGAAAATCCCAAAACTTTGCTTATGCTTTAGCTGCTGTACTTAGTAGTAACTTACACCTTCCATACTTGTGAAAATGCTGTATTATTTCAACCAGCATGAATTTGGTTCCTGCATATCAAGCACTGTTCTAGGTCCAGAGACTGAGGGCGTCACTGTGTGGACAGAAGTGACATGCGCACGGTTGATTTCTGACAGGCCAGGACATCAAAGTGCTGTCTGCATGAGTGCTGATCCATCATTATTTTTTCATTCACAAAACTTTTTTCCTCCCTTCACAAATAGCAAGTTTCTGTGTCTAAAAGAGAAAAGAAAAATTGAAAAAAAGATTGCTTATATAACCACTGTCCTTTTACATTTTAGTGTATGTGTTATACATATGTGTGTGCATATCTATACTATACATAGTGTGCATGTGTGAAGATGGAGACACATATTTGTGTATATATGCTTAGGCACAAAATTCATATGCTTCTATCAGTTTGTGTCTTTTTATGATGTATTATACATTTAGCATTTCCCTATATTAAAGGGTCTTTTTTTTTTTTTTTTTTTTTTTTATTATACTTTAGGGTTTTAGGGTACATGTGCACAATGTGCAGGTTTGTTACATATGTATCCATGTGCCATGTTGATTTCCTGCACCCATTAACTCGTCATTTAGCATTAGGTGTATCTCCTAATGCTGTCCCTCTCCCCTCCCCCCACCCCACAACAGTCCCCAGAGTGTGATGTTCCCCTTCCTGTGTCCATGAGTTCTCATTGTTCAATTCCCACCTATGAGAGAGAACATGCGGTGTTTGGTTTTTTGTCCTTGCGATAGTTTACTGAGAATGATGTTTTCCAGTTTCATCCATGTCCCTACAAAGGACACGAACTCATCATTTTTTATGGCTGCATAGTATTCCATGGTGTATATGTGCCACATTTTCTTAATCCAGTCTATCGTTGTTGGACATTTGGGTTGGTTCCAACTCTTTGCTATTGTGAATAGTGCCGCAATAAACATACGTGTGCATGTGTCTTTATAGCAGCATGATTTATAGTCCTTTGGGTATATACCCAGTAATGGGATGGCTGGGTCAAATGGTATTTCTAGTTCGAGATCCCTGAGGAATCGCCACACTGACTTCCACAATGGTTGAACTAGTTTACAGTCCCACCAACAGTGTAAAAGTGTTCCTATTTCTCCACATCCTCTCCAGCACCTGTTGTTTCCTGATTTTTTAATGATGGCCATTCTAACTGGTGTGAGATGGTATCTCACTGTGGTTTTGATTTGCATTTCTCTGATGGCCAGTGATGATGAGCATTTCTTCATGTGTTTTCTGGCTGCATAAATGTCTTCTTTTGAGAAGTGTTTGTTCATGTCCTCTGCCCACTTTTTGATGGGGTTGTTTGTTTTTTTCTTGTAAATTTGTTTGAGTTCATTGTAGATTCTGGATATTAGCCCTTTGTCAGATGAGTAGGTTGCAAAAATTTTCTCCCATTCTGTAGGTTGCCTGTTCATTCTGATGATAGTTTCTTTTGCTGTGCAGAAGCTCTTTAGTTTAATGAGATCCCATTTATTAAAGGGTCTTTAAAAAACATTTTAATAGCCACATAATCTGAAGTTATAAATAATCTTAGGATGAACTGTCTTATACAGAATTCTACATATGTGATCATTTCTTTAGGGTAAGTCTTAGGAGGAGAATTCTGAAGTCAAAGGCTGTTCATAAATACTCCCCATTGTCGTTCAGAAGGTCATTCCAGGTTATGTTTTCCACAGCACCTGAGTGCACTGGCTGTAGCATCTCCTTGCCTATCCTGACTTGTATCTTTTTTTAAAAAATTTCTAATTTTTTAGGCTAACAATGACATTTGCTTTTTATTTGTTTTGCTAGTGAATATCAACTCACTAGTAAATTATAATTTGCATTTCTTTGATTACTAGTGTGGTTAATTAAGCATTAGTTTATTATTGTACTGTCTTCTTGTAGTACTATGAATTTACTGTCTGTTCCACAATTTTTTTGCATGCCAAGTGCCACACTAAAGAAATGCTTTTAGAAATTGAAAAACAATGCATTAGATGAGACCACTGCCCCAAGGAGCTAAAGGAGAAATAGGAATTAGGAATAGGAAGGTTTCACCATGAGCAGGAAAGGCACCATTAAGATCAGGTTTGAGGCCGGGCGCCGTGGCTCACACTGTCATCCCAGCACTTTTGGAGGCCGAAGCAGGCGATCACCTGAGGTCAGGAGTTTAAGACCAGCCTGGCCAACATGGTGAAACCCCGTCTCTACTAAAAATACAAAAATTAGCCAGGCGTGGTGGTGGGCGCCTGTAATCCCAGTACTCAGGAGGCTGAGGTAGGAGAATTGCCGGAACCCAGGTGGCAGAGGTTGCAGTGAGCCAAGATGGCGCCACTGCACTCCAGCCTGGGCGACAACAGCAAAACTCCGTCTCAAAAAAACAAAAAAAAAAGATCAGGTTTGAGGTTGGTTTGAGGTTACTCATCTTGCAATGAGCAAGTGCAGGTGCGCTCTGACTGGAGCAGGGGCGTGTGAGGGCTCGGCGACACAGCGGCCAGCCGCACCTTCATCTAGAACAGATTCACTGTCATCTCCAACTCCAGGGTGGCCAGCTGAAGACTGGGCCGTCATCTGTTCTGAATCATTGATATAATGTGTTTCCTATGACCTGTTCTGTTGTTTTAGACCTGGTCAGCACACTCACAACTTCGATGAAATTAGGAATGCCTTTCACACAGGGCTAGGCACATCAGTTGATAAGTACATCCTGAAAAGGCCCAACTTAGCCGTGAGTATTGGACATAAATAGGAGTTGTATTACCACAAAAGTAAGGAAAATATACCGTGTACAGAGATCTTGCTCATTTGTTAAGCAAAATAAATGGTGGTCTTTGCTCCCAAAGACCCTTCCAGAAGAAAACAGTTGAATACTTTCAGTGCAGAAGGACAACTCCGGGTTACTGGTAGAACTTAACTATTATTTACAGTTTCTCTTCTCAACTGTTTATAACTTTTGTTCATAAAAACTGGCAGTTTCCTTTGTCTAACCACTGCAGGCCGTCTTTCTCTAGGACTCTGGTTTTCTGTTGCTTTTTGTACTGCTTCCATTTGTGATAGTCAAAACAGTTGACTCCTTAGAGTCAAGGGAATGTGGTCTTGGTTTCTTTTATCCTGGGACAGCTAGTCATAGTAGTGGCAAAGGATTATCTCGTTATCTTCATTACTCATTGTCATCCCAGAGACCCTTGATGAAGAGCTTTTAGATAAAACATGAGTAGAGTGTCATTCGGCCAGTTCCGTAGCACCAGCAGCTCTTGTTGAATGGTGTTCAGTTAGTGAACAGTTTTATAGTTTCTGAAAAGGTGACTGACACATGTTCAAATATCAAATTAACAAATGATGTGTACGTGTGTGTGATGGAATATCATGCAGCCATTATAAATCATGTCCCAAGAAAATATTTGAGGATATAAGAAAGTTTTGAGTAAAGGATACAAGACAGTGTATGTTTTTTTTTAAAAAAACATGACCAGGATGCATCTGAGAATACTGTATCATTGTCCACAGTTGACTTTCTTTTTTCACTTCATACTTACTGTTTGTACTATTCCACAGTGTGCACAGGGATGAGGTGGTAGATAGGGGGTGGTAGCTAACTCTGTTGAAGCAGCTAACCTGCCTGACAGTACTGTAAGTGTTTAAAAGGTGTCAGTATGCGGAATCATCTCACCAGCACCCGCCACCTTAGCCTGCTGTTTCTGCTGTATCCTTTCAGTTAGCTTACGATAGTACCCATTTGCCCTGGCCAGAATCCAGGACTTTTACCTCCTAAATAATTCATATGAGTATTTGTCTCCTCCTCCCTGCCCCTCCCCTCCTGTGCTAGTTCAGGCTTCGTTTCCTTGTGCCTTGTTCACTAAGCCAGCTCAGTATCCTTTGTATTCACATAATACCCCCCAAAGAATTAGAAAACTAGGTACCCCTCACACATTTTTAAGCTATCTAAAATGTTTTATCATAAATTTAAATGGTTTCAAAGGATATAATTAATGTTTAGCACATAGTGTGTTGCATATGTGAGTTAATTATATTCCCATCAGCATGTAGGACTGCAGATTCAGCTCATTCAGTTTTGGGAAATGTGACCCACTTGGCAGCCAGTACCCATCGTAACCAGTCACTCAAACCAGGCACGTGTGATCTCAGAAGAAATCGCACTTCGTCGTGTGATCCAGATAAGTATTGCAGTGGGGTCCTGGCAGCAGTCACTCCACTCTGGATTTAGTCCTTAGAATTCATTCTCTCCCCTCAAAGCCCCCGGGTTCTTGTCCTCCCCCCCCCGCCCGCCACTCTGGGGTCCACCACTCTGGAGTCTAGCCTCTAGCTCCAGCTCCACCTCAGCCTCACCCCCACCACCCCCCTGACCCCATCCTCCAGCTGTCCCTGCTCTGCAGTGCCTTGAACGTGCTCTGCCATGTGTCGGCTCGTTTCCTGAATCCTCAGGCATCAGTGCCAGCAGTGTCCTCACAGAGCTGTCAAGTGTATCCATGCCGTGCCGCTTGTGCCTCTGCCCCGCGAGGGATGCCATCCCCCTCGTTGACGTGCATTCCTCTTGTTCATCGTGCGAGACTCCCCACCCCTGTGCCACCGATCTCAGTGTCTCCCACACTGGAGTGTCCGTATTTCATAAACACACGTATGTGTGCATGTATGTATTTCATATGGACATCACGTACGTTGGCCCTTCATATCTACAGGTTCCGCATCCACGGATTCCACCACCCGCAGATGGGAAACACGGTGAGGTGTGCACAGCAACCTTTCAGCCGTGGTTGGTTGAATCCACGCGTGTGGAACCTCCAGATACGGAGGACCAACCAAGGACTTGAGCAGTCACGGATTTGGTATCCCGGGGGTCCTGGAACCGGTCCCCGGCAGACAGAGGGTCTGCTGCTTGTGTTTATGCCTGTGTGTGTATGTACAGACAGTCCCCAACCTCCGTGGCTTGACTTCAGATTTTTCAACTTTATGATGGTGCAAAAGCGCTCCCCATTCGGTGGGAACCGTACTGTGAGCACCCACATGCCATTCTGTTTCTCACTCACGGTGAATTCAAGGAAAGACATGAAATGTCCAACACTTTATAAAGCAACTGCAGGCTAATGTAAGTGTTGTGAGCATGTTTAAGGTAGGCTAGGCTATGCTGTGACATTCGGTAGGTTAGGTGGTGCATTCATGTCTTTTCTTTTTTCTTTTTTTTTTTTTTTTTGAGATGGAGTTTGGCTCTGGCCCGAGCTGGAGTGCAGTGGTGCGATCTCCGCTCACTGCAACCTCTCTCCAGGTTTAAGTGATTCTCCTGCCTCAGCCTCCCAAGTAGCTGGGATTACAGGTGCTCACCACCACACCTGGCTAGGTTTTGTATTTTTGATGGAGCTGGGATTTCACCATGTTGGCCAGGCTGCTCTCCAACTCCTGACCTCAGGTGATCCACCCAGCTCAGCCTCCCAAAGTGCTGGGATTACAGACGTGAGCCACCGTGTGTGGCTGCATTCACTTATTTTCTTATCTTTTTTTTTTTTTTTTTTTTTTGAGGCAGAGTCTCGCTCTGTTGCCCAGGCTGGAGTGCAGTGGCGCAATCTCAGCTCACTGCAAGCTCCGCCTCCTGGGTTCACACCATTGTCCTGCCTCAGCCTCCTGAGTAGCTGGGACTACAGGCACCCGCCACCATGCCTGGCTAATTTTTGGTATTTTTAGTAGAGACGGGGTTTCACCATGTTAGCAGGATGGTCTCCATCTCCTGACCTCATGATCCACCCACCTCAGCCTCCCAAAGTGCTGGGATTACAGGCGTGACCCACCACACCTGGCCCACTTATTTTCATCTCAAGATATTTCTAACTTACAGTGGGTATGGATGGAGCATCTGTGTCTGTCTTGATGCACTGGTAGCCATTTGTTCTGTATGACTGTCCCTCATACCAAATTCATCTTTGTACTCCTGTTGCCTAACTTAGGACATACTTCCTCTTAGGTGCTTAGTAGATGCTTCTCAAGTGAGGGAGTGACTGGGTGCTTCTGTTAACAATATGAACAGGGAGCTAAGCCCGCTCCGCCAGCCCAGCCTGCCTTAAGGGCTGTCTTGTAACAGCTTCGCCTCACAGGCATTCACACTGTGACTTCCACAGGTAGGTTTCTTTATTCCTTCCCCGAAATGTCAGGGGCATTCTGTGGGCTTTCCTGTGTGTCCGCAGGGGCAGTTCTGTCCTTGGAAGCTGAGAGCAGAAGCACTGCAGGGCCCCCAGGCCACTTCCTGGGCACACCCCCACCTCTTCACTGCCCTCCCCTGCCCCTTCACTGTGCCCTCCTGGGCAGGCTTCCTCGGCTGCAGGGCAGATGCTCTGTGGTACCTGCCTCCGCTCCTCTCAGGAAGGCCTTCCTCTCCCTCGCTGGGTCACCTCTCCCTGGCATATGCTTCTCCCAAGCCTGCATCTCCAGTGTCTTCTCTCCTCAGCTACAACCTGCCATCTGCAGGTTTACCAGGCGCTTTTCATGTGACTGTTCCACCATCTTGTCATTTTTTGTATCTTCTGTCATTTTGTAAAACCCAGCTCATCTGCCTGCTGCGTCTCCATGTCCGGCCTGCCCTGGGTGGGTAGAGACAGGTTCGCGCCATCCCTCAGATTTCCACATTAGTGTTTTATTGGTTAGTTTGTTTCTGGGTCTCTCTCACCCTCTAGGGAGCAGCCACGGCACCCCCCACCGCCCCTGCTGCCTGCTGCTCTCCTCCTGCCGGGCCGGGTGATGCAGCACCTGACCACGTACGGTCTTTAGACTGCCCTAGTCGGTCTGTACACTGCAGCTGGATTCATTTTCCAAACATTTTATTTCAAAATGCATTTCTGTTTAGAAGCACCCAGTTGCCCCTCTTGCCTGGAACTGAAATCTCACCATTGTGACCTGATGTTGGAAACTTGCCCTGGCTTCTGGGACCTGGCCCTCTTCATCGGCCTTGTGTCCGCCCGAGCCTAGCACAGTGCCTGGTCCACAGCAGGCGGTCAGTAAATGGCCGCTGAGTGAATGAATGAGGAAATGCAGATTCTGCCAACATTTACTCATCGATCTTCTTTGTTCTCCTTTCCACGAGAATTAAAACCTGAAGTTTCTCATTTTTAAAAATGGTCATTGGCCAGGTGTGATGGCTCATGCCTGTAATCCCAGCACTTTGGGAGGCTGAGGCAGGCAGATCACCGGAGGTCAAGAGCTCGAGACCAGCCTGGCCAACATGGCAAAACCCCATCTCTACTAAAAGTACAAAAATTAGCCGGGCGTGGTGGCAGGTGCCTATAGTCCCAGCTACTCAGGAGGCTGAGGCAGGAGAATCGCTTGAACCCGGGAGGTGGAGATTGCAGCGAGTCGAGATCGTGCCACCGCACTCCAGCCTGGGCGATAGAGACTGTCTCAAAAAAAAAAAAAAAAATTGTCATAGAGGCAGGCACAGTGGCTCATGCCTGTAATCCCAGCACTCTGGGAGGCCGAGGTGAGTAGATCACTTCAGCCCAGAAGTTCAAGACAAGCCTGGGCAACATGGGAAAACCCTGTCTCTACAAATACTCGCCTGCTTCTGCCACTCTGCACCATCAATATAAATAATAACTAATTCACAATAATCAGTCATGAAAGAATAAAATGGAAAACATGCCAAATGCAGGCCCCTGCTTTGTTATCACTGCATACCGTACACATAAAGTTCTCTGTCTCGTGACTGCAGGAGCATCTCCATTCCTGTGCCTCGTCCTCAGGTATCAGTCACAAGCCACTCGTGGGCTGAAGTCAGCCCACAGTCCTCCTTGAAGTCAACAGAAATGAACTGCTGAGCCACGAGGGGCCTAGACCTGGGATCCGCCAGCATTTTCTGTAAAAGGCCATAGAATAAACATTGTAGACTTCCTGGCCATATGGTATCTGTCCAGCTCCTCAGCTCTGCTGTGAATGCCCAGCTCTTCCATGGTAGCACAGAACCTTATCACCATGCAGGTGCACACGAGGCTGGGCTCCGGGTTCCTGTGAGCTCTGCCCACCAACTCAGGCAGTAGGGGGTGGGGGGCATCCACAGGATGTGCATAGATTGCCAGCACCAGGCCTGGCTGCTGGAACATCCTCTTCATAGCTTTACTCACGTCTACACGGACGCCTTAAGTTCACCCCATCAGTGCAGGGAGACTGGGGCCTTCAAATGTGATGACACGACACTGCTGTGGCCTGTGCTCTTGGAAGCCTGCAAAGGCCAGCACACCTGACCCTCCTCTGCCTCACCTCCTGTGCCACCCCATCCTCACCTGCTTCCCCAGCCTCCCCTCATCCACACCTGCTCGGCCCCTCCTCCACCGCCTCCCTCCAGCCTGCTGGTCCTTACTGCATCCCCTTGGGCCCTGCACCCTGCCCTCTGCTCCCTGTACCCCCCGTGCCTGCTCTCGCCTTGCTTCGCACACATTCTGTCCTCTTCTAGGGTCTCCGCCCCCTCCTCCTCCCTGATTAACTCCTGCTTGTCCTTACTGTGGGGCATGTCCTGAGGGAAGAGGGCCCCAGCCTTTCTAGCAGGAAAGGCCAGAGCCTTAGGCCTAGGGAACCAGGAAGGGAGCAGTTATTAGTTGCCCCTGGATACAGAATCTGCCTAGATGCATATATAGAACTGGTTCAGACTTGGCACAATCTCTTTCCCTCTCACTCTTTCACATTTGCAATTCAAAGAGAATATACAGAGCCATTTGTATTATATAAAGTGATTATTGCATTGAATTTAGACTAGAGAAGGCATTTGGAGATCGTTTTAGTAAATTATCTTAACCAATCTAAAAATACTTCTGAACTGTCAACCAGAACACAGAAATCCTGTATTACTTGCTGCAGTCTGGACAGTTTGGGGGAACGTGGCACCAATCTCATCTTCACCGTGGATCAGTGGTTCTCTGACTTGGTCCAGTGGCCACACACCAGCCAGTGAAGAAAACCACAGACTCCAGCTGCACTGTGTATGCTCTGGTCTCTTCATTTCCAAAAAAAACAAGCTACAAGATATATTTTAAGAAATCTCATTTGAGTTGTCCTGCTAATATTTGCAGCTCGCTGGTGGGTGCCATGGAGGCCAGTACTCACTGTCAGGCTGTGGCAGGTACAGTGAAAGGAAAAACTCCGTGAGAGAACGGTGGAAAGTTCACCTGACAGTGAAACGCATGCCCGTTAGAGTGGCTGAAAAACAGAGCACGGACAACACCAAGTGCCACGGGACGTGCAGCCGCGGGACTCCTCACTGCTGGGGAAGGCAAGATGGCACGGCCACTTAGGAAGACAGCTTGGCGGCCTCCTACAGCACTAAACACACTCTGACATACAACCCAGCAATCCAGTTATTGCATTACGCTCCTGGATATTTCACCCAGTTATGCCGAATGCTTATATCCACACAAGAATCTGCCCAAAGCTGTTGATACCAGCTTTATCCATAGTTGCCAAAAACTGGAGCAACCAAGAGGTCCTTCGATAGGTCAGTGGGTAAACACACTGGTTATGTGGACAGTAGAATGTTCAGCATTTAAAAAAAAACAACTATCAACCCCTCAGAAGACCTGGAGGAAACTGAGATGCCTGCAGCCCAGGGACAGCTGGCGGCTTGTGGCAGGTCACATGGCTACTCAGTCGTAGAGCCTGGCCTGTCTGAAGCTCAAGGCCCAGCACCAGTTCCTTCCCTTACACATAGAGTTTCACTAGGCACGCACACGCTGACTCTGGATTGATGTAGAAACAGTTTGGGAATTTTTAACAGCATCGTTCACATTTTTAATGCCTGCCTCCTGCCTGGCACTGTGCTCAGCACTTTCATGTATCTTATTTAATTGTCACATCTGTGAGGTGGGACAGATGACCTCAGCTCTGTAAACTCCACCATTGCTGAGCCTGCAGTGTGAGTGTGAGGCCACATGTCAGAGCCCCGGAAGACACAAGCCCCACTCTCCTGCCTTCAGCACGGCCCCCCACACCCCCACTGCGGCTGGAATTGGAGCAGGTTGTTAGCTCCTGCCTGAGGAAGCCCAAATAAAGGACTGCAGAACAACTGTAGTGCAAAGCTGAGACTCATTGCCCTCCTAGGCACTTCATGAGCAGGCCCTGCGTTCTCTGTGTCCCGGCGTGGAGTGCAGGAGGTGTGGAGAGGGAGTAGTGTGTGTGTGAGTTAGTATACAGAAGAAGTGTGTGGCAGGCTCTACCACACATTTTTAAAATATGTAAACTCCTAAACTTCTTGTCAGAGAAGCGCTTGGCATGCACACAAAATCATTTAGCTAATTCTTGAGAAACATATTGTTTAATTGTCTGTCTCCCTTGCTAGATCATACCACTAATGAGTGCCTGTTCACTAACCTCCCCACCAGCCTTGCGGTCTCTGTCAGGCAGGAGGTACTTAAAGCATGTTTATTGACTGGCTGCAGAAATAAGGACATCTACCATATTCAAAGATAGCGCCCGTTACGTTGAGGAAAGACAGAGTGAGCATCCACTTTTAGCTTCTTAAAAGGTTCAAACATTCTGATCTTATTTTCCCATTCATTTGCCTGATGGCCGTCCTTTCTGTATTGCACGAGGGCAAAGATAAACACAGGAGTCTGCGCGAGTCAGCCAGTGTGTCAGTACCAGCCAGCCTTTCCATGTTGAAGCCATAACGTTAAGCGATGTGAAAGTATACCATGCATTGCCACGTGGGCCTGGAACATGTTGTGTTCACCCAGTTCATTGATTTTTTCATATTGATAAATTAGAATTAGGGACATATAAAGCCACTTATTTTAGAGTCACATGCAGATCTTACAGATACAAATAAATATGTCCAACACATGGCATAAAATTTCCTTATTGATGTTAAATTGACAGAAATCTGAAGATAATCTTGCTAAAAAGGAAACCAGTCATATAGATTGAGAGATGTGTGGAGCTTTCCAATAAAAAGCCTCTTCCCGGTGTTCTGTCGGTTGTTAAATTTTAATGTTTTTATGATTTGATTGGTTCGAACTGTATCTCACGCTTGGCTCTCTTATTTCCTAATTACACGTGCGGCGTTGACAAATGGCATTCCCCTCCATGCCGTCAGCACACTGACCTTGTCATGATTACTAATGGCTGGCTGGCGCTGCTTCCAGCAAGGTGAGCAGCTGTGGCCAGTGGCTATGCGTTTGGGTCATGTATTCCACCATGCCTTGCATGTGTGTTTGGTCACATGTTCTGCTGTGTCTTGCAGAGCTGCAGAAACTGGAGGGCAGCAGTGGACCTCTGCGGACGTCTCCTCACGGCCCACGGCCAGGGCTATGGCAAGAGCGGGCTGCCCACCAGCCACACGACAGATTCACTGCAGGTGAGAACACCTTTCAGGTGCTGTAGTTTAACCTGGCTTATCACAGTTTGGGGACATGGACAGGACCACGGCCTTTCATGCCGATAACAAAAAGTGTATTTTCATATCCTGCTTCTTTCTCTCCTAATTATATTGTATATACTATACTGGGGCACTGGAATTCTCACTTCGGCCCGTCAGGACGCCCGTGCGCCTCAGAAGCACACTCACAGGTGCCCACACTCAGTCTCATGGTGGGACCGGCATGGCTTTGGGTCAGCAGGTGGGGTCGCCTCACGACTGGCAGTAGCAACTGGCCTGTGCGGGGCTCTGGGGCGCGTCTGGGCCTCGTGGGAAACAGTGACAGGAGCAGTTGGTTCTGTCCACCCCAAGGACGGAGGGTCCATGTGCCATTTGATCCTCCTGGTATATCACTTGCTCTGAAATTTAAAAAAAAAGAAAAGGGAATGCACAAAATAGATTTGTGAACAAAAGGAAACTCATCTGAGAAGAAGGAACAGCTGCAAATGTTGATAAATTCTTACCTTTCCCTGGGGAGTTTTTTAACTGTTCTTCTAGCTTACATGGGAGTCCCCTGGGACTAAACAGATCACCAGATCCTTCAGAACTGTGATGAGCTTTTGAAAGGAGCAGCTCTGGGGAGCCCTGACAGCTTAGCTATTTCCAGCAGACTCCTTCTCTGTCTTCCCCCAAGAGCCAACAAGAAGAGCCGCTCTAGCTTTAAATGCACTTTCCCCCATCACCTGTCCATCCATTGGTTTGCCAAATCTTAGGCTGTTTTTCTATCATTTCTCTCCAACCCGTCACGACCCGCAGTTCGAGCTCTCATTGCAGTGTCGCTTTGGCCTCTTACATGAACTTAGTTCAAGTTTCTTTATTCGCATTCATTCCATAAACTACCTCCAAAAGAACTCTTAAAAGCACACTTTTGATCATCTCACTTTCCTGCTCGAAAACTGTGCCCAGCGCAGTGGCGCATTGACTGTAGTCCCAGCTACTGGGGAGACTGAGGCAGGGGGATCACTTGGGCCCGGGAGTTCTGGGCCGTAGTGCACTTTGTTGATCAGGTGTTGGCACTAGCTCAACACCAATATGGTGACCTCCCCGGAGCCAGGGACCACCAGGCTGCCTAAAGAGGGTGAACCACCTCCTTTCCAACTAGGTCTGAAACAGAGCTAGTCAAGAGCTGGACAGTTTCCCATTGCCTACCATGCGAAATTTCATCTTCGCGTGTTGTATGCAAACCCTCAGACCATGACAGAATATGTAGACACTATGGAATGGTTAAATCAAGCTAAATCACATGCATTGCCTCGCATGCGTGCATGCGTGCGTGTGTGTGTGTGTGTGCACGCGTGTAATGAGAACACTGAAAATCTGTCGTAGCAATTTTTAGTATACATTGTAACTGTGGTCACCATGTCTACAATAGATCTGTTGCGCTTATTTCTCATGTCTCACTGAATTTTGTTTCCTTTGACTAACATCTCTCAAACCTCCCCTGCCCTGCCCTCCTCCCCACCCCCAGCCCCGGCACCCGCCATCTACCCTGCTTCTGTGAGTTCAGTGTTTTCAGATTCCATGTGTAAGTGAGGTCACACGGTGTTTGTCGTTCTGTGCCTGGCTTGTTTGTCTAACATCATGTCCCCTAGGCTCATCCACATCACAAACGATGGGATTTCCTCCACGAAAGCTGAGTGGTATTCCACTGTGTGTCGTGCCACGTTCCTTTATCCATTCATCCCTCAGCGGACACTTAGTGAAATTCATTCTTCTCATCAGTAAAGTCAGATCAAATTAGGTCATTTCTAAGGTACCCCTTTTAATCCTAAGTCTCTGGCTCTGCAGCTGTCTAATGCAAATTCCCACCATTTTCCTGAATGTACCCCAGATGCTGCCAGAGCACACTGTGCTCTCTTGTATGTTGTGTTTTGTCCACTCTGTATCTTTGTCCTTACGTTCCTTGAACCAGCAGACCCTTCCTTAGCCTGTGGCGCCTTGAAATTCCGCAGCCCTGAGAGCTGCCCTCAAACACAACCCATCCCTGCGCTTCCTCTCCTTCCTGCTCCCGTTCCCGCCGTCATTCCCCCGCCCTCCACTAGGTGGCGCATTCCTTTGGTGTCTTTTCATCTTCATGACACCTAGCACAGTGCTTTGCACACACACCTGCCCAGTAAGCACTGTTAACTTATTGAGTAAACAATTATATAAAATCATTCACATTGTTATTAAGCTCAATAGTAATTTCTTTTTAGAGACAGAGTCTCGCTGTGTTGCCCAGGCTGGACTCAGTCTCCTGGGCTCAAGCGATCTTCCCACCTCAGCCTTCTGAGTAGCTGGAACTGCAGGCATGAGGCATCATGCCCAGCTTCAAGAGTAATTTTTTAAACACGATTGTGTAAATATGCAAAGATAGAAAGTTAGGTTAGCCCTTATTTTAATATATGAGAAATTAACCTCTAACACCAACTTCATGAGGAATAGCAATTTCTGAACTGGATATATGTAGATAACCTGTTGTTTCCATTGTATTTTGTTTTTAGCTCTGGTTTGTGAGGCTGGCACTGCTAGTGAAGTTGGGCCTTTTCCAGAATGCTGAGATGGAATTTGAACCCTTTGGAAATCTTGATCAGCCAGATCTTTATTACGAGTACTACCCACACGTGTACCCTGGACGCAGGGGTAAGGCCATGGTATTTAATATTTGTACATTTGTATGTGTGTCGCTCTGGTTTGCTTTGATTTGTACATAATTTGGTAGCCTCAGTTTTCCTTATTTATCCAGTCTTGAAAAATCAGATAAGTACCTAGCAACAAGCCTTGACTTACAGAATGCTCCCACTCAGATTTACCAAAACACTGACCTGGAGTTGCTCCCTAGTGCGTCTGTTTGTACATTTAGCAGCCATGTGTCAAGCACCTGCTGTGTCAAGGCAGCATGATTTGGTGCAGGGGCCCGGTGGTAGACGTCTGAGCTGCGCTCCACTGTCCCATATCGGGACCTGGTGCACAGAGACGCAGAGCAGTGGAACCAAACGTGTCCGTGCATGTGGCACACACCATGACATTGTCCGTTTGTCTCTATTCTGATTTAATTTATTTTAAAAATCTGGTTGTGGTTCACCCTTTGGGTCACAGTCATGACCATTGTTTGGAAAACACTAGGCTACAGCCTAGGGTAGTTCCAGGAGAGTGACAAATCACCAGTTGGGAAGGGAGAGGCGGGTTATGGAGAGCCTTCTGTAGCATGGGGAGCCTTGTGCAATGTGCATCTCTTGGTGGAGAACCTTATAAATATGTTTGAAGCCTCTCATATGTTCTTAAATAGAAAACAGTCCTGGCAAGGTGTCTCATGAGGGCAGTGTAAGCAGCTATTGAAAGCCCACGCCCCGTTGTCAGACATCCCCAGTTACATCCTGCTTCCCCCATTGACTCGTGTAGCCTTGGGGGAGTTATCTGACATCTCTGTGCCCCAGTGTCCTTATTGGTAAAACAGAGATGCCAATCCTCCTCGCTTCCTGGGTTGTCCTGAAGATTAAATGATGTCATGTGTAAGTTGCTTGGAATAGTGGCTGCTATCTAGTACCAACTGTATTTGCTGGTTTTCTTACTCTTTCCGAATGTATCGGTAACATGGGAAGGTCTCGCACTGCCGCAATTTGCAGGCTGAATTGTCAGCATCTGTTGGCTGAGGCAGTGGAGCTACAGAGAATTGTCCTAGTTGTCAGGAAATGCAGAGCCTGATTGGAGGTAGAAAATGTTTAAAACCAGTGGTACAAGAGATGCAAAGTCCTGATTAATAATAAAATAATAATTCCTATAGAAGTCTCAGAACATTTAAATAAACATTCTGTTGAACTTGGTTGATACTAGTAGGTAAATAGATGAACTAAAAAGGGTAGAAGTAAAAACAATCTTTCAGCTTCTTTGTGTGTTGTTTTTTGCTTAAACCTCAGCTCTGTTTCTTCGGAGGGGCATAGGAACGAATGCAGACGCCGGCTTTCTTTATTCCCCATGCTCTCTCCTTTATCATCTTTACCTTCCTCCAAGTAGGACGGGTGGGAATTGGTCCATATTACTCCGAGTTGTCCCGGAATTGATGGAGATTTGTATCATTTTTAGTATAAAGTGTTTTTTGACCTTTAGTCTCACTGGTATTAAAATTGTTTCTTCCTTCTGACTAAGGGAATTTGCCCCTTGTGGAAAAGAAAAATTGGAAAGGGTAACTTTTAATAACTAAAATAGGGCATAAATCAAAGAGATTGTTTTGATGGGGCTGGCTTGATTTCATGGAAGTGAACCAACCAAGCTAGGTAGCCACAGAGTCAGGAAGGACCAGCAACACCACTGTCACTCTCGGACGTAGGACTCTGTGTCATCCAGGGATGTAGATGGCAGTCCTTAATGTGTGACACTTCCTGCCCACCCACTGGCCTGTCCAGTCCTGCCAGCCTTCCACATGAGCAGGAGGAACAGACCAAAGCCAGGACCGCTTGAGGGTGCGTGTTCAGGAGCTTTGTCTGCCGTGGCCTGGCCAACAGGTGGAGGAAGTGGGGCCAGAGGAGTCTCGGGAACTTGCTGAAGGGCCCTCACTGGCGTTGCTGGCCAAGCAGGCCTTCTGTCCCCAGCAGTCTGGCTTTTGCAGCCATGAGTTGGATAAAGACGTCTTTACCTCTTCCCTGGGGTATTTCTTCTCCCGCACTCCAGCCTGGAAGCTGCCCGGTGGTCGTGAGCACTGTCCTCGAGGAGCAGGGCTTTATCCGTCCTCTCTCCCCGCAGCAAGTCTCATCTACGTCCCTCCCAAAGTTCCGTCCAGTCCGCACGTAGGTGGTTCCCACATCCGCTCATGAGTTGGAGAGATACAGCCATTGCTGGTTGTTCAAGGGATACTGTCCTACCTTGTAAATTAACTGGGCTCCCTGATTCTGTTGTGTCCCTTTCTTGTCTCCACTTCGTCGCCAGTTTGAGGGTCATCCTTTCCGTGTAAGACCGAATTTCCAGCCCAAAAAGAATGGGGAGCCTGTCACTTGGTAGGTTGTGAAGAAAAGATGGAAAGGTTAAAGGCATTGTTAATTGGGGAAGTTTGAGGGTGTTTCTATTTAGTCAGTTATGCCTGGTAGCTATCATAGTCAAGAAACAGCTGTTTTCCTATTTCTTATAAGGATCAGCTTTGTTTTCCCCCCCAGCATAAATAAAACCATCCCTTCCCCCTCTGCCTGACTGCAGCCTGAGCATCTCCTGCAACCCCGGCCTTCCCACGTGGTCCATAGTCCTGGGAGGGGGCTGGACCCAGGTCTGTGGGACTCTGCCTGGGCCGGGGACTGGAGGTGGGACTTGACAGCTGATTTTTTTAGGCATTTTGTCTGCTGCTAACAGAAAACTCAGGGCCTTAATGGAAACCACCAGATACCCTGAAGCGCACAGCTGCACCAAGTGCTCTGGTTTCTTTTTCTACTGAGGTCCGTGTGAATTATAGATTCCAAATGACTCCTCTTACATCACCTGCTTCTGAAATTTATGACAGGTGTTTAAGAATGAGTGTGACTGAAAGGCAGATGTTTCCTATGATGACCAAATAAAAATCTCCAGCTCGGCTGGGTACAGTGGCTAATGCCTGTAATCCCAGCACTTTGGGAGGCCTTGAAGATCTCAAGATCTCTTGAGGCCAGAAGTTCGAGACCAGCCTGGCCAATATGGCGAAACCCCGTCTCTCCTAAAAATACAAAAAATTAGCCGGACATGGTGGTACACACCTGTACTACCAGCTACTCAGGAGGCTGAGGCACGAGAATCTCTTCAACCCAGGAGGCGGAGGTTGTAGTGAGTCAAGATCATACTACTGCACTCCAGCCTGAGCCACAGAGCGAGACTGTCTCACAAAAAAAAAAACAAAAAAAACTCCAGCTCTCATTGGTCTCTAACCTTTACCTTTGGCCGTTCAGGAATGCCCAACCTCACCTTGTGTATCCTATTTTACAATGTGCTGAAGATTCCGTGGCACTGTTTACCCATCTCTAAGGAAAGGATTTTGATGGAAATGACAGAGTGCCCTTTAAGATAAAGAGTCAAACTCTGTGGGTTTAGGTAGAAACTACCTGTCATCTTTCCTCATTTTGAGGACATTTTTTCCTAAGGATGTTCAGTCAAACCTAGAAAACATGCTTTGATTCTTCCTGAAATTAAATTGCATTGGTAAATGGATAAAGAGAAGATAGCAGCTACGCATCATTAAGCAGCTAATTTAAATTATGAAATAGACGTAAATCATACATACATTTTAGCAAAAGTATATTAACATTCATCTTCAATAATATGCTGGATGTTTACTAATTTTTCTTCCCATTTTGTGGTGTAACAAAGCGTAAATGTAAGATTTTGATTCATTCACTTCATTTTTGCTTGTAATATATAAGCAAAGCAAGTTGTTAAAATGTGCTTTAAAAGGAGGCTATAATTATAAAAACTTTTATGAATGAGCTTTAATATATTTCATGTAAATATTGGGCGTAATTTTTGCCCATTCAGAATATTCATAACAAGACATGTAACGAATCATATGTAAAAATCATGAAGGTTTTTAAAAAAAAATTCATCCAAGAAAGGAACAGTATTATGGTTGATGTATTCACATGTCATATCTAGCAATTTCAGTCAGTTACTTTCAGCCACCCCCAAAGCCCAACCCCGTTTCTGACCCTGGCTCTGTGTCTTTCACTTGGTGGTTTGGACGCTGTCTCCTGCGCCAGGAAGAATCCCGAGGACTATGGGCCTGGGGCCGACCCGGCCCCGCGCCCCCGCAGCTGAGGTCTGTGCGGTTCTGGGTGGGGCCCCCAAAGCCAAAAGAAGCCCAGGCAGCACTGACTCTGACCTGGGTGTCCTCTCTTGATTTTTATTTCTTGCTCATCAATCTCCACCCCCTTTTCCTCTGTTCCTCTTCTACTGCATTCATTGCTTCTTCCCCTCTCAGACCCTACATCCATCCCTAGAACCCAGGGCCCAGCTTCATCCATCCCCAGAACCCAGGCCGCAAGCGGTGGAGGTGGAAGCTGCTTGCATCAAGCCTTTTATCAGAGTTCATTTCGTGGGTTGTGGGGGAGTCACTGAAAGCTCACATTTGTGTTTAGAAGCCAACTGGCTGGGGGTTGTGAGCAGATTGTCCACATCTTTTCATTCACTGGACGTCCTCTGTGTCCCTGCAGGACACACTTCAAGACTGTGTGGCTTTAGCTCCCTCAGACTTCACACATAACTTGGCAACTGAGCTTCTTCTGTCTAGAATTGTCATGCAGCTTCAGGAAATTCAGAGGATCGGCGTTGGTCATACTGGTGGAAGATGTCAAAACAAGAAGAATAAAAATAGTGTGCAGAAAACTTGCTCTTAGCCACTGTCTTATCTGTGAAAATTGAACTTCACTTGCGTAGTGATACCCTGTATCATGCATCTCCAGGGACAGAGAAAAAGATAAGTGTATCTTAAAGTTGCCTTTCCTCTTCGCATTTCTCTGATTTTGAAACAGAAGTTCCCTATCCGTGAATTCTTCAGATGGTTGAGGTACTCTTTCACTGCAAAGGATGTCACTGTTGTTTCCAGATGGATTTGTGCAAATTCAGATATTTGATTTTTCTATGTTGCCCACATCTATTTACTGTTTACTTTTACTTTACTTTTTTTTCTGGTCTAATAGCTTTTTAATAAAAGCTATTTACTTTTATTCTAACCCACTACTTCCGTACCTTATGAGAAAGTCTGTTTTGGGATCTGGTTGAATCTTTGCTCAACAAAAATCGATGTTTATTTAAATACAAATAGTAAATACGCAGACCATTAACAAATATTTTTTCGTATTTGCCTTAGACATTTTTGTAACAAATGAAAGCACCCATTGCTGATACAGCCTGTGAACCTCCTCCCAATTCAGTCCCCTCCCGGAGGGAGTCACAGTCATGGTTTGTTGTGTATTCTTCCAGGTCATGTTTTTACATATTTGCTTCATACACACACATATACATACACACAGAGAAATACATATACAGAGAGAGACTATTGTCTTACAAGCTTTGTAAATATACATCATGAGCATATCTGTCTTCGTTTGCTTTTTTTTTCCCACTTTGCATTATTCATATCCATCCATATCCGTATCCATAAGGATGAACAATTAGGATCTTTCCAACTTCCAGCTATTATGAACAATGGCGTCACGGGCATCCTTGTACATTTCCCTTTGTACATGTTCAGGAGTTTCTCTGAGCTGTAAATTTGAAGTGGCATATGTGAAAGTGACCATGCTAATTTCCACTGCCAGCCACAGCCTGTCAGTTTCTGTTTCCCACTCTTGTATAACTAAAGATTGTCAGACTTTCACCAGTGAGTCTAAAACTCTACCTCCTGTCGCAACTGACGTCTTTCTGATTTCTGCCGAATTATGTGTCCTTTGTCTGTCGGAGTTTCCTCTTTGGTGACTCACTCTTTCATAATCTTGGCCTGTATTTTTATTGGGTTATCTTTGTTATTAATTGGTTGAGGTTCATATTATATAGTAGGTATTTAATCCTTCATCTGTTTTGTATTTGGGAAATATTAATATCTTCTCTCATTCTGGGAAATACTATTTTCAACCCTGAAAAAATAATTCTAATTTAAAAATACAAACATAACCTTTTTTGTTTGCAACATAACACGTTTTAGGAGTATCTTCTTTATTCCACATACTGTTATATCAGGAATAATAAATGCAAAGAAATCGTGCCTATGTCATTGCCAAGTAGGCTGAGACAAGTAAAGACATTTACCAGACAGCTTTCCAGAACGTTTGCTAAGGGAGCGGCTGCACGCTGTTGCTGGGACCCTGCGCTGGGTGTGGGAGGAGCTCTGCACACTGTTGCTGGGACCGTCCGCTGGGTGTGGGAGGAGCTCTGCACACTGTTGCTGGGACCGTCCGCTGGGTGTGGGAGGAGCTCTGCACACTGTTGCTGGGACCGTCCGCTGGGTGTGGGAGGAGCTCTGCACCTGTTGCTGGGACCGTCCGCTGGGTGTGGGAGGAGCTCTGCACACTGTTGCTGGGACAGTCCGCTGGGTGTGGGAGGAGCTCTGCACGCTGTTGCTGGGACAGTCCGCTGGGTGTGGGAGGAGCTCTGCACGCTGTTGCTGGGACCCTGCGCTGGGTGTGGGAGGAGCTCTGCACGCTGTTGCTGGGACCGTCCGCTGGGTGTGGGAGGAGCTCTGCACACTGTTGCTGGGACGTCCGCTGGGTGTGGGAGGAGCTCTGCACGCTGTTGCTGGGACAGTCCGCTGGGTGTGGGAGGAGCTCTGCACGCTGTTGCTGGGACAGTCCGCTGGGTGTGGGAGGGTGCGTGGCTGGGGGGGGTGGGAGGAGCTCTGCACGCTGTTGCTGGGACAGTCCGCTGGGTGTGGGAGGAGCTCTGCACGCTGTTGCTGGGACAGTCCGCTGGGTGTGGGAGGAGCTGCTGCACGCTGTTGCTGGGACGTCCGCTGGGTGTGGGAGGAGCTCTGCACGCTGTTGCTGGGACTGTCCGCTGGGTGTGGGAGGAGCTCTGCACGCTGTTGCTGGGACAGTCCGCTGGGTGTGGGAGGAGCTCTGCACGCTGTTGCTGGGACAGTCCGCTGGGTGTGGAGGAGCTCTGCACGCTGTTGCTGGGACAGTCCGCTGGGTGTGGGAGGAGCTCTGCACGCTGTTGCTGGGACAGTCCGCTGGGTGTGGAGGAGCTCTGCACGCTGTTGCTGGGACAGTCCGCTGGGTGTGGAGGACCTCTGCACGCTGGTGTGCTGGGAGGAGCTCTGCACGCTGTTGCTGGGACAGTCCGCTGGGTGTGGGAGGAGCTCTGCACGCTGTTGCTGGGACAGTCCGCTGGGTGTGGGAGGAGCTCTGCACGCTGTTGCTGGGACAGTCCGCTGGGTGTGGGAGGAGCTCTGCACGCTGTTGCTGGGACCCTCCGCTGGGTGTGGGAGGAGCTCTGCACGCTGTTGCTGGGACAGTCCGCTGGGTGTGGAGGAGCTCTGCACACTGTTGCTGGGACCCTCGCTGGGTGTGGGAGGAGCTCTGCACGCTGTTGCTGGGACAGTCCGCTGGGTGTGGGAGGAGCTCTGCACGCTGTTGCTGGGACAGTCCGCTGGGTGTGGGAGGAGATCTGCACGCTGTTGCTGGGACCCTGCGCTGGGTGTGGGAGGAGCTCTGCACACTGTTGCTGGGACAGTCCACTGGGTGTGGAGGAGCTCTGCACACTGTTCTGGGACCCTCCGCTGGGTGTGGGAGGAGCTCTGCACACTGTTGCTGGGACAGTCCGCTGGGTGTGGAGGAGCTCTGCACACTGTTGCTGGGACCCTCCGCTGGGTGTGGGAGGAGCTCTGCACGCTGTTGCTGGGACAGTCTGCTGGGTGTGGGAGGAGCTCTGCACGCTGTTGCTGGGACCCTCCGCTGGGTGTGGGAGGAGCTCTGCACGCTGTTGCTGGGACAGTCCGCTGGGTGTGGGAGGAGCTCTGCACGCTGTTGCTGGGACAGTCCGCTGGGTGTGGGAGGAGCTCTGCACGCTGTTGCTGGGACTGTCCGCTGGGTGTGGAGGAGCTCTGGGAGATGCCGTGTTGGGAAGAGAGTCTACACAGCTGCTGACTTGCAGCTCTTCACCTGGAGCTTCCAAGAGCTCTGAGGCAGCCCCGCAGAGCCCCTCGTGCACACCTGTCAAAGATGCTCTCCCTCCTGGCATACCCTTGAGGCCCTAGGCCACCTGCTGCCTCGCCGTCTTCCATCAAGTGTAGTGGGATGCACTTAATGTGAGTGCTCCCAGGATCTCCTCCCACAGAGTCTTTGGCCCTGTAGACAGACAGTGTCTAATCTCCCCACAGCACGGCCATCCGCCTTCACTGGCACCCCAGCATGTGCAGGGAGCATCCCAGTCCCAGGAAACCTCATCCAGCCCAGAGGGCGGCAAGGTCGCCATGGATGCCAGCCTTTACCCAGCACTAAAAGTATTTTTGTTTTTGTTTGTCTTAAATGTTGATAACTTCATAATTACTATTCACGTTAGGGCTTTAAAATACCTTTCCAAAATCCTATAAAGTTTCTCTTTTGGGAGCCATTCTTCAGATCCCGGTACTAGCCTTCTTTCTTTAATTTTCTTTTAGATTTTTTTTTTAATTTTTAAATTGTTACACTAGTACAGATCGTTTCCCCCATTATAGGGTTTGCAGTCATGAAAAGTGTTGATAGGGATTATATCCATGAAAATATTTCTAGATCATTCATTCATTTTATATTAACAGCTTGCATTGGTGTGGTACATTTGTTACAGTTGATGAACCAGTATTGGTACAGCATTATTAACAAATGTTCATAGTTTACACTTGGGTTCACTCTTGTGTTGTACATATTCACTATGTTAAAGAAAATTAAATGTCCATTTCTGACAAGGTTAATTTCATCCTCTCTCAGACAGTTAAATTTTTCCAGACCCCCACCACCATCTTTTTAATCTGTTGTTTGGAATTACTCCTCTCGTTCCAAAGAAACATTCACGATGGCAGTGAGCATGTAAACTTTCATAGTGCTTTGAATTTTTAAAGTACCACATTCTGCATTAAATTGCTCACTTCAAGTTTCCATGCAACTAGAGGGAAAATAGGAGCCCAAAAGATGTTCCTACTGGAAATAAAGCAACTTGATTATCTTCACTATGCTGTTTAAGAAGTACAGTGCTGCTTCTAATACTAAATTCAGATCTGTATGTTTAGTCTAAGTTACAAGAGCTGTAATGACTTCACAGGAAATGGTACTTCAAAACTTAATCCTTATAGCTTACCATCAGGTCAAATTAAAGTGGGTGGGGCAAACACTTCCATTAATCGGATGCCGAATCTCTGTACTCTTCCATCAGCTGTCTGCTCCTCTGTGTGCGTAAAGGCACACTGTCACTGGGTCTTCCGTCCTTTTTCATCCTCCCTCCAAAATCATGAAATTCACATTTTGAGTTCTCAAATTCTGAAACTTTATCAGCACATAACCATACGTGATATCTCAGAATTAAATATTCAGCATGTTTCCAGTGTCGGATTTTATTTTTCATGACAAAATTACCTCACTTCGCAGGGTGACCATGTTCTGCTTTAGATTTCCAGGTCACAATGCTTTGCATCAGAACTCCGGAGCGTTGATTGTTGGACACGTGATTGCTGCTTTACTTGTTTGGAGAAGGCTCGTTAGTTCATCTTACTGCTTTTCACTTTGCCCACCGTTTTTATGAAATCTGGCATTTTCAGTCTTTTCTTAGAACAAACTACTAAAAATATGGGAATTTTCAGTTTGGGGTTCCGTATCTACCATGAGAACACCCAAATGGAGACCTCTCCTTACCCCGTCTGCACGAGATACAGGCCTTGGCCAGTCCCTGGGCTATAGCTGAAGCCGCACGTGGGTCGCACATGACTGTGGCAGACTCGTACAGAGGCAGTGACCCAAGCCTCAGTTTGTCTTCATGCTTCAGGGCTTTGGAGACTTTAGTTAAGTGAATCATTTAAATAATAAATATTTAAGGTATTTTTTTCTCTTAGGACTTTCTCACTGTTTTTGTGTTTTGTGTTTTGTTTTTAATTTACAATGCCACATTAAAGTCCAAAATGACTTGTTGAGAGCTGTGAGTCTGACACTGTGTGCTTGGCCGGGCACAGACACCAAGCAGTATCCCCCGCGATGAGCAGAGGGAAACCAAAGGTGTGGCTTATCCTACCTGCTGAGGTCAGGATAGGGAAGGACACACCCAGACAGGCAGAGACAGTGGGAAATAAATACAAAGCAGTCTTCCCAGCAAAGCACACGCATACCTTGAAAATGAGACAGAAATGCCAGGGCAAACTTGTAAGTTTGTGCCTTATTGAAGAAAGGGTAAAGCTGTTAAAATTGGGCAAAGGGTCTGGAAGGCTCCCGCAGCACGTTCTCTGAGGCAGATGGCACAGGCGTCCAGGCATCGTCATGTCACACCTGCTCCGGCCTCACGGCAACCTAGCTGCCTCTGGGCCCTCCTGCCCTCGTTTGCAGTGACACAGAAGGCTGCAGGGAGGATGTGATCCACCCAGCACAAACAGCTAGTGAGTGGTGGAAGGTAGCATACCCCACTGAAGGGAAGCTGAAATGTCATCTTTTTTCCCTTTCAT
The DNA here is from genome assembly GCF_006542625.1 of Nomascus leucogenys. Lineage (NCBI taxonomy): Eukaryota > Metazoa > Chordata > Mammalia > Primates > Hylobatidae > Nomascus > Nomascus leucogenys. The sequence goes on from NC_044399.1 coordinate 3,083,539, forward strand.
TTTTCATTGCCCAGCACCAAGGCCCGGGCAATTCCTGGCACATTTCTCTTTTCTAGAGTAGCAGTACGGATTTTCAGCACAAGGGACGGTCTGAAATAAATTTTGTAGGAATATTTTCATTTAATGTTTTCCAAATGATTAATGAGAACACTTCTACAGTATTTATACCAACCTAGATTTTGGCAGGTCACAACTATACATGGGAATCTTCCAGAAAAACAGATCCACTGGAAATTGTTTTTCCTTACAGATTTTGACTAGCTTCTCCTTTTTTTTTTCCTTTCCAGTGCTCTTTCTCCCTGCAGGAGAGAGACAGGCCTCAGGGCTGGTGTGGAAGCCTTGCATATTTTATCTAGCTTGACAACCACCCTCAGCATTTAGGATTTCAGTGAGATTCCCAGGGTAGCTCTTCAGAGACAGGGGCTAGGTTTGGCCACTGAGAGAATCAGCTTAAAGGTATTTTTATGTGCATTTACTTAAGAACAAAAGTATGAATTACACCAAAGCAGCTTCTGTATGCATCTTGCTGAAGAGGGCAGTAGCTTCCCTGAGGACAGGGACCTCGTGGCTGTCATTGTGTGCACCCGGTGCAGGCCCTCCTGCCCAGCGCTAGGAGCTGCTGAGTAACTGTCAGCTCAGTGAAATTCACACGCCTTACCTGGAGCGTACAGACAGTTTCTCCAGCTGCTTCCATTTATTGTTTTAATTCTATGATCCATATATTTTTTCTAGGAAGGGGTGTTTTTCTTTCTGATTTAATTCCCTACATTTTTCTCTTTCATATGAAGTTGCAGATAATGTTTTTCCTTCAGATTTTTATTCTTTAAGATTTTTAACCTGTGCAAGACTTTTTCAATGATACAAGTCAAGAACGAAGAAGATCTTTTTCCACTTCAGTCTTCACTTGGCTCCAGCTATTGCTAAGAAAGGCAGAAACAATGACAGCATGTTTAAGGAAGAATCTGGCCGGCTTGGGTCACCGCTGCTGTCTTTCTTGGTTTTGCGTCTACCTGGGGAGGGCCCAGCTTTTAGGTTCCCATTGAGGGAAGCATGAGAGGATTGCTTGGGGGGTGCTGCCAGAGCTTCCAGCTGACAGTCTCTGCAGAGCGGCTGCCAAGTGGCCTGGTGGCCGTATGTTGGCAGTTTTTTGATGAATTGGGATTAGGGAATGTTTGTTTACTTGATAACCAAGTTTCTACAAGGAGAGGTGGCAGCGTGAGGGAATAGTGCCACCATAATGAGGACACAGCCAGCCATCTCTTCCCTGCCACAGAACCCCAGGCAGTCCCCTTCAGGCTGCAGTTTTCCGTCTGGACCAAGAGACTGGCCGGTGAAGCAGGAGGAGCCGATCACCCTCCGTGGGAACGAGGATGCCCAGTAGTTCGAATTACTGTGGTTTTTATGTTCTTTTTGAGATGGAGTCTCGCTCCGCTGCCCAGGCTAGAGTGCAGTGGTGCAATCTCAGCTCACTGCAACCTCCACCTCCCAGATTCAAGCAATTCTCCTGCCTCAGCCTCCTGAGTAGCTGGGATTATAGGCGCATGCCACCACACCCAGCTAATATTTGTATTTTTAGTAGAGACGGGGTTTTCGCCATGTTGGCCAGGCTGGTCTCTTAACTTCCAGCCTCAAGTGATCTGCCCGCCTCAGCCTCTCAAAGTGCTGGGATTACAGGCGTGAGCCACCGCGCCCAGCTGAGTTATTGTTAACTGTTACTGGGCGGGGGCAGGGGAAGGGCTCATTAACATTTTTTTAAATAACATTAACATATTTTCTTTTTAAAATGTTAAAATTTAATTCTGAAAGAATTTTGCTACATTAGTGCTAGTTTTAATTGTGATTTTATTCAATATGTCCCCCAAATGTAAGGAAGAAATGGGTAAATTTTGTTCACAAAAATATCCTCCCCACCTCCCAAAAGCAGTAGCAATGGGAGTGCCTTAGCACGGGGGAGATTTGAAAAGAGCCCGGAAGTTGGGTTTGTTGGAGGAGGAGGATCTGACTGCAGCTCAACTCCACCTGCTCCAGCAGCGCAGAGTCCACGAGTACAAGCAGGCGTTTGCTCCCCAAGGCCTCACAGAAGTTCAGGCAGAATTTCATCACTTTCTTTTCCCTTAACCCCCATTTAGGCTTTAAACGCCTGTGTGGTTTTTAAAAGGGTAGAGGTAGCAAGGAAACAATATCTATCTAATGAGGGACATTTTCCTGTGTGATATGTAATGAATGCACTGGATGTAGTACTGATTACCTGTTATAATGAAGGCACTGTATAGTACCGATTGCCTGTTTTAATTTGATCCTAAGGAAGGTCAGTGTGCATTTTGAGACATTATAAAAATATAATTGATATTACCTGATAACCTTTGAGTTAGCGAGTTTTAATTTCACATCAGTAAGGTACTGTTTTAGAGCAGTGCTTCTCCATCTCAGCCTGCACAGGAGTCACCCAGCCTCTTGGGGAGGGCAGGCCCTGATGCAGCAGGTCTGGGCAGGCCCTGAGATTCTGAAGTTCTAACAAGGGCACAGGTGATAAGACTGCAGCTGGTCGGAATGTACCTTTAATCAAGTATTAATATTACTCTTTCAGCTACAACTGGCCACTATATTTAATAGTATTTCTGAGAAAAAAATACATATTTCAAGTTTCAATTTGAGATCCCAAGAACACAGTCCTTTACCCCAAAGAAGTGGATCTGATTTTATCTTTTCTCATGTGGCAATCCCCATATCTGAACCACGCTCATTAAAAACTCCATTTTCCATCTAATACCTTGGAGACACCATCTTTATTGTATACTAAAGTATATGTGTAGTTGGGTTTATCTTCCCTTTTTGTAATTTACAGAAAAATCGAGTAGAGAGTTCTATATACCCTCTTTTCTTCTGCACAGTTTTTAATAACATCTTGCATTTTTATTAATAAGTATAAAAATTTTGCATTAGCGTAGTACTTTTGTTATAATTGATAAACCAGTATCGGTACATTGTTGTTAAAGTACATAGTTTACCTTAGGGTTCACTCTTGCTGTTGTCCATTCTGTGGGTTTCAACAAATTAATGACGTTGCGTGTTCATTGTAGTGTCATGCCGAATAGTTTCACTGCCCTGTGTATTAATTCCCCCACCACCCCTGGATTAATACCCCATCACCCCTGGATTAATCTCCCCACCACCCCTGGATTAATACCCCATCACCCCTGAATTAATCCCATCGCCCCTGGATTAATCCCCCAATCACCCCTGGATTAATCCCCCAATCACCCCTGGATTAATCCCCCAATCACCCCTGGATTAATCCCCCACCACCCTGGATTAATCTCCCACCACCCCTAGATTAATCCCCCCATCACTCCTGGATTACTCCTCCCATCGCCCCTGGATTAATCCCCCATTGCCCCTGAATTAAACCCCCCATCGCCCCTGAATTAAACCCCCCATCACCCCTGAATTAATACCCCCACCCCTGGATTAACTCCCCCATCACCCCCTGGATTAATCCACCACCACCCCTGCATTAATCCCCCATCACCCCTGGATTAATCCCCCATCACCCCTGGATTAATCCCCCATCACCTCTGGATTAATTCCCCCACCCCTGGATTAATCCCCCCACCACCCCTGGATTAATCCCCCCATCACCCCTGGATTAATCCACCCACCACCCCTGGATTAATCCCCCATCACCTCTGGATTAATCCCCCCACCACCCCTGGATTAATCCACCCACCACCCCTGGATTAATCCCCCCACCACCCCTGGATTAATTCCCTATCACCTCTGGATTAATTCCCCCACCCCTAGATTAATCCCTCCACCACCCCTGGGAACATGGAGTCTTCCCATTGTCTCCATAGTTTCACCTTTTCCAAAGGTTTTATAGTTGGAATCATACAGTATGTGGTCCTCAGATTGGGTTCATTCACTTAGGAACGTGCGTTTATGGTTCCGCCGTCTTTTTCTGCTTGATAGTACATTTCTTATCTCTGAATAATATTCCATTTTATGTGTATACCATAGCTTATTTATCCATTTCTCTGTTGAAGAACATCTTGGTTGCTTCTGGTTTTTGACAATTACGAATAAAGCTGCTGTAAACATTCTTTTGCAGGGTTTTGTGTAGACACAAGTTTTATCACCTTTATCAGATACAAGTTTTCCAATCCTTGGGTAAATCCCTAGGACTGTGATTGTTGGATCTTATGGTAAAAGTATTCTTAGCCTTGTAAATATCTGCCAAGCATCTTCCAAAGCTTTCATACTATTTTGCTTTCCTGAGAGCAATGAATGAGAGTTCCTGTTGATTCATATCCTCAGCCAGCCTTTGGTATTGTCATTTTTTGGATTTTTCGCTATTCTGATAGGTGTGTAGTGTTATCTCATTGTTATAATTTGCAGTTCCCTAATGACATATGATGATGGGCATCTTTTTATATGCTTGTCATTGATAAATCTTTATTAGTGAGGTGTCTGTTCAGATCTGTTGCCCATTTATTAATTGGGTTGTTTTCTTATTGTCTATTTTTTGGAGACAGAGTCTCACTTTGTCGCCCAGGCTGGAGTCCAGTGGTGCAGTTACGGCCCACCGCAGCCTCAAGCCCCTGGGCTTAAGCAGCCTTCCCACCTCAGCCAATGGAGTAGCTGGGACTGTAGGCACACACCACACCTGGCTAGTTTTTGTATTTTTTGTAGAAACAAAAAAAAGCGATCAGCTTGCCTCAGCCTCCCCACGTGCTGGGATCACAGGCATCAGCCACCATACCTGGCCTGTTGTTGATTTTTAAGAATTCTTCATATATGTTGGATACAAGCTCTTTATCAGATAGGTGTTTTACAGATATTTTCTTCCTATCTGTGACTTGTCTCTTCATTACTTTAATACTACGTTGGACAGAGCATACGTGTTTAATTTTAATGAAGTCCAACTTACTGATTTTTTTCTTTCATGGATTGCGTTTTTGGTGTTGTAGCTAAAAGATTATCAGCAAACCCAGACCACCCAGATTTTCATCTGTGTTCTGTTCTAGAAGTTGTATAGTTTTTGCACTTTACATGTAGTCTGTTATTGGAGTTAATTTTGGGGTAAGATGTAAGATCTGTGTCTAGATTCATTTTTTTTTTTCATGTGGACGTCCAGTTGTCCCAGCACCATTTTTGGAAAAACCTGTCCTTTCTCCATTGAATTACCTTTATTCCTTTGTCAGAGATCAAACTGACTATATTTGTGAGGACCAATTTCTTGTCTTTCTGCTCTGGGCCACTGATCTATTTGTCCATTCTTTTTCTAGGACCACACCGTTGCCCAGTCTTTTTTACAGTAGCTTTAGGGTAGCTCTGTAAGGTGGGCAGTGTCAGCCCGCCAGATTTGCTCTCTTTAATATTGTGTTGCATATTCTGGGTGTTTTCCTTCTCCATAGTAACTTCAGAATCCTTTTGTTGATAACCACAAAATAATTTGCTGAGATTTTGATTGGGGCTGCATCGAATCTGTAGGTCAAGTTGTAAAGAACTGATATTTTAGCAGTATTGTCTTCCTGTCCATGAATGTGGAGTATCTCTTGATTTCTTCAGCTCTGTGAATTTTTTCATCAGAGTTTTATAGTTCTCTTCCCATAACTCTTGTGCATATTTTGTCCATTTTATACCTGGGTATTTCACTTACTTATATGGAAATGATAGTGTGTTTTTTATTTCAAATTCCCATCATTTATTGCTAGTATCTAGGAAGCCAGTTGACTTTTGCATATTGATCTTGTATTCTGTGACCTTTAATCACTTCCTACTTTAGAAGTTTTTTTGTTCTTTGAGATTTTTCTTTATAATTATGTCATTGCAAACAAATAGTTTTATTCCCTTCTTCCCAGTCTGTGTACCTTTGGTTTTCTTGTCATTGCATTAGCTCCAACTTCCAGTACAATGTTCAGTAGAAGAGATGAGAGGGAACATTGTTGCTTTATTCATGATCTTAGGGGGAAATCACTGAGTTTCTCACTCTTAAGTATGTTGTTAGCTGCAGTTGTTTTGTAGATGTCCCTTATTAAGTTGAGGAAGTTTCCCTTTATTCCTGGTTGGCTGAGAGTTTTTATCATGAGCTGGTGCTGGATTTTGTTAAATGCTTTTCTACATCTATTGATATGATTTTTGTTCTTTAGCCTGTTTGATGTGGTAGATTATGTTAATTGATTTTGGAATGTTAGATCACCCTTGCATACCTGGAATAAATTCTATCTGGTCATGGTTTATAATTCTTTTTATACATTGTTGGATTTGGTTGCTAATTTTTTGTTGACTTCAGTTCTCTTAGATTCAGTTTGCTAATTTTGTTGAAGATTTTTGCATTTATGTTCATGAGACATATTGGTCTATAGTTTTTTTTTCTTGTAACATCTTTGTCTGGTTTTGGTATTAGGGTAATGCCAGACTCATATAAGAAGTTAGAAATGTTTTCTGGAAGAGATTGTAGAGAACTGGTAGCATTTCTTCCATAAATGTTTGGTGGAATTCACAGTGAAACCATCTGGGTCTGGGGCTTGCTTTTTGGAACGATTTTTCTTTTTCTATCTAAGTTACCAAATGTATGGACATAGAGCTGTTCATAATATTCCTTTACTTTTCTTTTACTGTCCATAGGATCCATAGTAATAATCCTTCACTTCTAGTACTAGTTGTTTATGTCTTCTCTTTTTTTTGACTAGCGTGGGGAGAGGCTTATTGGTCTTGTCAGAGTTTTATTGGTCTTGTCAAAGAATATGTTTTTGGTTTGGTTGATTTTGTCTATTGATTTCCTCTTTTCAGTTTCACTGATTTCTGCTCTAATTTTTATTATTATATTTTTATTTTGTTAATATAAAATAATATTTTTATTATTTTCTTCTCCACTGCTTACTTTAGGCTTATATTGCTCTTTCTTTCCTTCTAGTTTTCAAAGGTGGAAGCTGGTTTCAGATCTTTCTTTTCCAATATATGCATTTAATGCTAAAAAGCTTCCTCTCAGCACTGCTTTTGCTGCATCCCACAAATTTTGATAAGTTGTAGTTTTATTTTCACTTAGTTCAAAATATTTTCACATGTGCTTTTACATCCAGAAGCACCCCCATGTCCATGGGCAGTTGTCAGGGTAAGGGGCAGCTAACTTTCCGCCATCTTCTCAGGTGAAGTGGCTGGAGTCACATAGCCTGTTTTCTCACCATCCACCAAACTGTATTCCAGGTCGGAGTATTAACAGCTAGTCTGTAAATTGAGATTGGAGTATTAATAGCTAGTCTATAAATTGAGATTAGAGTATTAACAACTAGTCTGTAAACTGAGATTAGAGTATTAACAGCTAGTCTGTAAATTGAGATTGGAGTATTAACAGCTAGTCTGTAAACTGAGATTAGAGTATTAACAGCTAGTCTGTAAATTGAATGAGATAAAGCTAGTCTGTAAATTGAAATCAGAGTATTAACAGCTAGTCTGTAAACTGAGATTAGAGTATTAACAGCTAGTCTGTAAACTGAAATCAGAGTATTAACAGCTAGTCCCAAGTTGGATTTGAGGACTTCCAGTATGGGTTTGTTTCTGTGCTTATCTTATAGAGCTTGAAGGGTTCCTGAGATATTCTCTCCCTTGTGGTAAGTGCTAAACCACACAGGAGTGATTCTGGCCCCTTCTCTACTTGAGACAGAAGGATGGAAGTGACACGACTTACATATAACTTACCGTGTTGGGCCGGTTCCACAGTGACATGACTTACATATGACTTAATTGTAGACCAGTCCCCTGTGTCATTATGCTGATGGTCTAGAAATGTTTATTCCTAGAAAACCGAAGTGACTCAGGCTGTAACTTAAGCTCGGCCAGACATCTCTTGAGATACAGAAATTATTTAGTGGCATCAAAAAAGAAAGTTTAAACATTTTAAGTTCAATAATTGTTATCTTTCTTTTCTCCAGGCTTATAATCACCATAGAACTATTTTCCATAGTGTTCCTTAATTTTGACTGTCTTCTTTTTGGACCTTTCTTATTAGAGACCATAAACATAAAGCTCGTTTCAGTGTGGTCAAGGCCCATTCTCAGTAATGGTTAATGAATAGACAGATGGATACATTGAGGCACAGATGTGTTAAGTGGCTTGCAGAAGTCATACGCGTGTTCTCTCACCATCTTTCAGACTATATTCCAGATCCGAATATTCGTCGCTTAGGCCTGTTTTGAAAAGCACTTTACTGAATCTATGTGATTGCCCTCTGCTGGCATTTCTCTGTTCTTTATCTTATTTATAATGAATGCATGCTATTTGATTTTGTGATGATTGTTATCTACTTAGTGTACATACTACAGATCAAATTCCAAATCCTATTAGAAGAGAACACAATATTAACAAAAAGTTTACCTGACCCGGAGAGGTGATGCAGCCACAGGTGATACGATATAAAGGGGGTTTCTCTTGGGCTTCTTCCTCTTCTTAGCACACTCATAGCCAGGCAGCTCTGGGTGATGGATTTTTCAAGTCCAGCTCCCTTGTCTTCTGTTGGGACTGCTCAGAGGCGGAACGCAGGCTCCAGGGCCACATGCAATCCAGTGGGAGGCCCATCCCCAGGGCCCAGGCCTGAGATGCACCTGTGCTCAGTTTCCCCTCCTCCCCACTGGTTTTCCCAGGAGCACTTCCAGAACCATTGGCTGGCTTACATCTTCTCCCTTCAGGGTCTCCTTCTGGGGAACCCAACCTAAGCAACCTACCATTCGAGCTTGCTAAAGAAATATTAAAGAATATCTGAGCATTCTGGTTTTTCTTTTATTGGAGGAAGGGTTGGTGGTCTCTACTGTTTCATTCATTTTGGGATCGTTTCTAAATGATTGCAGTGTAGCTTTGGAAATTGTGGTGTCATCCACCTGTCTCCTCTGATAATTGTCTAGACATACATACATAGAGCTCCATAGAAAAAACCAGCATGTATTTTATAGCTGACACCGTTAAATACTTCACAAGAAATAAAGGGATCTGTCATCACTTCTGCTGGGACATCTGCGACGCCTCCTTCAAGTGTGCCAAGTATGAATGCATGCTCAGTTATGGCAAACAAACTCACTCAGCACTGATTGGATTCCAGGCTCCATGGTCCCCTTCTCGATGCGCATCTTGCACGCGGAGCTTCAGCAGTACCTGGGGAACCCACAGGAGTCGCTGGATAGACTGCACAGGGTGAAGACTGTCTGCAGCAAGGTAGGTGGCGCTGTCATTCTTCCCTGCCATGGGGAGAACGCGCCCTCCACGCCGTCCCCACAGGACATGCCCGTGCTGTTCCCTGCCCGTCCTGCCCCATGCACCATTGCTGCTTCTGCCTTCAGAAGGCTAGGTGACCCGGTTTGTGTGGCCTGGTAGTCGCGGCTCTTGCTGAAATCTCTTTTAGGGATGGTAAGAGTTTCTAGCAGAGCTTGAGTCCTGTAATTCTTACTGCCTGGTACTATGGGAAGCTGAAAGGCAGAGACATCTTTCTTGCCAAGGCTGCCAGCTGAAGCTTCAAGGTCAGTGTGCCAGACCACTCCTGTGTCCCACAAGTGCTCACACGCGCCTGCCATGTGCAGACAGAGGTGCCGGAGCAGTACTGAAAGCAATCATGGTTTAAGCTTTCACATCCAAGTAAGTGGTACTGCATTATGGCAACTGTCACTCATGATCCCGACTGCGAAGGCAGAGTCAGAGTGTTGTGAAGTCACAGTTAACGTGCGAGCCACCAAAGTGGCACATTATTACACTAACTGACATTGGGAAGAAATGTGGGACTCAGAGGCTTCGCTGTCTACAGGCCGTTATAGAGTATTCATCTCAGATTAGGAAGGATCCTGCCTTTCTACCCACGTCACAGTGTTCCGTGACGTAAGGTATGCGGAAGTACTTTGAAAACTACAACAACAAGCCGTTATTAGGAGCAGCAGCATATTGTAATTTTTGGAAAAACTAAGATTCTTCTTGTCGAATTCCTCCTTTCACTTCCCAGCTGTTGTGATGGAAGTTTTGCGGAGTTCCAAGATGATGGTGTTAACAGTGTTCCTCGTAAGGAAGGAAGGGGTCTCCTTATCCTTATCTGTGGAGAAAAAACGGGCATTTCTAGGCACCTTGTCCTGGGTTTTGTACCCACTTCCATTTTTTTAATACCATAACTTAAAAGATAAAAAGAAAAATTGTTTGCTTTATGTACTATATCAGTTGATGGAGAATCATGTTACCAACTTTTTTACATTTCAACACTTTTCTTGAATCTTAAAACGGGGTTTAATTTTATTTACAGAAATCGGAAGCACATAACTTGAAATTGAGAAGTTCTAAATCAGTGACTTTCTAAACTACACGAATTTTTCATTATCCTCCATGTCACATTGTAGGAAATCTTTATAGTATTTGAGAGAGAAAATTCTGGGCCATAGGGTGATTTGTGGATGGAAAAGCCAAGTTAGTTGAAGGAGTTTTGCAAGTCAGCTTTCCTGGTCCTGAAGTATGTCCTATTTCAGTATTATGCTCCTTAAATGCATACTACAGGCTGGGTGCAGGGGCTCATGCCTGTAATCCCAGCTACCTGGGAGGCTGAGGCATGAGAATCGCTTGAACCCAGGAGGCTGAGGTTGCAGTAAGCCGAGATCAAGCCACTGCACTCCAGTCTGGGCAACAGAGCAAGACTCTGTCTCAAAATAAAAAAAACTGCATACTACAGTGTAACGATCAGGGGAGCCACTTAGCACTAGCTGTGAAGCAGCAGGGACAGTGGAGCAGAGGGCAGGAGCTTCCCACACTGCTGCTCCGGGCACCTGCACTGACTCCACCTGACAGACACCTTTGTGGAATTCATTATGAGCCAGCCACTGCTCTGAGTTCCAATATTAACTCATTTAATCCTTATCACAACCCTACGAAGGAGATGTTATTATCCCAATTTACAGATGGGGAAACTGAGGCACGGAGAGGTTAGCTAACTTAGGATCACTTGAGTTGAACCCAAGTCATCTGGCTCTAGAGTCCATGCTCTTCACTTGCGCGGCTTCATCACTATAACATGTCCCGTTTGAAGGGAGAAGAACCGAGAGTCCTCTCTTCCACCCTGCACCAGCATTTCTGCTCCAAGAAAGGACAGTGCTGTCCGGGATCGACTGACATCTGCTCAGAAGACCCCTGTGCTGAATGGGGCCCTGCCCCTTCCCCCTCCCCCTGACTGATGTCTGGAGATGGGCTCGAGTCTGTGCTCTGCTGGGCTGGGCCCTCCTGAGACTCTTGCAGGGGCTTCCAAGCAACAGCAGTTGACAGCTAGGCATCGTGGGGTTGGGGAGAAACCAGAAGGGTTAGTGCAGTCACATCCTAGGAACATTTCTCTCAGGCTGACTGGGCCTGGGGCCACCGTCAGTGAGAGAGCCACTCATGCTTCTCATTCCCTCCGCTGGTCTACAGTTCCACCTGCCTCTCGTCGTGTGAATACATCACCACACTTCAGGCATCTCTCATGTTTAAAGATACATATTTTTTCCATGGCATGATCCAAATATAAGCCAGCATTCCTTATGGTACTTAAATGAGGAAATCGCAGTTTGTTCTAATCCTGGAAGAAAAACAAGCAGTTGGATTTATGAAAAGGTGTGTGTTGGTCTTCACCTTAAAGGATTTTCACAATTAATTTCAATATGTAATTACTATGTGTTCCTTTATGTGCCGACTTAAAATTTGACACCCTCTTGAGAGAGAGAGCTGCACTGTGGCACAACTGGTGGATGCCTGGACCAAGAGGGAAAGACCCAGGGCATGACCACGCAGTCAGCCTTGCCTGTCCGCCACCTTCCGCAGGAGAAGAAGCACCGTCGCCAACTTCCTCGCTCACTTCCTTGCACATTAGGGGCTCGTGGCAGCATGTGGGCATTCTTGACCTTTCTGCGGCTGGTTCAGTGTTGAACTGAGGCAGTTTTTATCTGGATGTGAATACTGGGCATTGTTGGGGCATGGAGCGATTTGTCTCCATGCTGTCCAGAACAGCTCTATCTGAGCCTGTTCATTTGTTCATGCAGCAAATGTCCTTTCAGCACCTACTGAGTACTGCACGCTGGCAGTTCGGGACTCAACAGAACGCAGCCTTTCCCTCAGTGAGTTTACAGTTTGGTAGACGATGCTTGTTTCACCTGTTCCTTTTAGGTTTGCAGCCATCACCAATACATTATGATCCTCCAAAATTTAAAAAGGGACAGTTTGTGTTCATGCTAGAATTTCTTTACTCAATAAGTGTGTATTAGTCCATTTGGCATTGCCATAAAGGAATACCCGAGGGTGAGTCATTTATAAAGAAAAGGTTTATTTTGGCTCACAGTCCTGCAGGCTGTACAAGAAGCACAGTGTCAGCATCTGCTTCCGGTGAGGCCTCAGGAAGCTTTTTTTTTTTTTTTTTTTTGAAACGGAGTCTCGTTCTGTCACCTAGGCTGGAGTGCAGTGGCGCTATTGGCTCACTGCAACCTCCACCTCCCAGGTTCAAGTGATTCTCCTGCCTCGCCTCCTGAGTAGCTAGGATTACAGGCGCCCACCACCACACCTGGCTCATTTTTGTATTTTTAGTAGACAGGGCTTCACCATGTTGGCCAGGCTAGCCTCGAACTCCTGACCTCAGATGATCCACCCGCCTCGGCCTCCCAAAGTACTGGGATTACAGGCATGAGCCACTGCGCCTGGCCAGGAAGCTTTTAATCATAGTAGAAAGCAAAGGGGCCGGGCGCGGTGGCTCAAGCCTGTAATCCCAGCACTTTGGGAGGCCAAGGCGGGTGGATCACGAGGTCAGGAGATTGAGACCATCCTGGCTAACACGGTGAAACCCCATCTCCACTAAAAATACAAAAACTTAGCCAGGCGTGTTGGCGGGCGCCTGTAGCCCCAGCTACTCGGGAGGCTGAGGCAGGAGAATGGCGTGAACCCAGGAGGCGGAGCTTGCAGTGAGCCGAGATCGCGCCACTGCACTCCAGCCTGGGGGACAGAGCAAGACTCCGTCTCAAAAAAAAAGAAAAAAAAAAAAAAAAGCAAAGGGGAAGCAAGTGTGTCACATGGTGAGAAGGAGAGCGAGAGAGGAGGAGGGAGGCACCAGACTTTTTTTGGCAATCAGATCCCAAGGTAACTAACAGAGCCAGAACTCATTCATTGCTGTAGGGACAGTACCAAGCCACCCATGAGGGATCCACCCCCAGGACACAAACACCTCCCACCAGGCCCCACCTTCAACACTGGAGCTCACATTTCAACATGAGATTTGGAGGGGATGAATGTCCAAACTGTATCATAGTGCCAAATCTAAAAATACTAAAAGCCAGCCCACCACTATTCCACCAGCGTTGATTTGGTGGATTAAAGTGAACGGCTTGGTGTGGCCTTCGATCCCCTCTGCTCTCCACTGGTGAATAAAGAGGGAGGTCAGACCAGAGACTCTCCAGGGTTCTCCAGCATGACGCTCTGATTTTCCCAGACCTTCGCAACTCCAGGAAGTCCTCAGGAAGTCTTAAACTAAGGATGTGTTCGCCAGACCTCTGTGCGTGGATTGCCCTTTGCTGCATTGTTTAAGGTATTCACCACACCTGCCCCAAACCACACGCGCGCACACAGCTCTGCTTAGGACACGTGCTGTGCGTCCCAGCACTGAGGTGCAGTCACGTGTTAATGCTGCATGGATGTGTGAGGTGCTGAATGCATTATGTTGACTACCCCCTACTAATGCCCACAGCAACTGCAGGTGATTTTATTATCCTCGGTTCCCAGATGAGGAAAGTGGCCTCAGGGAGGTGAAGTATCCCCCAGACAACTGCAGTGAGGCAGTGATGGAGCCTGGCTGAGCCCCATCACACAGCTCCAGAAGCCTCGCCCTTGAGCACCACTCTGCGGTTCTCTGAAATTAGACCATCAGGATTGTGGTTTTTTCCTCCAGATACAGAATTTTCTCTGAGGCTTTGTAAAGCAGGGGCTCTCAAGTTTGGTCTTAAGCGTCACTTGAACAGTTCCAGAAATTTTAGCAATCCCTACTGCACTTGCTCCTGCCAAAAATTGCTCTCAGTAGGTTCAGGGAACCGTGGACTCTTCCAGTGGGTGAGGAGAGTCAGAGTGAAAAGAAATGAGTCTAAAATGTTAAACATTCTTTCCTTCGGTGCCATTTTCCATTAGCTCCTCCCGCAGTTTACCCTCCTTGGTCTGCACCTCTGGCCCCTGGTCTTCAGCTCCACCTCAGGCTGCTAAGGGGAGCTGCGTGGGGAAGCCACCACCGCCATTCTGCACGAGAATTTCCAGTTACTCTCCTGAGCTGGGCCACACCCAGGCCGAGCCCTGGAGTCCTGGATGACCTCTCCTCTCAGGTCTTCAGGGCGGACTTGAGCAGGCGGAGGCCAGTGCTGGGGCTGCAGTTAGTGGCTGTTGGCTGGCCCAGAGCCTTGACACTGATCTGAGATGCTTAATTCAAGGACGTTCTACAAAACTGAGATCATTGTTTCTAGAAAGAAAGCAGATACTTGGTTCATATTCCCCAAAGAACTCTGTCCCGTGTGTTTTCACTGCTTGCGTGGCATCTGTTGTTGATCTTCAAAGTAGTGTTTCCAGGCTGGAGGTCAGGAATGACTGTAGAATCAAATGCTTCAGAAGGGAGTAAACAGTAGCGCAAGAACTGAGCGAGGACGGCGGAAGGTTTTCATCCCGTAGTGATCAAGTCAGCGCAGAGCATTCAGGTTGCTCAGGAAATGAACGCGCTGCCATTTGTACAGATGTGTGCTGAGCCCTGCTATCTGATAATTTCCACTCCAGCAGAAGTCAAGTCGTCTCAGGTTCAGTTCCCAGCATGATTTCCCACAGGAAAAGAAGCCGTCCTAGGTGACAGCAGAGTGAGGTGCGGGAGGGCTCGGGAGCAGCTGGAGTGACAGGCAGCGCAGTGCCTGCCCCCAGTCCTCAGACCAGGCCTCATGCAGGTTGGAGCTTGACATTAGGCTCTCAGGGGAGAGGCCAGAACAGAGCCGCCCCAGTCACCTGCGGGCTGCCGCTCACGAGAGTCGCCTGGTTTGGACGCAGTAGCTGCCGAATAGCAGAGGAAGAGGCTGGTGGGGGTGCCGCTGTCAAGCGTGCGTGGCCTCACGTGGGGAAGTGCTCGTGACATCACATTCATTTCAAAGCCAGAACTATCATTACAATGTGACCCTGATGAAGTAAGTGATATTCATTGGAGGAAGAATGCCCCAGTGTGTGAGTGGCATAAACGGTGTGATGAAAGGCCATGTAATTCCCCTTTTCTTATCCACGTCTCACTCAACGCATGTATTCATTTTATCATGTCATAAGACCTTTTGCTATTGAAAGAATGAAGACCATGGGGCAGGAGCGAAAATGAAGCCCAGAGAACAGCCGGTGACGCGAGGGTAGAATGTGGAGAGCAGCCGGTGACGCGGTTACACGAGGGCGGAGGGCGTGCCGGGAGCACAATCCGGGCCGAGGCTCCTGGTAAGGGAGCAGAGCGGGAAGCTGATCCCCCACGGATTCTTAGGGGGCCGACTTCTCCTGTGTTGAAGATTCACCAAAGACTGATTCGAGTCTGTGTTCAGCATGTGTGTTTTAGATTAGAACAGTGTTGAGAATTTTTATATGGGGCCGAGTTTTAGCAGGACATCATTTAGAATCTTTACAAACGAGTTCAGGGTACTTCATTTTATCTGTTGTCTTTGAGCCACTGAGTGAATTAGTAAATGTTTGGTGCAATTGTGATTGCATCAGTGAAGAACACGTACCACGATTTAAAATAAATTTCCCATGCTGCTGAAAAATCAGTGCCGCCATCCTCTGACCCTGCTCCTCCCACGCGCCCTGCAGGCTGTCTCCCTCTGGGGTTGAGAGAGCTTCACAGACCATTTGGGAAAGCCAAGCAAACACACTTCTACAAGCCATTTGCATAAGTAGACATAATCCATACGGAATGATGCACTGTTCGGTTGTAGTTTCATTCGTCACTGACCTGCATCTGCCCGCCCAGTCTTGAGTTCAGCTCCATCCCTCCCTGCAGTCCTGCAGCCTCCGGCTTTCCCAGCTCAGCTTGGCTGAGAGTTCCACGTTCATCCAAGTGCTTCTTTACAGACTCGCTCTCAGCTGGAGGAGGCAGAGGATAAGGTACATTTTCGTGCACCCTGGAAAAGGTATTCAACAATGTCGATGAAGCTTTTGCTTCTCTATTGATAGTTGCTAATGTGGTAGTGAGAGCTTTGTTTGTAGGAAGAGTTAATATCTTTTCTAAAAGGGTTTTTTGACAGATGGACATTCTTCAGTTTTGCTGTCTTATTTGTTAAGCAAAGTTAGAAACATAAGCGAGAACAGGCGTGGCTGGCCTCTAACAGTCAGGGCCAGCACTCAGGGCCTGGCCACCCACACACCGACGGTGGTCAGTTACTGCCATCACCGTGCCTGACCCAGAGGGTTTGGTTGCCCTTCTTTTCTGCTGCTTCCACAGAGAACAAATTGATTGTGGCTTAATCAGATGAGATGGGAATGACTGGCAGGTGGGGAGAAGAAAGGAAAGGCCGAGTGAGGATGGCCGTCCATGAAGGCCACGTCCCTGCTCTTTGCCATTGAAGCCCATGCTCTCTGGAACCCCGTGTGTGCTCAGAATGTGCAAGCAGGAGAAGCAGAGGGAGCAGAAAGCACTGGGCATCAGGACTTTGCAGAGGAATGTCTTGACCTGGCTGGCAGTGGAAATTCATACCTTCAGAAACCTCTGGAGTTCATCGTGGCCAATCCCGGGACATGGACTTAGGAATGCCCAACCCTGCCACTCAGCCGTGGCAACCCGATTCAAAACCGGATGCACCAAATGTGAACTCGAAGGCCGTAGCACTTGCCAGTGAGCCAGCCCTGAAGCGGGCATGATAGCCCAGAGAAGAGGCCTTTGATGTAAGACGATTCTTAAATCGTGCATTCCTTGTCTTGCTTTTCTTGGCACTATGTATTTTGTCAATCTGTGATCTGAATAGAAAGAAGAAAGTGTATTTTCAAGGTGTGAGGGGCCCAGAGGACACTGTCCTAAAAGCAGTGGTTGTGAGAGGCTTTGGAGTCAGGTTGACAGTCTGCAAACTTCCAGGTCCGCTCTGAAGTGCCGGCTGCATGACCAGCCGTCCAGCCTGTGTCCGCCTCGGCCTTCTTTGTGCAAGTGAGGAGTATTGCTGACCCCCCCGGGGTAGCCGGGGGCACACGTCAGTGACCCCGCACGGTGCCTGCCAGGCATGTGGTCTGTGTTTCATGATTCTTTGAGAGCTTTGGAGCAGCTCCAAGAAGAAGACTCTCACTTTGAAGAGGTCCCCTGGGAAGCTGTGGTGGGACTGGAAGGTCCAGGACTTCCCAAAATCTAAGGCTTTCCAGAACAGACCTGCTCCAACCTTTAGTCTCCACTCAAAGGGGTCCACTTAGTAAGTTCTCAGGTCCTTGGCTTAGTGCCATCTTCCCAGTAGTTTGTGTATTAGATGCCTTGGGAATAAAACCAGTTCCCTAAACCTATCCCATGATCCTGCACTCACCCACGACCCGTGACAGCCGCCAAAGGGATAGGCGCAAAGGCTCCTTCCTCAAGGCCCCCTGCAGACAGCACTTTCCACACTGAAGGTGCCAGTGACCCAACCAGAAAACCTGCTTCACCACCTCCTGGATGACTGCATAGGATGAGAACATAGATTTGGGTCTCTTTAAATATGAATAGGTTACAAATTGCCTTTTTAAATTTGCTTGAGATCAAGTGGTAGTGGTTATATATGGAGTCAAGCAGCTGGGGTATTCATTCAAGGCATATAATTTTCTTCATTCTTGGGACAAAACACAAGCAGGTTTTTAATTTTGAATAATTGATCTTCCCTCCTCTACTGTGGGCAGGTGTTGATGGTTCCCCACCTTGTTAGCCTGAAGCCTGTTCATCCCTGGACTGGCCATGACATGCCCAGTGCAGTATCCCCCATGGTGGGGCTGGCAGCAGCCCCTCCACACTATGCACAGAGCAGTCCGAGTCTGGAATCGTCTCTTCAGCCCCACAGCTGTTCCATCTGTTATTTTCTGCAGACTCCTCTTCCATGCATTTCCAAGCAGCGTCTTCTCATGATTACAGTCGCTTTCAGAGATGAGCTCATGCTGATACCAATGAAGAACCCAGTTCAGAATTTTCTTTTTTTTCTTTTTTTTTTTTTGAGACAGGGGGTCTTGTTCTGTCACCCAGACTGGAGTACAGTGGCATGAACGTGGCTCACTGCAGCCTTGACCTCCCCGGTTCAAGCAATTCTTCTGCCTCGCCCTCCTGAGTAGCGGGGACTACAGGCATGTGCCACCATGCCTGGCTAATTTTTAAACTTTTTGTAGAGATAGGGTCTCACTATGTTGCCCAGGCTGGTCTTGAACTCCTGGACTCAAGCAGTTCTCCCACCTCAGCTTCCCAAAGTGCTACAACTGACTATAAGCGTGAGCCACCATGTCCAGCCCAGAATTTTCAAATTAAACAAAACTAAACCTCCAACATGTTTCAGTACAGTGGCCTCAATACACTATTCCTCGTGCAAAGCCTTCAGTTAAAAGTGCTGGGTAACTTCGATTTACCTGTGTGTTGACCATCAGTTGTTGCCTAACAGATGATCTGCAACTCTGTGGGCTAAAACCACAGGGATGTATGACCTCACTATTTCTGTGGGTCTCGAGTCCAGCACAGCTTCTGGGTCGCACTGGCTCAGGTCTGTCCTGAGGTTGCAGTTAAGATGCTGACTGCAGTGTCTCACCTGAGGGCTCAGCTGGGGCTGGAGAACTGGGCTCCAGGAGGCTCCGTCATACACCCGCTGAGTTCTGCTGCTCTTGGTGAGAGGCTGGGTTCCTGGCCTCATGGTTCTTTCTGTAGGGCTTCTCATGCGTCTCACGGCATTGCAGCTGGCTCCCTGCAGAGAGGGAGGGAGGAGGAGGAAGCCACAGTGCCTTGCACGGCCGGGTCTCAGAGGTCTCTGTCCACTCCACCTGGTTCTGTTTGTTGGACGAGTCACTAAGTCCAGGCCACACACAAGGGATGGGAATGAGACTGCCTTTTGAGGAGTGTTCAGGAATGCATGGCCACGTTTAAACTGCCACACTGTGGCCAGTCAGCTGGGTCTGTTCCACTTCAGGATACACAGGCCTCTCCTGGCCCTGCAGGACAGGCTCCCCTGCCTCCACTCCAGCCCGTCCTGGTGGTTGTGAGCTGCACTTCACCTTGCCAGGATGCGGCTCGTACTGGGAGGCCCATGGGCTCCAAGAAGACTTCCCATCAACCTCCAGGCACCTTGAAACTGCCCAGCAGCCAAACCTCGGAGCTGTGGAAGCTCCTGGAAGTTTCAGAGACCTACTTAATATTTAATAGTCAGTGCAGCATTAATTTCATTGCTCCCCGATCCCACATATCGAAACCTTTCACAGTTTAGTACAGCGATGATGGTGAAAGAAACCACAGGGAAAATCCGAGGCAGTGGAATTGTTTAATTTCTGGTTGCTTCTCCTGTAATTTGTAATTAATATCCATTCAGCATTTTTAAAGCTTACAAAATGCTTTAAGTACATTCTTATTGGAGTTCCATGGTTTGTAAAACAGGCATGTGAAAAAATGGGAAGCTAAGGAAACAGGAATTCAGAGAAGGTACGCTGAAGATCAGCCTGAACCTGAACCCACGTCTTCTGGCACCAGACATCCCTGTTCTTGTCACTGCAGCACTTTGCTCTGTGTGTGGAAAGCGTGAAGGGCCCCTGCAAATGGGCATGATGCTGCCTCCTCCACAGGTTTATTTTTGTGAAATCAAACAGAATACTGTTTGTGCTTAAAAACCATCCTGCGCCCCCATCTGTAAAATACATCGTCCCCGGTACTTCCCAGCAGGCGCTAAGCACCACCCACACTGCCGGCGCCTGACCAGACAGCTCCACTGAGCTCCTGACCCAGCTTCAACCCACCAGGAACAGCTCCCAGGGAATGTGCAAGAAGGTGTGCCTCCAACACCCGGCCCTTTCTGCCCCTCGGCCCCTGTGGTCACTGTGCCCTCCACAGTCCTTCTGCCCCTGCGGCCGGTCGCTTACTGCTGTGTGCATCTTCCTGAAGCACTTGGCAGTGTTGCCTCATCTCTGTCCTCTTCCTCCTATGCCCTCGCCTGGGCCCTCAGCGGCTTCCAGCAGGGAGGATGTGGGTGCAGTGATTCGGATCATGCCCCTACTCCTCAGAGCCTCTTCCCAAACTAACCGGGTGTGGCGTGCCGGGCCTTTATTCTTTTGGGACACAAACATGGGACTGCTGATTGGACCCTGGAGTCTGGTCCTTTTGTCTGGGGCAAAAGGAACCAAGGAGGAAATTCCAGCCGCGCCACATTTGCAAACGACACACTGTCGGGCTTTTTTGCAATAACTGCATTCCTAAATATTCAGGCTTTGGATTGAGAACGTGTCTGTCACTTTCCTTTATAGAAATAACCTTTTGTAAATCAATGTACTGTTACTTTATAAAGCCAGACAACTGTCTCTAGATAGACAGCAATAAAAGCTACCAACTGTGAACTGCTGTTTCTTTTCCGTTCACTCATGGATGCTCTTCTGCATCACACTGGGACCTATTAATTGACATTAAATGACACACCCTACAAATAAAACAATAGTCGCTGAGGGTCAGAAGGTTGTGTCTGATATGCCTGTGTTCGTGTCAACAATAGGGGCTTTCTCCAGCTGTCCCTTTCTCGGGCTGAAGCACCTCAGTGACCCAGATCCCTGCAGGCACTTGGCGTCGTTCCATGCGTCCCTCTTCCCCAGCCAGGAGAGTGCTTTTTGCAGAGGGAGGGGTGTAGCCTGCCTGGTGTCTCCGTCTCCTACCCATGTGCCCTCCCAGCTGGGTAGGTGGGTCTGGAGGGATGTAGCCTGCCTGGTGTCTCCGGTTCTCCCTACCCCGTGTGCCCCTCCCCAGCTGGGTAGGTGGGTCTGGAGGGGTGTAGCCTGCCTGGTGTCTCCGTGTCCTACCCCTGCACCTTCCCAGCTGGGTAGGTGGGTCTAGGCCGAAAGCAGCTGCTGCAGGTGGAGCTCCCGTCACTGACTTGCTCTGCGTTTGATGCCTCTACTAAGATGGAGCTTCTGTTTCTGCATTTATGCATCATTGGGGTGGGAAACTCTTTTTCCTTCTTTCTAGAGCTTTCTCTTCCTGCCGCCCTTCTGAAGGACCTCATTCCCCCTTCTCCCCTCGTTAGCCATGATAGTCCACAGGGAGCGTCAGCCCCAGCGCAGCTTGTGCTGAGACCACCATGGCCCTGTGGTGTGGGTCTTCTCTCAGGCCTTGCATGCTCACTACAAAGTTCTAGCGTGTTTCTGCAGGGTTTTCCTCTCCACTCAGCACGTAGAGAGATCACCCATGGCATGGGGAGATGGCCCAGACCCACAGAGACCTCGCCGCATAGAGGATTTGCCCAGGCCCTAGACCCTGCCACGTGAGGAGGTCACCCTGGCCCGTAGAGCTCCCGTGGTGTGCGGAGGCACAGAACAAGCACAGGAGTCTGCTGACCTGGTGCGTCACACCCCGGGGACCGCCAGTGGGCGTGTTCGAGGCTCCGCTGACCAGGGCGCTGCCAGGTCTGGCTCGGGCAGCGGCTTTGCCTCTGTGATAGGTGTCCCGTCCCTCTTTCTTCCTGTGCTCCCTCTACACTAGCCTAAGGGAAGTTAGTTTCCTTTTTTTAATAAATTTTAATTTTTGTAGATACATAGTAGGTGTTTTTGGGAGATATTTTGATAGAGGCAGGCAATGCGTAATAATCACATCAGGGTAAATGGAGTATCCATCCCCTCAAGCATTAATCCTTTGTGTTGCAACAATCCAGTTATACTCCCTTAGTTATTTTTTTAATGTACACTTAAATTACTATAGTCACCCTTGTACTAGCAAATACTAGGTCTTATTTATTCTATTTTTTTGTTGTACCCATTACCATCCCCACTCTGTCCCCCACTACTGTTCCCAGCCTCTGGTAACCATCCTCCTGCTCTCCATCTCTGTGAGTTCCGTTGTTTAATGTTTAGCTCCCACAGATAAGTGAGGACATACAATGTTTGTCTTTCTGTGCCTGGCATATGTCCCTTAACACAATGACCTCCAGTTCCATCCATGCTGTTATAAATGACAGGATACCATTCTTTTTTATGGCTGAATAGTACTCCATCGTGTATATGTAGCAATTCCTTTATCCCCTCATCTGCTGATGGACACTTAGGTTGCTTCCAAGTCTTGGCTGTTGTGAACAGTGCTGCAGCGCACACGGGTGTGCAGAGATCTCTGATAGACGGATTTCCTTTCTTTTCTTTGGGGTATATATCTAGGCATGGATTGCTGGGTTGTATGGTAGCTCTATTTTTTGTTTCTTGTAGAAACCTCCAACTGTTCTCCATAGTGGTTGTACTGATTTACATTCCCACCAACTGTGGACAAGGGGTGAGGGAAGTTAATTTCATGGTAACAGCAAGCCTTTCCTTTTTGTCAGTTTTTGTTCTTATGATCATTCATTAGAAGGCAGATTCACTGAAGAATGTCATTTTACCTAGTTTAAACTGGCTAGGTTCTTTTCAAGGTTACAATTTTGAACCCTACGTTGTCTCCTGAGTCATCGAGGTAGCCCAAGATAACGGTTAAGAGGAAAAATCCTTTGTGTTGACAGCCAGTTGTTCTCCAGTTTGTGTTAAGTAATGGCCCTTGCAGGTGAGGAGAGGCTGCTTTCGTCCTCAGCAGGTGTAGACCGGGGAGTCAGACGAACGGAAATCCTCACCTCCTGGGGCGGGTCATGTGGGGAGTGTTAACTGGCAAAATGATCTAAATTCTCTACCCAGATCACAGCAGCAACAACAGCTTTGCTTTCAGAGAAGAAAACACAACACAAAAGAAGTGCCCAAAAGTTACAAACCAAGCAATAAAACTGTGGAAAGTGACGTGTTGCACAAAACGTATTTGGTACATTAAAAAGGCCACAAGCACAGTGCCCTGTAGGAATGAGACCGACATTTTCACATAAGGTCATCATCAGTCTCATGTGACGTACTCAATGCTTTTTTTTTTTTTTTTTTAAAGACAGGGTCTTACTGTCACCGAGGCTGGAGTGCAATGGTGCAGTCACTGGTCACTGCAGCCTTGACCTCCCAGGCTCAGGTGATCCTCCCACCTCAGCCTCCCAGGTAGCTGGGACCACAGGCACATACCACCATGCCCAGCTAATTTTTTGTATTTTTGTAGAGATGGGGTTTTGCCATGTTGCCCAAGCTGGTCTTTAACTCCTGGGCTCAAGTGACCCACCTGCCTCGGCCTCCCAAAACTGTTGGGATTACAGGCTTGATGCTTTTCTTAAAAAACATATTCCCTATGTATGATGTCTGCAGATACTTCAAGAACATCATAAACACCACTTTCACCATCAGCTGGGAGCAGAGTCCCTCCCCATTCACTGTCACCCCATGCCATAGGGACTGGTGATGTTTACAGTGTGTCCCTGTGGGTGAACTGGATAAGGAAAAGATGGTGCACATACACCGTGGAATACTACACAGCCATGAAAAAAAGAACCAAATCATGTCCTTTGCAGCAACATGGATGCAGCTGGAGGCCATTATGCTAAGTGAATTAACACAGAAACAGAAAACCAAATAGTGAATGTTTTCACATGTAAGTAGGAGCTAAACATTGGATTCACATGGACAAAAAATAGACACCAGGGACTAGCAGTGGGGGGGAGGGTAGAATGGGAGGAAGGGCTGGAAAATGATCTGCTGGGTCCCATGCTTCAATTGTATCCCCAACCTCAGCATCACCCAGTATACCCAGGTAACCTGAACACATGCCTCCTGAATCTAAAATAAAGTTGCAATTTAAAATAAAATATCAAATGTTTTAATATTTTTTAAAAGTGTGTGTGAACATCCCTTGACAAATTGTTTTCATCCAGAGAAATGTGCTGTACTGAGAATATAACAAAGTCTTAGACAAAAATTCGTTCTGATGATTTTGTCCTTCTCATTTGGAATGATTGCAGATCCTGGCCAATTTGGAGCAAGGCTTAGCAGAAGACGGCGGCATGAGCAGCGTGACTCAGGAGGGCAGACAAGGTGGGTCGGCCGGACTTTGCTGACTAGATGCTTCCCGGGCATCATTGAGAGACTGAGCCCAAAGCCTCTCGCTTCCTCTCGTTCCCTCTCGTTCTCCTTTCCTTTCTGTAGTCAGCACTGCACGCGTCCATTCGTGCATTTGCGACTCACTCCTTTCCTGGGGAAGCCAAGCACATCACTGGGTGATGCTGTGGGTGCGACGTGTGGCCTCAGACC
Organism: Nomascus leucogenys; assembly: GCF_006542625.1. Taxonomy (NCBI): domain Eukaryota; kingdom Metazoa; phylum Chordata; class Mammalia; order Primates; family Hylobatidae; genus Nomascus; species Nomascus leucogenys. The sequence goes on from NC_044399.1 coordinate 3,107,866, forward strand.
CGAACCCTGCGCACGGGGAGAAGACACGCCTTCACCACAAAAGCACACGTCCCGGAACCTGCCGTGCCAAGTGGTCTGAGTGGGCACGAGGAAGGAGCCCAGCCCAGCCGAAGGGGCCCAGAGAGGCCTCTGCGTCGGGGACAGAGGCTCGGGAGGGTGCTTCAGGAGGAGCTGGAGAGGAAGGCGGGTGCTGCCCAGAGCCCGGGGGCAGGCTGAGGGGCCTGGGCAGTTCCCTAGAGCATTGGAAACCCCTTGGGGGACTGGGTGGGTTGACATGAGCCGATCTGCACAGTGAGGCCATGCCAGTTGCAGCTCGGGGAGTGCGTTAGCCAGGAGCAAGCTTCTGATCACGCTTGGAAACCCGGCCTGAGTGCTCCCTCCCAGGCAGCCCCACCCTAGCCTCCCTCACTCCTTGTGGCAGCATCTCCCCACAGGCCTGGTTGCCTGGTCATCTCCTCCTTCCCATAGCTTCTGTCCTGCTGGATGTGCGGCCCAAGTCAAGACCGGGTGGTCTCCATTTCCGCAGGTGTGCTGGGGTTTCTGGGGAACTGCTGGCTGGTGTGAGCTGAACGTGTGTGAGGTGTGTATATGTGTGTGGTGTGTGGATGTTGAGTTTGTATGTTGTGGCGTGTGGTGTGGGTGTGGTGTGTGCATGTGTGTGCACTTGTGCACTCTGTTTTCAGTAATTTAATTGCAAGTAGAGTAACAAGGTCTGAAGGAGAGACGTCAGCGTCTGCTCATGGATGTCCCGTTCAGCATTCTTGGCAACCAGTCATTTTACCCCTGGTTGGGCTCCTGCTTTGGTGGGAATGAGCATGTAGGTATCGGAGAGCAGAAGGCTGTTCCTGGAAATCTAACAGGTCACACCCGTGAGCATTTATAAGGAGGGTAGGGGAGGATTTAGAGCAGGAAAGGAATCTGCAAAGATCATCAGAATAAATATGCAACTCATTGAGACAATCCATATTTTACATCCATTAAGAGAAGATATTCAGAATTTCTTTTCACAAAAATAATGGTATAAGGGGAACATAAGCAGCTAATGTGTTTTTAATTGCTGAAAGACAAAGTGAGTTAAGTTTTTAATTCTAGCAGTTTCTGTGTGTTCTCCTGAAGCACACACTGAATACACATCATTTCTAGGTGATTGTTATCTCACAGTGGACGCTTGGTGCCAGCGGTGGGTCAGCGTCGGCCTCCTAAATCACAGCCTCAGAGGCGGCTGGGGACACACGGCTCCCAGTGCCCAGTGATGAGGGAGGCTGGGAGCACTCCCAGGGACTGGTGCTGCCCAGGGTGGCATCTTGGCACTTCGCAGTTGGAAATGTGGACTTTTCTTGGAGGAAGTAGACACAGCACAGGCGCAAGGAGCACTGGACAAGGGGTCAGATGGAAACGTCCCTGGCCTCTCTGGACCTCAGCTTGCCTGTCAATAACATTCATTTCAGATTAGCTCAGTCCTCAACCTGCGCCTTCCTCCTGGTCATCCCAATGATAAACAGGCACCATTGGTCAGCCCACCCTCCCCCGGGGCAGCTCCCAGGGGACCTTTGCAGACCCCAATAAGTCCACAAAGCCAGTTTGGAAAGTACTAGAAGAGATGGGCCCTGAAGGTTTGAAATCAGTGGAGGGATGGCTGCTAACTAAAGAATGTGCAGGGGAGAGCAGGGAGGGACAGGCCAGGCCAAAGGTTGCGGTCAGCCACCGCACCGGGTGCTAGGGAAGGAAGCCGGCTGCAGGGGAGTGCCGAGTCCCCAGCGGAATGTGCCAGCCACTTGAGTTCTGGACCAGGGTGTTGCACTCCTTGGTGGAACTGGCGTCTGCACCAGTCCATGGCCGGGAGGCAGGGGAGGCCCAGTAGCTGGGCATGGGTGGGGCCCTCCAGGTGGCCTCCCGTAGTTCAACTGCGAGAGACTGGTGGCCACCCTGGCCAGTGGCCCTCCCGGCCTTGTCGAGCTGCAGGCAATGTCGTCGTTTCTGTCAGCTTTGCTCCTTTTCTCAGGGTTCTGGCTTTGGAAACGGGGCTCCCGGTCGGACCGTTTGGCCTTGTGTCTGGGCTGATGCTGAGCAGCCACCCTCCTGGTTCCCTAATGCCGAGGGTCTCTTCCCAAAGCCACCTCCGGTCCCAATGCGAGTGCTGTATTTTCTGCCTCAGTGCAGCCTGCAGCATATTCAGCATTCCAGGCCGAAATCCAGTGGTGTTAACAAGAGGGATCTTTTAAAGTTAAATTAGAATTCACAGGACCCAATAATTGATGGCTAGAAAGAGCCTGGAATTTATTTGTGCACTCACAGGCTGCTCTTACCTTGTAGCCTCTGTCCGGCTGTGGAGGTCACGTCTGGGCCGGGTGATGTACTCCATGGCAAACTGTCTGCTCCTGATGAAGGTATGTGGGTGGCCAAGCAAGGCTGCCGTGTGATCTGGAAGAGGGGGGTCAGTGGGAGCCGCGAGGGAGCCGCTGGCATAATAGACGCTGGCAGGAACAGGCCGTGCAGAGAAGCCAGCTAAGTACTGGCTTAACGGGGAGCCCAGTGACACATTCTGGGGCTATATTTACTTTAATTTCTACTGCAAGAAATTTCAACAGAATGTGGAATTTAGATGATCAGATTTCACCATTGAAATGTGGGTCTAAATGATTTAATTAAAACTATTGTTCATTTCCCCCCATTTTTCTCTGAACTCCATCCCCAGAAGGTGTCCTTTGTTCTCCCTATCTTCATAGAGGGTGTTTTTTTCACCTCATGGTTTTGATTTTATGATTGATGCTTACAACACCTGAAGACAGGCTTCCCCACAAGACCTTCTTAGGGCGTCACCCCAGAGCTCTCAGCCCCCAGGGAAACAGCTCAGAAATCAAGGAGCTGAACTGAGGCTGTCATTTGTTTTTCCGTGTCTCCTGGCTCTTGCCAGCCGGTGTAACAGTGTTTTTTGGCTCCTCTCTTTGTTTGGAACGCACCCCACACCTGGCTCACCTCCCACACTGGGCGTCAGGGTGCCCTGTGTGGAGCTAGTGGCCCTGCAGCCAGCTGTGCATACTGAGAGCTGCTGCAGGAATCAGCTAGCAGCAGACGCCCCGAAGCAGTGCTTATAACACCTCCTGGGCTGTTCTAAGACAGCGATCTTAATTCCCACACCCATGCAGCTTTCATGCGGCCGAGTTCATTCCTGAGCTTGATATTCAGCAAGGCAGAGCAGGCAATTTACCAGGTGGAGAACTGTGCTCACAGGCTCTGTCATGAACCCTGAAGTGGCAACCCTGCTTTATCCACGGACCCTGCAGCATCCCCAGAGGTGACTGTGACCCCGAGCACTGCTCCGAGCAGGCTGGGTGCGGGTGTAGATTCACAGCCATCAGTGGCTCAGACATTCCATCAGGAAGACGTGCAGCCCGCACTCCGGCTTTAGCGCAGCCCCAGGGCCCAGCGCGGGGCCCCTGCCTTTGGGCTTCTGCATCTACGTCAGACTGGACACACGAGGAGACTCAGGGCATCCTGCTTGTCCTCGGTATCAAGTGACCGTGACGCAGCCTCACACTGCTGCAAGCCTCAGCCTCCTCCTTAAAATAAGGGCATAGATCTGAGATCTCTGAAATCCCTCCCAGCTCTGACATTCACACAGCTCTCTCCTCTCCTTCAACACACTGGATAAAGGAGATCACGGTTTTTAAGTTCCGTGGTTTTGCTCAGAGCAGGTTTTTCTTCCGCTGCCACCCCTGAGACATTCCCACTGCAGTCAGGTGGCCCGCACAGTCCCTTTGTTCTGGTCTTCACCCTCCTCCCCCCCACCCCCCTTCGCTTCTCCAGCCCCCTCTGGCTTCTGCAGCAGGGCTTGCCCACCTCCAAGTGGGAGTGAAAAGTAGGCCCTCCCCCTCCCCTGCCCTGGTGGCCTCTTCACCACCCAAGGCTTGGCCAGCAACCAGGTGACCCCGAAGCACCCGGCCTGACCCCTCTGCCCCCCAAAACAGGCCATTCTCCCTGTGCTGCCTGTGGCCAGCCCTGACACCCCCACCTGGCAGTCTGGGCGGTCCGCAGTAGGCCTCCACCTGCTGAGGGCATTGTCAGCTTCACCTGAAAGTCACCAGCTTGTCAGAACATTCTTATGCAAAGACATGAAGAACCAGTTATAAATTCACAGGACTGACGTTTCACTAATCATGGGGCTAAGACTCCCCAGGGAGGAAAGTTTCCTGTCCCACTGGCGGGCTTTTATTTGCATTTTCAGACACATTAATAGAAAACGATGGAATGGGCTTTTCTTTGTGGCACTGTAGTAGTAACACCACCACCAGGCTCCAAATGTGAGTCTTCTTCCTGTATTGCTGGGACTCAGTACAGAACATATTATTGCATTTCAAAAATACTTTTACAATAGACGTGATTTAATTTGGAAGTTCAGCTTAAGCTTTCATTTTCATGAGTTAAAAAAAGGAGTAAAAAATGTTGCAATTAAAGCCAGTCCAAGCATATGCACTCTCTTGCCATCTAGTGAGCATACAGGGTATTGCAACAGTGTGTGATCTTAAGACTATGAGGTATCCTGTTAATTAAATTATGTGTATGGGCTAACAATGAGTTATTTAATCAGCCATTTAATTATCTTGAATAACATTTTATTACAGTGAAATAAATATCAATTTAACTTCTTAACAATGAAATGTATTCATATGTTTTAGCCCTGGATAAATCTGCATGATATGCTATGATGCACAGTGGCATGTATTATAAAGCACTGGAAATGTTACTATCTCCACTTTTTAAATACTGCTTCCTCTCCTTAGGCCTCACTGTAGCCTTAGGGCACCTGCACTGGCAGACCATATGGATGCAGGTGCCTGCCACCTTAGGTGGCTTGGGCCCCCCCTCCCCCGGGTGCCCCTGGGAGGCCACTTCCCTCCTGGTGTCCCCACAGCTCGCCAGTCTGTGCATCAGAACCCGCCGTGGCTCCGCACATGATGGAAAGGAGCATACAGCTGCATCGGCTACCTTCCGTCTTGCTGAAATTAGACTGCAGAAGTCCTTTCTGGTTGCAGAATGGTTGTAAATCTAGTTTCACAGCCAGTAAACACATGTGACTGCTGAAAAGAAATGGTGAAGATTGAGCTAAAATAGGCTTGTCCCTGGAAGGAAGTCATTCATGTCCTTTACAAAGCCAAATCTACGTGATCTGGAGAGTAGGTTAAGCTCTCTTTAGGAGCTGCTTTTGGCCATTTTACCTGAAAAGGGCTGTGTTTCCTCTTCAGTAAATAAAGTCATTAAGTAACAGTCAACCTAAGGAAACTTTCTAACACAATCCCAAATCCTCATCTGGTTTATTTGACGATGGGCTCCTTGAAATGCACCAGAATTCTTCCCCCGACTGCAGCCGGGACACACAGACACATCACAGACACGTGTCCTGTTCACACCTGAGGGACTGGTGAGCGCTACTGTCACTGAGCTGGTGGGAGTGGCTGCCGGAAGGTACAGGGGCCCCCGAGATCCCTTCTCTGCCACCTGCCCCCTGGCCTGGAATCCAGCTTCCTCTCACATGGCTCCCAGGCCTGTGCATCTGCTCTTCCGGAAGAGCCATGCCTAAAGTAACTTCCCATCAAGTATCATGGCTTGGTTTTTTAAAAACCTGTCTTTTGTCATACTAGATTATCTTCAGAAACACTGACCCCTGGCCCCGAGCACTGAAAAAGAGTGGTTAGGGTGATGCAGCTGGCCACGGCATCGCCCACTAGCAGTGAGTGCTGCACCCCCACCATGCCCCCACCCCGCGCTCTCTGTGGTGGCCGCCTCAGCCTGGAGCATCAGTAGCATGAGTGGGGCACTGGAATGACCCAGTGACACTGCTGGGCTGATAAGAAGGAAGTCAAAGCCTGCCTTTTGTTTACTTGAAACCAAAGGTGGGACGTGTGTGGGATTAGAACAGACATTGCCCAGCATGATGGGTGCTCGGAAGCCCACTTCCTTCCCCAGAGAAGCCTAGAGGGGCAGCTGCTGCTTTTCCCTGAGCTGGTGCGAGCTGGTGAGTGCAGCTCCTGTTGGAAAGCAGGGCTGCTCCCCTAAACTTCTCAGATCAGGACCAGCCCAGGGTGTGCAGGCCCCGCAGCTGCATCTGGGGTGCCATGTCCGTCCCAGCTGCAACCTCAGCCGCCCTGAGTGCCCCCATGCCAGGTCACAAAGCCCTCCCCTGTGTGAGGGAGCTCACACACACGTCCGCACACACTCACGCTCACACACACATGCTCACGCTCACACACATGCTCACACACACACACGCTCACACACACGCACATTCATACACTCACACGCACTCGCACAACTAGACAGCAGAGACAGGCAGCAGGAAGGCGTGGGAAAGGAGACCGAGGCATGTGCTGTCTGGCTCCTCATGAGCATCAGGCCTTGAATAAAATTAGTTTTAATGAGCTGTACTCGAAGGTACTAGACTGGAGGGAGTCATTTTGGGTTTTTTTTGTTTTTTCCTTTCTACCAAACTGGAATTGTACTTGTCTGTCTTTCTTTGTAACGTCCCAATTAGCAAGCTAGTAACTCCAGTCCCAGTTTGGAGGAAATGGAACATGTAGAAGAATAAAGAAATAAAAGTACCTTCTGGGATTATACGATGAATAAGTAAGAAGAAAAACACCATTGGTGGCCATAGTTATTGCTGACCATGTGCTGATAGCTAAGTGCGAGAAAGCAGGGAAGTATTTAGGGCAGGGCCTGCTGCACAGAGCTCGCTCAATAAATGTGGCGATCACTGTCATCCTGGAGGGAGCCCGGGTTTGTTGGGGACTTGAGACAAGCTACCACTGTGTCCCACGTGACTTTGGCAAGACCTTCCTGCACTGAGACCGCTTTGCTCACGCCTGGAAAGGGTGACTGGGTCCACTCAGCATCCACCAAGTGCCTGTGATGGGCTGGCATGAGTGGGCAGATGGACAGTGAAACTGTGCTGCCAGGCCTTGTCCTTGAGGAGGGGCCGCGGGCCAGACCACCACAGACAGGGCAGAGCGATGAGGAATCCAGCAAAGGCCTTTGGCAGAAACCAGATGCCCTGAGCACGGCAGCTGGCACAGCGCTCCTAAATGTTCCCCTACAGCTGTCTCTGAAACGGAAGGGTCTCATGCGTGCCGCACAGAGCACACGACATTCACGCACGCTGCTCTGCGAGGCCGACCTCCATCGCCATACTCAGCCTCGCCAAATTTGTTTTGTGGGTTTTCTTTACATGTAAAGATTTGACCTTAGTTTCTAGCATAGAAAACGTTTAAGAGACACTTTAAATATTTGGCTTATGTATTTAGAGGATGGAGATGAGACAGCGTTTGCCAAATCACATAATAAGTTTGTCAGGAAAGAGAGTTAGTTGCAGTCCAAGTGAAATATGAATTGCTGTTTAGAACATGGAAGCAGGAAACAGACCCTCAGGCCCAACTAAACCCCGACAGCCCCCGGTGACAGGCAGGACCCTGCCAGCGTGATGCACACGGCTCAGAATCCCGGCCCGACTGCAGTCGGGAGAGCAGCCGCCCCCTCGCAGCCGAGCACCGCGTGCTGGTTTCCAGCTTCCCCCCAGCTCCTGTGTCAGCGTGTCCTCTCCACACCTCTTTATACGCTTGTGCTCTTCTACACGTGTGAAACCCACAGTGCTGTTCTCAGCTCTAAAGTACGTTGGGGTTTTCTTCCCACAGGATTACGTGCTCGCCGTGGAGGCGTATCATTCGGTTATCAAGTATTACCCAGAGCAAGAGCCCCAGCTGCTCAGCGGCATCGGCCGGATTTCCCTGCAGGTACCTGTGCGCGGTCAGAAAGGCCTTATGATAGTTCTTTGCTTGGATGGGCGACTGTTTGCTTTTAGTCATTTTAATATAAGAAAGACTGCAGAAAATATTCCAGTTCAAATGTGTGTGACCATGAAAAGGGTGGGTTCTTTCCAGGAGTTCTGGTTTGACTGTGGGAGGCCCTGCTGGCTTTTGTGCCTGTTGCCAAATGCGAACCCACAGAAAGTGTCATCGCAGCCGCACTGAAACGAGTTACTCTAGACACTGTCCTGCTGCAGTTACAAAAGCACTGACTAAACCGTGAGGAATCTTAGTTCAGCTTAGCCCGTAATAGTCACTCACTGATACTTTGCCTGAAATAACCCTTGAATCATGTTTGCTGGACACAAAGTCTAGACTGAACAGTGGTCTCAGTAATGCACAAAGCTCGGCAGGACCCCCTTTGCTAAGAATGTCCTTGAAGCTGGAATGCATTTTCCTGGAATATTTGGTGACAGGGAGGTCACGGGGAGTGATGAGTCCCACCCACATCCGTGTCAATCCCACCCTTGCAGGCTGAGCACAGGGCAGCTTCCGCCCCTCTCACCCTCAGTCTTAGGTCACATCCCAAACCTGGGCCAGGGAAAGGCGGCACGAGCAAGGGACGGCTGAGGGGGGAGAAGCAGCACAGACCTTTCACAGGCACCCACTCACCGTGAGCCAGGCCCTGCGTTGAGCATTTCACCTCACGGTGTGACTGGCTTGTTTTACAGAGGAGCGAACTGAGGTCTCCCGGTTAAGTGAGATCCAGCTACAGGAGGCCACATAGATAATGGGGGAGCTAGAATTTGAACAGGGCCTCTGTGAACTCAGGGCCTGCACTCTCAGCTAACAGCTGGTCCTCTCCTCCCCACACAGTTGCTCACACATGCACTGACACACGTAGGCACGCGTGCACACACCATCTCCCGCACGCCGCCTGCTTGTGGAGGTCCACACGGGACACCAGATAGTGTTGAGGACAGCCCTGTCCATGGGCCCCTGTGGTGGGGCACAGCAGATGACTGTCACTGAATAACCCGGGGCAGGCACAGATGAGTGACGCATGAGCTGCCACCATGGGCATCGGCTCCTGCCTGCGCTGGGATGCTCGCGGCAACCCTCGTCGCCTGTGTGAGAAAGTTCCATGTGGCCAGGACCTCCAGGGTGCCTCATGCGTAACATCCCCCCCTGGTTATCATAGTAAAATAGTACCCTGGGCCCGCTCAGATTCCTCACTACCCTGGAGACAATCTCGGAACTTGTATTTCAGAGTCGTATTTCGCACAATTTGAGAAGTAGATGCTGAATTGCTTTTGCACCTGGAAGTGCTTCTCCTTCCAGTGGGAGCCACTGGCTTGACCACAGTGAGGGCTCTGGCATGAGGCTGGAGTCTCAGGAGGGAGGCTTCGCTTCCACAGCGTGTTTTAAGCCCCATCTGGCTCACGGAGTGTGCTAAACGGGCTTCAAGGGAAGCCCTTGGTGTTCGCTGTTCTGAGGACCCGGGGAGGTGATAGCGGCGCTGTGGGCAAGAGCTTTTGCCAAAGGAGAATGGAGAAAAAGACTGAAGCACCCAGGCCGACTGGACTCACCGACACCCCACACAAGTGCCGTTCGCTCTGCATCGCTTGCAAATTATTTATCAGGCCTTGCTCACGGGTATTTTTATTGTTGCTGAAGAGCAGAGTCTCTGAATTCTGTTTTTCTAAAGGAAGTGGAGATTGCAATACCTAGCCATTTGGGACATCTCTGAAGACACTGTGCCGTGGCTGCTACAGAACTTCCCAGACAGCCTCGCGCAGCAGACGACTGCGCTGCCATCTGTGCATACAGAAAACCCGGCCCAGTAAGTTCCGGCTTCAGCAGGCCAGTGTGTTGTCTGAAGATGCTGGATCTCGGAAGAAGGATGAAGCAGGCAGGGTTTGCCCTTGAAGAACACAGCCATTTGTGGGAGTTGAGGCCGAGAGCACCGTTGTGATCAGCAAGAACAACCACATATCAGCCTAGTGGGTGCCCGAGCCCACAGCAGACCCCCACCCAGTTCTGAATCCCTCCTGGGTGCACTGCCTGTATCACCTGTACCCGCCCTCTCCAGCCCTCTCCTGTGTTGGGGCTTGTGCCTCCTCATCTCCACTGGGTTCAGCAGAGGGTTGCAGAGGCGGGACCCTGTGTGTACACGTGGTGCTGAGCTGCCAGAGATCTCAGCATGTCCCTCGTCCCCCATCCTGCGCGCAGCTGCCATTAGCCTTCCGGGAGTACACTCCACCCTGCCGTCTCTGGTCAGAGGTCCTGCTGGGGACCTGTGGCCTGTCAGGTGAGCCCACACTTAAAGCTCACATTCAGAGCCCTAGCTAACCTTTTCCAGCCCAGTGTTCTTCACCTCGTGTCCTTAGTCCCGTCAGACAGGTGATTTGCTGTTGCCCAGACGGGACCACACATGCTGCTTTGACCTCTCGTGGGCTGTTCCTGCTGCTCAGAACTCCCTTCTCCTTCTGCCTGTGCAAACCCTGCTCGTTCTTGAGGGCTCACTGGAAGGACTTCTCTAAAGTCACCCCAGCCCTCTCAGCAAGCTCTCCCTTCCCTCTTCCCCAGGGCGTCTAGGGGGGTAAAAGCACAAGGCTCAGGAGCTGGGGTTTGGAACAAGACAGACCCAACCCTGGTTCAGCTGCTCAGGCTGGCATGGCTCTGAGCAGTTTGTCTCACCTTCGTGGTGTCATTCCCCCCACCACAACCGCCTGCCGTGAACAGTCATCATCGTCGTGTGTAGATGATTAAGTTTACCCGTGTGAAATCCTCCACATCCGGCCTGGGACGTGCCAGGAGCGCTGTAAGCGTAACGTCCTGCCTGGGGCGTGCCAGGAGCGCTGTAAGCGTAACTTGCTGTCTTTCCTATGTCTTGAGGATGGGGTGTCTTTGTTCCGTTTCCTCACAGATCCAAGTGTAAGGGCGGCATTCCCAGGTCACAGCAAAAGTACGCATGCTCAGAATTGCCCTTGGAAGCCCCACTCCCACGGCGGGGCGTCCACCCCATAAAGTGACTCCATTGCACACGTGGGCACGAGGCCCTCCAGGATGGGCTATAGGAAGGGGCAAAAGCAGTGTCCCCACGCACGTATCCGGACACTCATACCCCACGCGCCAGCCTCAGAGCTCCTGCTGGTGCACCCTGCTCACCCCCAATGCTGCATCTCAGCACATTGCGGCTCACCCCCAATGCCGCATGGAGTCAGATCGCGGTCGATGCGAGGTCAGTAGTGCAGGACAAGATGGGGTTGAACTGGGACTCGAGTCCAGCAGAAACGCCTGAACTAAATGTAGACAGAATTGACTCCGCTCTGTTTTAAGGAGTAAGAACTCAAACGGAATGAACCGTAAAAGCCAGTAAAGAGCTCTCTTCCAAAGGGATGTAGCGCTCAATGCGTACTTTAAACTCAGAGTGTTCAGCCATGGTTAGATTCTTGGAGGAACAGCCCTCAGAGAAATCACTTTCAAGAAAGCACGTGTGTTTTCCAGCTCTTGCAATGTTCTTCTCCCTGAAGCACCTCATCAGTACCTGTGTCTTAATTATACGGTCTCTAAACTGGCTGTGTGTGAGCCATTCTGAAATGAGTTGGTGCCACTGTACAGAAGCAAAGAAGTATCACATACCCCGTCAGCACCTGTGTGCTGTGCTGTCAGAGGGGTAAATTTCATAGGAAATACATAACTGTCCCTCAAATGGTGAAATGATACTGAAGGTGCTTAGAAAGTACGGGACGAGGTTCTGGTTGCAATCAGTGGAATCCTCAGTGGCCGGTATAAGCAGAAAAAGTTTATTCACGGACAATAGTACAGGGAATCTTCATGAGGGCCCAGAGACAGGCCATTCTAGAGCCACAAAGCCAGGATGCCCTAGCATGTCACAGAGGCCCCTCCAGCAAGAACGGCACTGCCAGCTCTGCCTGGCATCTCACAGTCTTGTCCCCACCCTGAAGACCCAGATCCCCCACACGGCCTCCTGCTTCCGCCGCTTCCTCAGGCCATGTCATCTTACGTGCATGCATCTGTCTGGGGGCCCAGGCCGCAGGGCTGCCCCTCCCGCAAGAGTAGGGATGTGGGCCTGCTGGTTCCTCCTTGAAAGGACCCCTGACAGGCAGGAAATGGACAGAATCGGGGAAGGCAGGGCCAGCAGCAATCATGAGCATCCCTTACAAATCACGTTGTAACACCTGAAGTCATGTAACACAAAGCTAAACATGCGTGGAATAAGATTGATTTCGTTTCCCTGAGATTAGTTTCTACTCTTTTGTGCATGGAAATACAAGGGAGGCTCGGCAATTTCTACAATCTTGAATGCTATCTCCAGACCAGGGCGGATTTGCGTTTCATCAGCATTGAAGGTGGGAGATGAGGTGGGCATCGCGTTGATGCTGAGTCTCGGGGAGAAAGCTAGGAAATGTCCCCGGCAGGTAGGGAAACGCTTGGCAAAGCACAAAGGCAGAGGGACCCGCGTAGCTGGGCCCATTCTGCTCACGCCCTGGCACTACTGCGAGAACTGTGGTTTTCCAGGTCAGCCCTTAGCGAGGAGGGAGCACAGGCAGAGCTTCTCCGTGGAGAAGGCAGATTTCCAGCTCCTAAGAACGCCCTGTTCCACAAGGAAGCTGACGTGCCCCTCCCCAGGGACCCACGCCAAAAGACCGTTCTTCCAGGCCAGCGTCCCAGAGTGCTGCTTTGCATGGTTCGCAGCCTTGGCAAATGATGGCCTGCACTGCGTGCTGTCCCCCCGTTCCTGCTGGACTCTGCACTGTGTCCTGATCACCCTCTCAGCTGATAGTGGGCACTGCAGTGTGAATCTTCCCATGGAAAACAGACCAATCCTGCCTCCACCAGTGCCGTCGCCAAATCAGTAACACAGAGCAACCTCAAACGTTTCTGAATGTTTAGGTCATCTAATACTTGGCAAAAGAGTGGGCTGAACACCTCCACCCTCAGCTCTCTCTTCTGTTTGTGTGTGAGTGTGTGTAGCAGAGTCTGAGAAAGATACATACAGCCACCTTCCTTTTCTGAGCTTGGGAAAATTTAAACAAGAGCACTGAAAAGCAAACACTAATCAAAAAGGAAGTATTTTCCATTTTAATTCTAAAGAGTGGAAATAGAAAAAAATGATTTTACTAAAACAGAATATGCAGACACCTTTGGGAAAACGTGCTATAAAGGAACCATGCTAACTCCAGAGACGACCCAGCCGGACAGAGGTGAAAGGGGTGGACAGACAGCAAGGTTCTAGATGATTCCACACACTTGGGCTGAGAACACTGTCACTGCACCTCCTCTTTGTGTTTAAAATTTTGCATTGAATGTAGGTGCCTCTGAAATACGCGAGCTAAAAATAGGAAGCTCACTCACTTACCACACCAAGAGTTGCCCAGTCATACGAGAAGATACACTGGCGAATACAAGGATGGCACAGATGCCCTCACTTTGTGTTAGGGCTCCAAGGAGCAGACTTTCAATTTTAATGTTTCAAAATGTATTCTACTTTTGAATAGCAATCCTTGTTCTTTCCAAGAAATCCATAGCATAATTCTGGGCACTGAGCAAAGGGTCACCTGTTCAGTTCGTGTGCTGTTCACATTCCAGCTGGAAACCCTGGCTTAAATTACAGAATTATACTTGGGGTTTAATGCCTGCATATAAGGGAGGATCCATCTCCCAACTCGGCCTCGTCCCGCAGGCGGAACTGTCATAGCCACGTTCCCTGCCAACTGTCAGTGCACCCCCCAGCCAGGTGACAGTCGTGTTTAAAACTCACATGCCTGCTCTGATCATTTCCACAGTCCCTTCATCTTCATCACACAGAGCCTCCTTTAGAGCACCAGGGCCTCCACACAGAAAGGGGGCTGGGGATTAGAAGGAGAGAGAGTGGGGCCCAGTGGGAATTTCCACTTCTGAAGGAGATCTGTGTTGTAAGTGAGATTGAAGACATTTGTATTCCAGAGGAGTTTCTCATATAATCTAAATTAAGGAAGGGCAGAAGCAATCGTTCTTCAAACAGAAGAAGCGTTATATTCATACTTCTTAAAATTACTTCACTCCAACTTAGATTCCACCTCCTCAGAATCTCTTGACTTGGGACTGAGAGGGTTCTCACTGGGACTTGGGACTGAGAGGGTTCTCACTGGGACTTGGGACTGAGAGGGTTCTCACTGGGACTTGGGACTGAGAGGATTCTCACTGGGACTTGGGACTGAGAGGATTCTCACTGGGACTTGGGTCTGAGAGGGTCCTCACTGGGACTTGGGACTGAGAGGATTCCTCACTGGGACTTGGGACTTGGGTCTGAGAGGGTCCTCACTGGGACTTGGGACTGAGAGGATTCTCACTGGGACTTGGGACTGAGAGGGTTCTCACTGGGACTTGGGTCTGAGGATTCTCACTGGGACTTGGGTCTGAGAAGGATTCTCACTGGGACTTGGGACTGAGAGGGTCCTCACTGGGACTTGGGTCTGAGAGGGTCCTCACTGGGACTTGGGACTGAGGATTCTCACTGGGACTTGGGTCTGAGAAGGATTCTCACTGGGACTTGGGACTGAGAGGGTCCTCACTGGGACTTGGGTCTGAGAGGGTCCTCACTGGGACTTGGGACTGAGGATTCTCACTGGGACTTGGGTCTGAGAAGGATTCTCACTGGGACTTGGGACTGAGAGGGTTCTCACTGGGACTTGGGGTCTGAGGATTCTCACTGGGACTTGGGACTGAGAGGGTCCTCACTGGGACTTGGGACTGAGAGGGTTCTCACTGGGACTTGGGACTGAGAGGGTTCTCACTGGGACTTGGGACTAAGAGGGTTCTCACTGGGACTTGGGTCTGAGAGGATTCTCACTGGGACTTGGGTCTGAGAGGGTCCTCACTGGGACTTGGGACTGAGGATTCTCACTGGGACTTGGGTCTGAGAGGGTTCTCACTGGGACTTGGGTCTGAGAGGGTCCTCACTGGGACTTGGGACTGAGGGTTCTCACTGGGACTTGGGACTGAGAGGGTTCTCACTGGGACTTGGGACTGAGGGTTCTCACTGGGACTTGGGACTGAGGGTTCTCACTGGGACTTGGGACTGAGAGGGTCCTCACTGGGACTGGGAAAGTAGCTGTGGTGCGCAGGTGCAAGTCCAGCAGCCAAGCACAGACGAGGGGCCTGTGCTTGGCACTGGGGCAACTGAGCGCAGGGTGGTTCTGCAGTGTCTGCGGCCAGTCCCAGGCCTCGGTGTCCTGGACCCAAGGTCAGAGCCCAAGGTGATCAGGCAGGAGAAAGCCTCAGCCACTGCAGGAGTAGTGGGAAGCCTGGGATAAACCAGCCCGCCCCAGGCAGGACGAAGGGGGACGGGATGCAGGACCACTCAATGCTATGGCTGAGAGGACCTCAGCAAGAACCAAGGTCACCGCTGACCGAGTTCCCAGAGGGCAGGAACCCAGGGCAGGGTGGGGAGATGCTGAGGTGGAAGAAGGGAAGGAAGGGCCAGGGAGGCACTGTTAAGCTGGGAAAGACTTGAGCACGTTTTACAGAGGGGCACGACCCCAGGCTCCAGGAGGGGTGCGGGCACCTTGACCGTCTCAACCAGGAGGGTGGTTTTATGCACACAGCCATGTACCAGAATCCCTCAGGTTGTACATTCTGAAGACGTGCAGGTTCCTGTGCTTCAGCCATAGCTCAACAGAGACCTTCAAACAGAAAAAGAAGAGACTGACTTCTGGCTGCCAGCCCGAGCCGTGGAGTGTGCTGGCTACGGTCAGCGAAAGAGTGGGGAGAGCGTCCCCCAGCCCCTGCCACCCTGTGAGGCCTCATCATCCTGATGTGACACCGAAGTGCAAGCAAAAAAGAAAAAGTAGGTAAATGAGGTTTCACCAGAACTAAAAACTGTTGTGCTTTAAAGGACACCACTATAGAGAAAAAGTAAAAAGACAACCTACGGAATGGGAGAGATTATCTACAAATCCTGTATCTGATAAGAGACTTACATCCAGAATATATAAAGAACTCTTACAGCTGCTAAATTAAAAACGATTCATGGCACTAGCATGCAGCAGGGGAGAGATTGGACTCCGACTTCACGGAGGACAGGTGGGAACTGACAACCAGGGACCAGGGTTCAGGGTCAGGGCCCGTGGATGGAAAATTACCCAGAGGAAGCATCAAGAAGGGGTTTCTGGCCAAGCAGACTTGATAGGATCGTTGCTGACAGCTGGCCAGAGTGGTAGGATCTCCAGCTGCTGAGACACCGAGGGCGGGGACTTTTCTTAAACTGGCTTAGCAGGATTCCTGCGCACACTGGTTTCTTCAAGGACAGAGAAGGAAGCCAAGGTCAAGCTTGTCTGGTAGAGGGGGCTTCTGCACGGATGCAGCCTAATTTATGCATTGACAGCCTGCCTGGTTCCCAGCAGGCCCTCGGGTTCTACAGAGAGAGCAGGTGAGGGGGGGTCAGGGGAAAGGAGAGGACCCCTGGGGCCGGCTCTGCTGTGCTCACGACGGGGCGGGAAGAGGAGCTGGTGAAGGAGAACGCAAGAAAAACATGGAAGAGAAGCTAGGGTATTCTGAAATAGATCGCATCTTTCTTTTATTTGCTTATGTACGTTAGCCTGAGGGGATTTGCCCAGTTAGAATGGAACAGTTTTTCTGATAAGCTTTAAAATACAAGAGTGTTTTATAACATAAAAATTCAGACTAAACAAGTCTTCTGTGTTGGTTTTTGGGTAGGGTTTTTCTGGTGGGTTTGTTTTTGAGACAGGGTCTCGCTGTGTCACCCACACTGGAGTGCAGAGGCGCAAATGCAGCTCACTGCAGCCTTGACCTCCTGGGCTCAAGCGATCCTCCCACCTCAGCCTCCCTAGTAGCTGGGACTACAGGAATGCACCACCATGCCCAGCTAAGTTTTTGTAGAGAGGGGATCTTGCCATGTTACCCAGGCTGGTCTCAAACTCCTGGCTTCAAGCAGTCCTCCTGCCTCTGCCTCCGCCTCCCAAAGTTATGCGATTACAGGCATGAGCCACTGGGCCCAGCTGAAATGAGTTTTCTGTATCAATTCCAGACCTATGTTTCTGTGACTAAAGTTGATCAGTGGTAAATATGAAAAGAACTGGGTTTTCTAGCTGACTACAGATTTAATATCATCTAGCAACCTATGTGGCTGTTAACATAGCTGTTCTGTCTTTGGATGGTTTAAAATCATCTGACTCCCGCACCACAGAGAAGAATCATTCTTGCCTTCCTCTCCACTCAACAGCTCACAGCCACGGACTGCAGGACACTCCGCCTTGAGAACACTTTAAAATGGCCATTGCCCATCTGTAACGGCTTCCGTGCCACCGAGGTGGTGAGGAATCCCAAAACTGTGACAGAGAAGCAGGTGAAGGAGCTGAGAACTGGAGCTCTGCCCCACCCCTCAGTGCCCGTATTAGTCGGGGCTCTCTAGAGGGACAGGACTCATAGAATAGATGAATCTATGAAGGGGAGTTTATTAGGAGAATTGACTCTCGATCACAAGGTGAGGTCCCACAATAGACCATCTGCAAGCTGAGGAGCCAGGAAGCCAGTCCAAGTCCCAGAACCTCAAGAGTAGGGAAGCTGACAGTGCCGCCTTCAGCCTGTGGCCAAAGGCCTGAGAGCTCCTGGCAAATCACTGGGGTAAGTCCAAGGGTCCAACAGTTGAAGAACTCGGAGTGTGATGTTCCAGGGCAGGAAGCATCCAGCATGGGAGAAAGATGAGGCTGGAAGACTCGGCAAGTCCGCTCTTTCCAACTTCTGCCTGCTTTATTCTGGCCGTGCTGGCAGCTGATGAGATGGTGCCCACCCAGATTGAGGGTGGGTCTGCCTCTCCCAGCCCACTGACTCAAGTGTGAATCTCCTTTGGCAACACCCTCACAGACACACCCAGGAACAATACTTTGCATCCTTCAATCCAATCAAATTGACACTCAGTATTAACCTTGACAGCGCCCAAGGAGGGGAGGGCCAGACCCAGTGCACAGTTGTAGTTTCTCCCACAGAAGCACTGGCGATGTGTTGCTCCTAAGCTCAGAGCCAATAGGCTGGAGCGCCAGGGGTGCCATTTCCCCGGGCTTTTGCGTTTATAAGTGATGTTAGTGTCTGGTTTGCGTGTGCACAGGTGACGTCTCAAAAGGATATGGCGGCTGTTTTCTGTCTTCATATAAGTTAGAAGCTTGCTTTCTCTGTCTCTGGAAAACTTGAGTCATGTGGAATGATCTGTTCCTTGAAGGTTTAAGTATTCACCTGAGAATTGCCTTGCTGAGCACATGAGGTGTGCTGTGTGCTTTTCCTAACTTATTGTTATTAATCTGCCTCAGTGTTGTGTGCCTGAGGACTTTTCTGTGTTTCTGGGAGCCGTTTTGGTAATTGAGAGTTTTCTAGAAAGCCATCTGTTTGGTCCCCGTTTTCTCGTGGATTTGCACAGAGTAAAAGACAGTAAAAAAATAATGCTCTTACCATTATTTCTGTTTCCTTGTTCTGCCTGTGGCTATTTCTGCTTTTACATTTCTGTTTATGCTTCCTTTTCTGGATTAGTTTATACACTTACTATTTTTTGTTTTTTTTGTTTGTGAGACAGTGTCTTGCTCTTTCTGCCAGGCTGGAGTGCAGTGGCACAATTATGATTCACTGCAGAACTCGTGGGCTCAAGAGATCCACCTGCCTTAGCCTCTCATGTAGCTGGGGACCACAGGTGCTTACGGCCACACCTGGCTCATTTTTTTTTTCTTTTTTAATAGAGACAAGGTCTCACTTTGTTGCCCAGTCTGGTCTTGAACTCCTGAAATTAAGCGATCCTCCCACCTTGGCCTCCCAAAGGGCTGGGATTACAGGTATGAGCCACCATGCCCAGACACTGTATTTTCTTTTTAATAGTGTCTTTTACTGATTTGTTTTCTGCATATTCTGGAATACTTATAATTGCATTTTTATGTTTAATTTTTTCAGTTGCTCCTAACTTTTAGAAATCGGTAGGATTTTATATCCTAATTACATTTTAATAATTCTGAAAATGTCAACTTACTTTCTAATCATCAGGAAAATCAGTGGGTAGCAAAGAATATCCTAAGATTTCTCTGTTACCTTCCTCTAAGACATTGTTTGAGTACAAAGTCCCATCCGGCCTCGGGAGGCCTTGCAGGGCGGAGGATCAGCACATGGTCTGGGCGTTGGGCAGGCCTGGGTGTTGACCCCACACTGTTGTGTGTTAGCTGTGTGACCTCAGAAAATTGTCTCATCTTTCCAAGCCTTACTTTTTCATCTAGAAAGCGAAGCTAGTGACAGCATCTGCATCACAGGCTGTTACGAGGGTCAGGCCGCCGGCACGTTAATCTTGATCAGTCTTGATGATGAGCTGTAATCATCTTCAGTTCAGTATCTCACACGGTCCTGCTAGACAGGAGATGCAGGTGTTCGAGCTGAGGGCCATGTCAGAGAGCCCATGCTGCCTGTGGTTTCTTTTGAGTCAGCAAGTGGGAAGTCTATAGTAGTGGACTTCAAACCGCGTCGGACTGTGCAGACGACAGGCAGCGATGGACACATGCCATTCAGTATGTGGTGTGTGTGCATGCCTGTGTTTTCTCTTGTTTCATTCTGTTTTTTCTTCCTCCTCGTATGGTATTTCTTTTGTGAGATAACAGCAACAGTTGTGAAGGGCCTGAGATGTTATCCTACTTGCAAGCTGTGGAGTTAGCTGCCATTTTCATGGATGCTGGCAAAAAATGTGAGATTCCTACGTTAGAAATGAAGGATATTTATTACACAGCAACAGCAGTACAGCCAGAGTGGCATTCTTTCCACCAGACACGGGGCCCTGATTCCTCAGGGTCTTCACCGAGGGCCTCATGATGCCTGCAGTGGGCTGTGTGGCTGGAGAGGAATCCTGAACTTAGAACACCCAAATCCTTGCTACTGGGAGGTGAGTCTGCCTGCCCTTCACCCCAGAGGGATGTAGTTTAGCTTACAAGGCTGTCCTCTAAACAGGCATCCTTGTGTAAATGCTTTGAACAAAGCCCTGTCAGTGTCTATGCTTGGAAGACATGCAGAAACATGACACACGTGGAGAACCATCTCCCAACCAGTCAGTTGAGAGGTTAGCAGGCTTGTTTCAATGCCGGACAGATGCTTGGCGTGGAAAGCGTAAGAGTTAACTCGGCTGCTCAGTGATAGTGATGGGTGCCCCAGCCCTCCTCATGGAGGTGAGCCGCGCACATTCAGCTTGTTTCTCATGGGGACAGAGGACAGCATTCTGTTACGTTTCTGCTGCTGCCATGATAACAGAGCTTGCTGTCGCCATCTGGCTCCCGCAGGCTGTGCCCCGGACACAAAGCAACTGTCTTTATCCTCGTGAGCGTGGCTTGGGCCATAATAGGACTTCTCTTTAATTTGTATCTATTTTTTATTGTAAGCCTTAGATCATTTATTCCCTTCCTTACGCTTCTGGAGGTGAAAGAAAACCCAAGTCTGCCTTTGTAAAACCAAGCTGTGGCCTCAGGATTCAGGGCTGGGGCACTCAGCCTTCCACCCCCCAGGCATCCTCAGCCACAGGCCCGCTGCATCCGGCTGCATTTGAATCGGGCAGCCGGTGGGTTTCCTGACACGGGTGGTAAGAGTGGGTTTGAGTTTGGGTTTGGTTTGGCTTGTTTTTTACAGTAGAATTCTATATTATTTGGTCAAAATACTACTTTGCAATTTGCAAATGTGGTGGCACCTACCATTTTACTAGCCACAAGTAACTCATAAGTTGACTTGGGACCTGCTCATATTATACCAATATTTTAAGTATTTTATGTTTCATTTTATTAGTTATTCATTTTGTTTTACCTAATGTTCTGCCAGAATTCATTCCAAAAGGTAAAAATTACTAAACTATAAGACTTTTAAATAAGGCGTGTATATCAGCAAGTTAGTTGCTGACACATAGAACATTAACGTTCCACTGTATCTCAAATGTCTTTTGCCTTCGGCCGGGCGCAGTGGCTCACGCTTGTAATTCCAGCACTTTGGGAGGCCAAGGCGGGCGGATCACAAGGTCAGGAGATCGAGACCACAGTGAAACCCCATCTCTACTAAAAATACAAAAAATTAGCCGGGCGTGGTGGCGGGCACCTGTAGTCCCAGCTACTCGGAGAGGCTGAGGCAGGAGAATGGCGTGAACCCGGGAGGCGGAGCTTGCAGTGAGCCGAGATTGCGCCACTGCACTCCAGCCTGGGCAACAGAGCGAGACTCCGTCTCAAAAAAAAAAAAAAAGTCTTTTGCCTTTTTATTAAAAAATCATTAAATGGTTACTGAAGTTTTCCTCTGCCTGACATATAAATGTCTTCATATTCTAACATATTAGGGAACTAAATATATGAGTATAGACTTAATATTTCTTTTGTCAACTAAACTGACTAAATAATTTTGTCAAAGCAGATTGGAGACATAAAAACAGCTGAAAAGTATTTTCAAGACGTTGAGAAAGTAACACAGAAATTAGATGGACTACAGGGTAAAATCATGGTTTTAATGAACAGGTAAATATTTTAAAACTAAATATATGTTTTCTCAAATTTCTCAGAGGCATTTAAGCCCCACTTACTGAGTAGGAAAGCTCCCTAGAGACGCGCTTCTCTCTGTGTCTCCTCTTGCCCTGTGTCTCTCAGAACCGAGACCCAAGGAGTACACGGGTGTTTTCTTGAATCGCATGATGTTCTTCTAGTCACAGCAGCTGATTTTTAAGGAGATATTTCCCCCTTGTTCTTCAGAGAAGTGCTTGTATTGCCCCCGTTTTCAGCATATGTGTGCGTAAAGGTCACCATTGCTGACATAGCGGCCGTTCTGGATCCTGTGCTCTGGTGTTCTGTGGCAGAACGCACAGCGCTGTACGAGTGCACATTCGTGAGGAGGAAACACGCCTGGGACAAAGCCTGCACCCAGGATCAGAAAGCCTAAATGAAGCAGGTGTCCGTTTTTAGCAGGAAGTCATTTAGGTGAAGTTACTCTATCTCAATTAATAAAAACTAGAGTGGCTTGGCCGGGCGCAGTGGCTCATGCCTGTAATCTCAGCACTTTGGGAGGCTGAGGCGGGTAGATCACTTGAGGTCAGGAGTTTGAGACCAGCCTGGCCAACATGGTGAAACCCCGTCTCTACTAAAAATACAAAATATTAGCCGGGCATGGTGGCAGTCGCCTGTAATCCCAGCTACTTGGGAGGCTGAGGCAGGAAAATCGCTTGAATCCAGGAGGTGGAGGTTGCTGTGAGCCTGTGGGTTGTGTTGGGGGACAGCAGCTCCTGGGCTTCCCCGCTAACTGCCGCCGTTGCTTGTGTTACAGAGCATTCCTTCACCTCGGGCAGAACAACTTTGCAGAAGCCCACAGGTTCTTCACAGAGATCCTAAGGATGGACCCAGCAAACGCCGTGGTAAGATCCCCAAGCTGCAGCTCCTCCGTCCTCTGCCTTTCACAGACGCTAGAAACACACCCACACACGCCTCAGCAGGGGCCTGCGCTCTCCAGTCCACCAGCTCCAGGCAGTGGCCGTGGCCCTTAGGGGAAGTGACCCAGCGGGGCCACCCAGGCTCCGCCCAGCAGCTCTGCACCACCCGCAGGCCCCTAACACAGGGCCCAGCACGCAGCCTGGAACGGGCGGGCGTCTGTCCTGGTTGTGTGGGCCGACCCCGTGCGTGTGCTCCTCCCTAGGCCAACAACAACGCTGCCGTGTGTCTGCTGTACCTGGGCAAGCTCAAGGACTCCCTGCGGCAGCTGGAGGCCATGGTCCAGCAGGACCCCAGGCACTATCTGCACGAGAGCGTCCTCTTCAACCTGACCACCATGTACGAGCTGGAGTCCTCGCGGAGCACGCAGAAGAAACAGGCCCTGCTGGAGGCTGTCGCCAGCAAGGAAGGGGACAGCTTCAACACGCAGTGCCTCAAGCTGGCCTAGCTGCCACCAACACACTACGTCAGAAGGACCTGGGCCTTTGGAACTGTGTCATGAAGCTAATGTATTAATGTGACACGGAGGGACTCAATAAAACTCCTGCTTCACTGGTGTCTGGCTGCATGTCTTCTTGGTCCCAAGCCACGGCCCAGCCCAGGACTGCCCCGCAGTTGGTCGGCATTCAGCCACACAGTCCCTGCAGCTGGGCCACTGCTCATGAACGCAAGGGGCAGGCGTGCTGGGAGGACACAGCTCGTAGACACAGGAAATCTGGAGTCAGACTCGGGGCCTCTGTTCTGGGGGCCAATCCTGCTTCGCTCATTCCTTCTGGACATCCTCAGAGGAACGCTGGGAGGTGTGGAGACCCTCTCGCCATGCACCTGCACGTACAGGGGGTTTACAACAGAGAAGACACCCCCCACCGCTGCTCATGCTCCTCTTGCCCTCCCCACACCCCCAAAACTAAGTGCGTTGGTCTTACCCATCCGAGTCTCCTCCAGCCTGATGCCGGCCAAACGACCCCTGCCAGCCTGGCGGTGGAGGAGAGACCATCACCGTTTCTCCCATAGTTTATGCGTCCACGTGGAGAGTGAGCTGAGGAACAGGAACCACGACGAATAATCCAGTAAAGGAAGAGCGCGTAAAACACAAGCAGGCAGGAGCTGGGGGTGGTTTTGAAGCCAGACACATGTTTTCATGTGTTGACTCATGCCTGAAAGGCCTTTTGCCTTCACGTTTACAAAGTTATTCCTGCTTTTGAAGAACTTAAAGTACCTGAAAATTTCTTCACTTTACGAAAGAACTCTGACAAGGGTTCTCTAAATATCTACCTTTGTGGATCGTTTTAAATATAATTCATTTTACAGACTGTGATATAAACATCTGCACAAAGCGAAGCCATATTTCTGTTAATTTCTGTAATGGAGTAGAAACATACAAACACAGCATCTACCAGACAGTCTCAGCCCATTCGCTGACATCTAGATTAATTATGCATTAAAATAAAAAGAGGTGAGACAGCCAAAAGGACTGTTGGACACCAAGGAGGTTTCAAAATCTTTCTCTTCGAAAAGAAAAATGAAACTATTGTTAAGCCCAGAAAGCTGAAGATGTAATTAGAAGCCCTTCACCTTGAGGGTCTTCCTCCAAATCTGACTTCAGGGATGAGATGCAAGGCTCTTCCTCTGCTCCCACCTGGCCCCTCACTGCAGGCATCTTGCAGGCTTTGCCAGAGGTATGGAGCCTGTCCTTTCCAGGCCCGGGGCTCAGCTGTCCCCGGCCAGTTGTGCAGGAAAGCAGACAGCGGTGCCCAGGCTCCAACTAGACGTGAGCCCAGCAAATTAGAAACAGAGATCAAGGTTCCCTAGTAAGCTGGTAAGCCTAAATCCACCCTCCCGCCCAAGTCCCACCCCCATGCTGCTGGCATGAGGCCAGGCCAGGTGACAGTATCATTGCCTCATGTCTTGCCTGGATTATTGCTTTTTTTTTTTTTTTTTTTTTTTTGGAGACAGGATTTTACTCTGTCATCCATCCAGGCTGAAGTGCAGTGGTGCAAACATGGTTCACTCCAGCCTCAACCTCCTGGGATCAAACGATTCCCCCTCAGCCTCCTGAGTAGCTAGGACCACAAGTGTGCTCCACCACGCCCAGGATTTTTTATTTTTATAGAGATGGAATCTCATTATGTTGCCCAGGCCAGTCTCTAACTCCTGGCCTCAAGTGATCCTCCCACCTCGGCCTCCCAAAGTGCCGGGGTTACACGTGTGAGCCATGGTGTCCAGCTAATTTTTTTTCCTTACTGCCTGTATGATTGCAGAATTTTTTGTTTTGTTTTGCTAGAAGAGGAAAATGGTGCTGTGAGTGTCTATAATGTCTGGGACAATTGTTGTAACTTATCTAGTTTACACTTGGCTTTTCTTTAAGTAAATTATACATCCCTGAAATCTTTTCTAGAGCCAAGTGAAGTGAATGGCTAACCATCAGAAAGCTAATTTTCTAACTGGAAAATGGGAACCTCACTGAGTTGATGATGGGCTCACTACTGTGGAAATGCCACCCTGGAATGCACAGTGGAGAATGAAAAAGCCAGTAACCCTGATGGCCATCGTTACCGGATGGCCAGGGTATGCCAGGCGGCAAAGGTGGATTTGCTCCCTGAATGATCCATCCAGCCGAATCTTGGAGTCATTCCACATTTGCCACAAGAGGCAGTGTTAGATCAGTGATCCTCCAAGTGGGGTCCCCAAAGCAGCAGCGCCAGGGTCTCCTGGGAACTTGTCGGAAATGCACGTCCTCACACCCTCTGATCACAGAGGAGTCAGAACTGCTGGGGCCTGGGCTGGGCCGGGCCAACAGTGTCGTCTGCACGGCCCTCCAGGGGCTTCTGGTGCTCCTGCAGGTGTGAGAACGAATGTCAGACGCTGGAGGCCACAGACAGAATTCCAGTTACGCGGCAGGCGTTGGAGCCCGTGGGCATCGCCATCCTGCCTTACACTGCCGGCCTCTTCTGCGCCCCCTCGAGGACTGTGCCCCCACCTGTTGTGTCTGCCTGGACCCCTCCTGGCATGCACCTTCCTAGTCCCTATTCAGTGTCACCCCCTGAAGCCTGCCCTCAACCCCAGGACAGTGCAGCCCCATCCACATTCTCTTTACCTCTTGCCCTGGACCCACACAGGCTCCGTGACATCTGCTCCTGGCACAGCCCCACAGTTGCAGTGCATGGGCTGGAGCTGCCGCCATGAGGTTCTCCTTCAAACACCCAGTTCCAGCATTCTTCAGGAAGCTTCCCATGCCATCCTGTCATGTCTTGCACCCAGCACCAAGGGCGAGGCCCGGCAGAGCAGAGCTGCAGGGGCTCAGCTGTGTGCACCACAGTTCTTGAGACTCCCGCCTGTGTGTCCTTCCCAGTCTGCTCCACAGGCCCAGGCCCAGAGGTCGTCCCTGCGTTCCCATGGCTTCAGGCACATATGTGCAGACATGACGCCAAGAACGCCGGCTTTGCCACCAAGGACAGAAGACAGTCTGCCCCACCCGGGGTCACCTGCAGGTCCTGCTCTGACCAGGGTCCAGGCCGATTCCAGGGATGCAACAGCACCCAGAATGTCCTGCCTTGTGTGGCACATGGGACCGGGGACTCGGGCCCCAGGGCTCCCAACCCTGGCTGTGGAGAGAGGGTGGCTCCGCTGCTGGTCGAGGGCACTGTGTGGGCAGACAGCGTGCCAGTGGCCACAGGATGTCCTGACAGCAGAGGCACTAAACACTCCAGGAGCGCCTGAGCCCCAAACTCTGGTTCATCCCTTGCAAGTGAGGGAGACCCAGTAACAGCCAGACTCCATCAGTTCAGAGGCAGGGGCTAGAGACGGATTTAATTCAACTTAAAAATACAAGAATGGACCTTGTCTGCAGTCCTGAGGGAGTGGACAGGTGCGTGCATGCTCCGATGGTGGGATCCAGACCCCCTCATCTCCTGCTTTGGAGGTGCCACCAGGCCTCATCCCGAGCCTCTTACAGGCAGGCCCCGAGGTCCTTTCACCTTTCTCTTCTCTCCAGTGCTTGGTGCATTTTCAAACTCAGTACCTTTCTTTTGAATAAATGAGCAAGAATAAACCTGGTGCTGCTTGCCAAGCTCCTCTCCCTGGGTGGGGAACTAAAGCAAAACCATGCTGGATGGGGTCCCAAACACCCTAAGAAGGGCGAGCTTCTGTCGCTCTCCAGCAGTGCACCGAGGACTGGAGGGAGGGCCCGTCGCTCTCCAGCAGCACACGGAGGACTGGAGGGAGGGCCCGTCACTCTCCAGCAGGAGCACGAGGAGTGGAGGGAGGGCCCGTCGCGCTCCAGCACATGCACCAAGGAGTGGAGGGAGGGCCCCTTGCTCTCCAGCAGAAGCACCAAGGATTGGAAGTAAGGCCTGTCGCTCTCCAGCACGCCCCCCGCCCCCACAGTGGAGGGAGGGCCCATCGCTCTCCAGCATGAGCACCGAGAGACGGAGGAAGGGTCAGCCATTTGTCGAGCTCTGCGTGTGAAAAGCTGTGACTTCATTTCTTATCAGTTATTACTGTCACCATCACACAGGATGAAATTGGCCTCACCCGCTCAGGAGCAATGCTCCCCTCTCCCTGTCCTGCTCCGGGGTTGTTGAGGAAAAAGCCGGACTAACCCATTCCACACCTTAGCATCAGTTGCATAAATGCTATCTCAGCATGTTCTAGAACACAGTACTGTTTAAACAACGTTCTGGGTGTAGCCAAGTTTATAACTTGCAGACTCCATGGCCGTTAAACATGGGGGGCACCTGCCTGCGTTGGAGCAGCCGTCGGAGCCGCGCAGAGCCTGCAACACTCACACATGACTTCCGCCCACCAGGCCAGGTCCCTCCACTCCTCTAAATCCTTCCAGTTCTTCTTGGGCCACTTAAACGCCACTGTCTCCAAGAAGTCCTGTCGGATGACCCTCACAGGAAGTGACAAACCATATTCTGAATCCCTCTCCCCACCCAGCAAGGCCCTAGCCCGCGAGCATAGGGTTTCCGTTCTAGAACAGTGTTCTGTGAAGGGCCAGACGCGATATTTGAGGCCTCATGGGCCACATGCTGTCCCTGTTGCATATCCTTTTTTTTGTTTGGTTTGGTAAACTGCTTAAGCTGGCAGGACAACAGAACCCGCACATTCTCCACGCAGCCCAGCGCCCTTGGCCATGCAGGGCTCTGCCTTCTGCCAGCTCTGGAGGCCCGGGGGCTGGCATGGGCCTCCCGTCCTGAGCCCCCCATGTACATTGCACCCATACTGGGAATGCCCCCGGGATCTGCTGCGAGACCCCCAAGGACCAGCTTCTGCAGTCCTGGAAGGGCTCTCCTGACCCCCAAGTCTGCCATCTTCTGACGGTGGCAGGTGGGCACAGTCACTGGCTGAGCGACCGAGGGTCACTGAGATTACTAGGCCGGCGCTGCACCCAACTGAAATGAACTCACATGGTCCTCACAACTCCTAGCAGCAGATGCTGTCAGCCTCACATCTTACAAGAAAGGAACCATCTCCAGAAGACACTGAGCAACATCCTGAGGGTCACAGGGACAGTGCAGAGCCAGGACCAGCCCGGCCCATGGTCCCCCAGTGTGCACCGCCTGGCCCGGCATTGTGTGCTCAGCCACGAGGACCAGGAAGAGTCCTGCCCACAGCCCAAGTGTCTACACTGCACTGCCATCCAGGCTGTGAGCCGCCGCTGAGCATGGGGAATGTGGCTGCTGCAGAGACGTTATGAAACACTTCTAAAAGAATGTAAAAGATCTCATTAATAATTTTGAGTACCTGTTAAAATGATAGTAATTTTGGATATGGTAGATTAAATAAAACATATTATTAAAATTAAGATGACCTTTGAACATTTTTAACGTGGCGACTAGAAAACTTTAAGTTACGTGTGTGGCGCCCATTTGTGGCGCCCAATTCTGTTTCTGTTGGATGGTGCCAAAGAAACCAACACGTAAAAGGCCCTGCAGAGGAGCCGCTGCTTTGCCGATGGTCAGTGTGGGTTCTGCCCTGTGGGTTCCTGGCGACCAGGGCTGCTGAGGGCTGAGGCTGCCACGGGCTAGGCAGATGCTGGCCGTGCAGCCCACACCCTCTGGAGGGCGTGGGGCATGGGACGGGATGTTCCGGAGGGCATGAGGCATGATGGGACGGGATGTTTACTCTGCTCCATGGCCTTGCAGATGGCCTTGCAGTGTTGAGTATAAGTCAGCATTGAAAGCAGTTTTCCCGGGAACATTGAATTCTAGTTGATGTGGATCCAGAACCACGGAGGGTCCTACAACTGCTATGCTGGGGCTGACTTACCGAAGACCACGGAGCGTCTCTCCCCCAGCAGGTTGAACCCCACAGGTTCCTGTGGCACTTGCATGTGTGTCTTCTTTTTCCCCCAAATAATTTTCCAGTTTTATTATTTTCCTTTGACATAGAAGAACACAATTACCGAGAGAGAAAAAAGGAAGGCGAGGGTGACTGCGTGCCTCCCCCATCCCCAACCCCATTCCCACATGGCTCATTTGAGCTCTGGGAGGGTTTACAGGTAAGAATGTGAAAATCAGAAATGTCAGGTAACTTTTCCAAGGACCCACAGTTTAAAGTGGGAGAGAGGGAGGGATTCCAATCCAAATCTAATGGTGAGGCTCATGGTGGTACCGAGGATCTGTGTTGCCATTTCACACGCTGCATATTGCTTTGCAGTGGAGCGCTGAATCCACAGGCAGGGCCGGACCCACCAGTGGGCTGCCGTGGACAGGCTCTGGGCTCGTGCACCACACACATGGCCACACGCTTACACATACAACACCCACATGCACTCACACACAGAGGACCGTGCTCACCTGCATCTAGGTCCTTTACGCCTCGAGGTTTACCTTTATTGGACCTGGAACCCGATTATGGGCAGTCTGTTCCCGCGTTGCTCACCCTCGTCCGTGGAAGAAGTGCCATCTCCGAGACCATGTTAGGCGTCATCCCGCCAGCACAGCCAGCCAGGCTCTCCAGCCTCACTCCCTCGACCCCAGGGCCCCGAGACTCTGCCCACTGTGACCTCCCTCATCGAGATGACCCCCCGTGACCTCCACCCTGGCTCATTCTGACCGCCCTGACACCCACTCCTCAAATGCCCACAGTGATCCTGGGGTCCTGCTGCCTGTGGAGTGGACCCAGTGCATCTCCCTAAAGCCTCCGGCTGGCTCGGCCTTTGTCTCAGCCTCCACCTGCTGCCCGGTGTCAGGGAACCCCACTAGCTCCCTGGGCATGCTGAGCTGGACAGTCAGCGAACTGCACCCCTGACCCCTCGGCCACTGCTCCAGGAAACTCACCCAACCCCAGGGCTGCTGGAATTCACATCCGATGGGTGGAGTTTATTCTCTGCACCCCAGGGCCCCTCACACGTGTCAGGAAGAAGAGCTGCCCTGGCACCATGGGTAGACTGCAGGGAGACCCCAGGATGCAGGCAGACCCCAGGATGTGGGGAGGCCCCAGGCTGAGAAGGCCCCAGGCTGCAGGGAGACCCCAGGATGTGGGGAGACTCCAGGATGCAGGGAGACCCCAGGATGTGGGGAGACTCCAGGATGTGGGCAGACCCCAGGATGTGGGGAGACCCCAGGCTGCAGGGAAACCCCCAGATGGGGACTGAGGCCAGGCTGTGAATGGGAAACAGTGCTTCTGTTTCCTAAGGCTGCCATAAGACACTCCTAAGTATGAGAGCACAGACCTGATTCCCTCCCCATTCTGGAGGCTGCTGTCAGCAGGCCACTCCTAGAGAGGCTCCTTCCTCTCCTCTTCCAGCCTCTGGGGGCTCCCGGTGCCCTTGGCTTGTGGCCACATCACTCCAGTCTCTCCTCTGGTCACACAGCCTCCTCTGTGTGCCAAATCTCTTGCAGAGCCACTTAAGATGGTATTTGGGGCCCACAGTAATCCAGAATAATCTTCTCATCTCAAGATCCTTAAGCTAATTACATCTGCAAAAGCCCTTTTTCCAAAACAGGTCACGTGCACAGGTCCCAGGGCTTAGGATGGGGCCGTGACCTTGGGAATGATCAGCGGCCAACCACAAACGCCCACTCAGTAGCTTCCTGGGGCTGCTGTAACAAGGTGCCCAAACAGAGCAGCTTAAAATAGAACTGCATCTTCTCACAGTTCAGGGGGCCGGAAGGCTGCACGCGAGCTGCAGGCTGGCTGCGTTCTCTGGAGGCTCTGCAGTGGCGTCTGTCCCAGGCCTCTCTCCGTGGTGGCCGTGGCAGTCCTCGGTGCTCCTGGCTTTCGGCCATATGGCCCCAGTCTCTGCCTCTGTGTTTACGTGGCCTCCTCCAGTGTCTCTGTCTTCTATTCCTGCAGAGACAACAGTCTTTGGATCTAGGGCCCACCCTAGTCCAGGATGATTCCATCTCGAACCCCTATTACATCTGCAAAGACCATTTCCAAAAAGGTCACATTCCGAGGTTCCGAGCAGACATGAACTTTTAGTGGACGTTATTCGAGCCCCCCCACCTCACAGACAGGCTCTGGCGGCCTCCTCACCTCACCCCTCCTCCAAGGGTACATCATGTCCCCCTTTAGACAGGGAGACCGAGGCACAGCTTGAAGAACCTGCCCACGGCCACACAGCTACTGCAGCAGCAGAACTGGGGTGATTCCATCTGCGCCTTCATCCATGCAGACACCTCCAAGCCCAAGGCATCCACAGAGGGCTCTTCCCTCGTCCTCTCCACACCCCAAGCTCACAGGGATGTCTCTCTGCAGAGGTGGAGCAGGCAATGCTGCCCTGGGGCCTCTGTCCTGGGATCTCTGGGGCCAGCTTCGATGTCATGATGGGTGGCCACTGGCCCGAAGTCCTGCTCAGCAGCAGCAGCAGCAGGACAGGCCTCCGGAGAGCGTGCCTCTGTCTCTGGCCCTGCCAGTGGTGTCCTTGTGTCCTTGGGGAGCCCCCACACACACATTCTTCTGCAGAGGCAATCAATAAAGCCGGGGCACCAAGGAGGCTCCAGGAGTGATTAGCAATGGAGCAGGCTGGAAAATACGCGGACGCTAGGGCAGATCATATTGATTCCACTGACTTGCCCTTTGCCAGGCTGTTGTATAACTCAGATGAAATCCTATTTGGATTTTAGAATGGGTGGGATTTTTTGAACCGTTGGTGCAAAATAAACACAAGCATTTTTAACATGGACAAGGAAACACATTAAACTATAATAATAAAGGCAGGCAAGCACGTCCCGGGGAGGGTGGTTTCAGTCGAAAGCATGCTCCACCCTAGAACTGTCACACCTGCGCTGCTCACGCCAGGGACAGACCGTGATGGGAGCACAGCCTCCTGCCCTCCAGCCCCCGCCCAGCCCAGCTCCCCCAGCCCCGCTGACCTGGGGGCTGTCTTCATGCCCGGATGCTTCTAGTGCCCTGCACCCGCCGCAGTTAAGAGAATATTTTGAAAAGTAATCACTTCCCAAGGCAGAAAACACAGAGCAGAACACGGAGCGATGCAGAAGAGCCGCCTGCTCCGGGGTGCCCCGGATGTTATCTGCAACCTGGCACAGCCCAACTGCAGGCCTCAGCCCTGTGCCCTGGCCCCACCTGAGCAATTCCTCTGCCTTCTTCAGGGCCCAGCCAGGTGGTCACAGCAAATCTGGTCAGGACCAGGGACAAGGAGCCTGCAGTGACATCCTGCCTCAGCCATCCACCTGATGGTGACGACTGTCCCGAACCCTCTCTCTGAGCAGCTGTGCCTGCCTGGAGCCCCCATACTCCTCAACCAGCCATAAGGGCTGCTGCACCCTCTGCTGTCCTCACTGAACTGTGGCATCCTGAGGAACCAACCAGCCACTTTTTTATGCATCTCGGCACTCAGGGGACAAAACCAGCTCTCCTGGGGGGGCTTGTGGGACCGAGTTCCACTGAGAGACATGGTGAATAGAAGAACTTCACGCATCACAGCAGGCAGAGCGCTCCGGGAGCCCCTGACCCGACCTCATCTCACCAGTAGTAGGGACTCACTGCGGTAGTGACGTGGGTGAGGCCCAGAAGTCCCTCCTGCTCACTTGCGATGGGGTGAAGATATTTTTGAAACCTAGAGAGACAGGGTTATCTGACAGAGTAATAAAGCCAGGGCTGGCTTCTTTCCCCTCAGAATGAAGTTCAAGCCTCCTCAGTCCCATAAGTGCACAAATGTCCACCGTGCTAACTTTACAAGCTCCATTTTCACCTTGGGCAAGCAGGATTTGCGGCGTGGAAGAAATGACCTGGACATGAGCCAGCAGCGGCCTGGGCACAGGAGGCCCTTCGGCCGACGGCCATGCCTGCGCTGCGCGATCTTGTCCCTGTCAGAGCCGGTGACCTGGGTCTAGTCCCACAGAACCTCTCCTGGAGCCTTGGGGACCAGGGCTGGCAGCTGAAGTCACTCCTCTGCATAATGGAATGAGCAGTAAGGCTTTAAGACGTCAACACTGTGTCTACGCTGTGTCCCACCGTAAGCAGACGTGGCTTGGTCCCTGAGCCCCCAGGGCAGGAGCCCCCAGGCACAGTCTCCTTCACATT
The DNA here is from genome assembly GCF_006542625.1 of Nomascus leucogenys. Taxonomy (NCBI): domain Eukaryota; kingdom Metazoa; phylum Chordata; class Mammalia; order Primates; family Hylobatidae; genus Nomascus; species Nomascus leucogenys. The sequence continues at coordinate 3,140,645 of NC_044399.1, forward strand.
GGGCTCCTGTCACTTGTAACAAAAAGAGCCCCAACTAAGACAACAGAAGAGATCGTGTCACGACATTTCGAAGCACAGAGTTGGAATCCTGGGAAGACGGGAACGGCAATCCTGGGCAAAGCTCCAGGTGGATGCGGAGCCAGTGCCCTCCCTCAGGGCTGCTCCCAGGGCCTCCCCCCAGGGCTCCCAGCCTCTGCAGGTTGCCTGGGACAAGAGGTCTTCCTTCCTAGTCCCTCTAACCTGCCCACTGAGTGCACCCCATGAACCTGGTGCCCCAGGCACTGTGCAGGAGGGGACAGCAGGCCAGCAGCCTCTGCCCTGTGGGTCCACACAGCCTGGGGAGCGGGCACAGAATGCACCTCCCGCTGCGATCCACCTGCCTGCCTCCATCCTTCCCCATCCATTCCGAGGGCGGGCACTGCCTGACTAGGACAGGTCTTCACCTATTTCTCAGATGTCTGTTCCATTGGTTTCTCTTTCTCAAGATGTCTGATCCACTGTCAGCAGTTTCTTGAGTGGAGGTGAGCACTGTGGTTAGGGAGTCACACTTAGGCACCAGTTACCTACACCATGTAACAACACTGCTCGGAAACTTGTGCCTGAAGACAGGAACATACATTCTCGCCTGCAGTCTCTGGGTTAGCTGGGCGGTGTGGATTTCTCCTGAGGCCCTCAAGGTGACAGCTGGGGCTGCATCATCTGAAGGCTCAACGGGGGCTGGAGGACCTGCTTCCACACACCCCCAGCCAGCAGCATTGCTGGCAGAGGCCTCAGACCTCCCCAGAGAGCTGCACAAGTATCCTGCGGACGTGGCAGCCGGCTTCCCCAGAGCGCAGTGTCCGAGAGCAAGCAGGAAACTACATGCCAACAGAGGCCACCCACGGCCACCTCAGCCACTTCCTACTCGTTAGAAACAAGTGACCAAGAGAGACCATGCTGAAGGGGAGGATAAATGGAGGGAGATCTTCAGAAACTTGTGGATGTATTTTTAAAAACAACACAATTTTTAAAAAAATTGTTGTCATTTCACTGGATTTGGGGCACTGGGGAGATTGACCCACATCTTCTCCTCCACCATCCAGATTCCTATCATGTGCTGATCTGACCATGTAGTTTGCAGAAAGGAGAGAGAAAGTCTCTTCCAAGTTCTTCTGGAAATTCATCCCAATATTCATCAGATGCTTTTAAGGAACATCAGAAAAAACTCCAGGTCTGCCCTGGGGATAGCTCTGAGCCCCTCGTGTGGTTTAACACACAGAGAACTTTCCTGTTGCACTGCTGACAGGTGCCACATGGGGAAGAGCTCACTGGGGTCAGCAAAGCTGGGGAAGCAAAGCTAAGCACGGCCCCAAGGCCTCCAGCTGCTCCCGGCACCACAGCTCTCCCTGCGAGGGACTCAGACTCCCAACCCGTAACAGAACCCTTTAATGCATCACTTCACAGACTAGCTTTCCTCAGAGCACGCATTGTAAAGACACCAGCCTGGCGCATCAGTTTGGGAGTTTATCATCCAAAGACCATTAGAGGGGCAAAAATCCCCACCTGTCACTCAGCTCCAAGAGTCAAAGACCCCCAGGCCACAAGGAACAGCAAAGGAGCCCTGCGCCACAGGCTACTCAGCCACCTCCCTTCCGTCTCCAGGGGGGCTGAAGACCTCAGGACGGTGCGAGCCCCAGGGAGGCCCTGGAGAGCCTTTGCTTCCCCTTTTGGTAACGGAGCCAGCCCTGCTGCCAGCATCCCTGACGGGTCAGGCCATCCCAGGGCCCTCGCGGGCCAGGTGGCCCTGCACACGCATGCTCCCAGGTGGCACCCGGGGCCAGAGATCCCCTAATGAATTTCTTGCTGCACACAGGCTGAGTCCAGCGACCGTACATGCTCTCCCGCATCTCTGCTGGGAGCTCCACCTCTGCTGGGAGCACCATGCTATATCTGCTGTGTGTCTGTGACCCCCATCTGTGACACTCTGGTTCCAGACCTTATTTTCGGTCTCAACACACACCTAATAAAAGATGTGTGCAAAGGGACTTTCAGGATAAACTGGCTCCACCGCCCTATCCCTTCGCCAGCGCATGGCCCAGCGTCCAGCACACAGGAGGCAAGCATTTCTCAGATGTGGGATGCATGGCACATCCCAGCATCTTCTTGATCAGAGAATGAGGGAGAAAAGAAACCACCAGAGTCTCCTGAAGGCGTTGCTGTAAAGAGCCCAGCTCACTGGCCGTGCACTGGAGGCCCCTAGGAAGAATCTGCCCATCACAGTGGATGGAAGCCACGACTGGACATGAGACTTAATGTGAGCTCTGTGTACAAACAAAGCAACCGGCTCATCCTGTAGGACCAATACAGACCAATGCTGGCCTCAGCACAGCCGCATCCCTAGAGTTCTCCCACGCGGCTGACAACAGGCGCTCCATCCATGGCCCGTGAAGTGCCCACAGGCTACAGGTCTTCCCTTGAGATTCAGAGAGTACCAGCCGCTCAGCCCCTGTACACACCTGTCATGCCTCTCGGGCTCCAGTGATCCTCCTCCCACCTCAGCACCTCAGTATCTGGGACCACAGGTGCCTACCACCATGCTCGGCTAATTTTTGTATTTTTAGTAGAGATGGAGTTTCACCATGTTAGGTGAAAGTCTCAAACTCCTCAAGTGATCTTCCTGCCTTGGCCTCCTGAAGTGCTGGGATTATAGGCATGAGCCACCGTGCCCGTCCTTTTTGTAATTAGGTTTTCACTGCATAAGTCATAAAACAATTACAGGGTCTCCAGAAACTGCTGCCTGATACACTTTCCAAAGTAAACAGCTTTCGGAAAAATGGCTGTTTTTAGATCGCATCTAAATGTCGCATTCTTGGTCTGTGTGACGAGAACCAGACTCCAGCCATCCACCTGCCCACCTGGGGTACCGCACACCAGGCTCTGGGAACGCGCAAGAAGCCGGCACGCTGGGAAGTTACTCACAGCGCCTGGGGTCGCCCTCTCGCCCCACGCCCATCCGGATGAGATGTTTTCGTGAGTTGCGTAACTCACAGCCACCCAGTAACACGATCGACCAACAGAGGCCTCACTCTCGGGAAACCGAGGAGCCCGGCCGAGGCAGGGGAGCCCATCTTAGTTGTCAGAGCTGCATCATGAGAACAAAATGTCTGAAGCTGCCAACTTCACCACAGAACTAGGAAAACACCTCCATCAACAGAACCAGACGATCTCCTCGTGGACACGCAGCAAAACGTCTGCAGTGGTTACCTCACGCGCCCCCTCTTGGGGGACAGGCAGGGAAAGAAAGATCATGCAGCCCACAGTGCTCGTTGCATCCCACAGTTCATAACCACCAGCCTCTACAGGCTCTCTGGAGGGCTCGCAGAAGCCCACGTCCACACGCAGGCACACACGTCCAACCACATGCATGACGATGTGAGCACAGAAACGAGACCCCCTCCATCTCGGATTGGGTTTAATCTCCTGCAAATCAGCAAATCAGCAGCCGCTTTATGCAGGCAGGTGCCCACTGCAGCCCGGTTTGCCTTTCTAAATTTCATCTTAATTTAAGGAGGTAAAGAATGAAGTCCACACTCCACAGGATAACTACTTCTAAGGAAGCTGGAAAACTGTCTGGCTTATTGACACAAATTCAAGAAGGAATATTTCCTCCGAAGTCTTGGGTGAACCACAGCAGCTTGGACAGTGTGGACGTCTGGCGTCCTGAGCTTGTGCTGGGCTAGAAGGAGAGTGGGGGATTCTGTAAGCCAGGTCGCAGTGGTGTGGGCAGGAGACAGGGGTGGCGTTCACAGTGAGAGACAGCCAGGGGAGGCCCCTAGGAAGAATCTGCCCATCCCAGTGGATGGAAGCCACAATTGGACGTGAGGCTTAATGTGAGCTCTGGGTACAAACAAAGCAACCGGCTCATTCCGTAGGACCAATATTAAACATGCTTATACTTTAAAATACAATTTTGATGCAAGAATTGAATTTAGTAGCTGTATTTTCTAATCAAACATTAGAATATGTGGTCTGTACATATACGGCCAGAGGACAGAATGTTAGAAATGGGGACTGCAGGAAATGAACTGAGCTACGCGGCCACCGTGAGCCTAGCTCCTCCCTGCTTCCACCTAGTTCCAGTCTGATGAGTCTGTCTTCGTCCTTCCCTTCTGGAAGAGGTCAATTTAGGCTTTTTTAAAATGGAGAGTTCAGGGTCATGAGCTGATAGCAGAGGGCTCTTCGTCGTCGTTTTTAATCAGCTCACACACAGAGACCATCACTGGGGCCCTGGCTAAGGAGGGGCATCTGCTGACAGCCGCTGCTCAGAGGCCAGCGGAGCATCTCACCGGGCTCTCCAGTCTTCCTTCTACACTTCAATGATAAGGATTGCAAATTTAAAGTAAAATCCTGAGCCCCCCAACTGACTGAATGGGCCAACCTTAAAAAATGAGTTCCCAGCCGGGGCACGGTGGCTCAAGCCTCTAATCCCAGCACTTTGGGAGGCCGAGGAGGGCAGATCATGAGGTCAGGAGATGAAGACCAACCTAACACAGTGAAATCCCGTCTCTAATAAAAATACAAAAAATCAGCTGGGCGTGGTGGCGGGTGCCTGTAGTCCCAGCTACTTGGGAAGCTGAGGCAGGAGAATGACGTGAACCCGGGAGGCGGAGCTTGCAGTGAGCCAAGATCGCGCCACTGCATTCCAGCCTGGGTGACAGAGCGAGACTCCATCCCAAAAAAAAAAAAAAAAATGAGTTCCCAGGCACGATGAGACTGGAGGTCAGACACACCCCACCATACCCCCTCCCTTTTGGGGTTTAGACACAACTGGCCAGCATTCATGTTAAAATAGAGATGGTGAGACCACAGAACAGACTGTGGCAATAAGACACAAATCACACACAGGACCTAAGGCCTGGCCATGCTACAGCAAAGTCTCACACCCTGTGCTTAAATAAGAAACTGTCCTCACCACCACAAAGGTTTTCTTCTCCAGCAGCTAAACCAGCGTTAGGCCTTGAGATGAGCAGGATGAAAACAATTTGTAGTTTATCCACTACCCGATGCTGGCTAACTGGCTCCGTTCCACCAGCCTTAACTACAGCTTTGATGGAACAAGAGACCGATTTCAGTAACTTCCTCTAGACAAGAATGAGCCCATGGATGGGCTCTGGCTGGCTGACAGAGGCTGAGCGCTGGGAGCCTTCACGTCCGTGTTTCACCTTTAGAAGCGCAGAGCCTGCCTGGGATGCACGTAGATGTTTAGTCTCCTCTCCAAGGTGAACGTGGGTGTATGTAACGTGGATGTTTGTTCAATACACATGCACCAGGACCACTTCCTGAATATTCACAGCTCCTCCTGTAACCTGTTGAATATGTATGATCCTCCAGCCCGTTCAGCATAAAGCTCCTGCCTCTTCTCCTCCAAGGTGCCTGTCTCCGGTCTCTGCGGGAGGCTGTGCTTCCCAGCCTGCGGGATGCCACCTTGCAGAGTGTAACTCTTTACAAGAAATCATGTCTTTAGGCTGGGCATGGTGGCTCACGCCTGTAATCCCAACACTTTGGGAGGCCCAGGCGGATGGATCACCTGAGGTCAGGAGTTCGACACCAGCCTGGCAACATGGTGAAACCCCATCTCTGCTAAAAATCCAAAAAAATCAGCTGGGTGTGGTGGTGCATGTGCCTGTAATCCCAGCTACTCGGGAGGCTGAGGCAGGAGAGGCTTGAACCCAGGAGGCAGAGGTTGCGGTGAGCCAAGATCACGCCCCTGCACTCCAGCCTGGGCGACAACAGCGAAACTCCATCTCAAACAAAAGAAAAAGAAAGAATGTCTCCTTTTCTAAAGGTATAGATCGTGTCATCTTTTAGTTAACAAGAGGAAGAGATGGATGGCAAGAAGAGAAATAAAACTCAGAAAGGAGATGATCCTAATCACTTTTCGGAAGTGAGGACAAAACCAAATAGGTAAATGAAGCACCACAGGACGAAGAGGCCTTTCACAGCTATTCCAAACCGGGAAGGCGTCCTGGGGCCAGGACTTCATTGGGATAAGATGTTGAATCTGGAACAAGATAGAACAAGGCTGGACATTTCCTGGATGATCCATGCCTACGCCTTAGAAACAAGCGTGAAGTCCCCACAATGCGAGCGGGCCTCTCACCGGGTTGCCTGTGCTGTCTGCAGTGCGGTGTCTACCTCGAGTAGGAAGACGGCAGGGAAAAATCAAAGTGTCTTGAAAATGCCAACACATTAACCAGCTTGAAGCCATACCCAACTGCAGTAATTCATATTCTGATTTATTAATATCCCAGTCATAAACCCCATGGCAATAAATACACCTGTGCCTGTAAAAAGAGGGCACACTTGAAAAATAACACATGTCCGGGAATATCTTACTCAGCAAGAAGGCAGAGCCTGCTCCAACCTCACGAACTTGGACACAGTGAAAACCAACAGCTGTCCTGCTTGGGAAACTAACAGCTGGGCTCCTTGGAAAAAATACCTGATTTAGAATCTAACGAATGTGTTTATGAAGGATCCATCTTCTTTTTTTTTTTTTTTTTTTTTTTTTTTGAGACAGAGTCTCACTCTGTTGCCCAGGCTGGACTGCAATGGCAGGATCTCAGCTCACTGCAACCTCCGCCTCCTGGGTTCAAGCAATTCTCCCACCTCAGCCTCCTGAGTAGCTGGGATTATAGGCACCCGCCATCATGGCCAGGCTGGTCTTGAACTCCTGACCTCAGGTGATCCGCCCACCTCGGCCTCCCAAAGTGCTGGGATTATAGGCATGAGCCACCGCGCCCAGCCAAGGATCCGTCTTCTCTAACATTCAGCTTGAAGAGAGACCCCCACTACTTTACAGTGATGCCTTCAGGAAGAACAGCCTTTTACCTCCCTAGGTTTTCTCCCCGCCTAGAGTTCTGTTTCTTACTACAGTACATTTCCACTCGTTTAGTGTTTTTCAAGCCTTGAGCTCTCCTCAAACCGTCCCAGTGTTTAAGATACTAACAAGGGGCTGCCCTGACCCAGGAGACAGTGTTAGTGTAGGGATCAGAGAACAGAAGCAGGAACGCAAGACGCCAGATACAAACATGAACATGCTGCAGGGTTCCATGCGCATCAAATTCTAGAAAAGCCAAAACCCACCCACACGGGTTGCTTAGGATGGGGTGGGGGACTAAGAAGGGGCATGAGAACCTTCTTTGGGTGATGAAAATGTCCTGTGTTGTTCTGCCTGAGGTCATGCTGCCTTTGTCAAAATTCAAAAACACGGAAAATGGGTGCATTTTAATGTATGTAAATGACACCTCAATCAAAACGAAAGATGTAAGCAACATCCTGGGAAAAGAAAATGTGATTTCACCTTAAGTGCTTTAGCAGAATTCTATTACATGCCTCAGCTCTTACTCTCTTCTTTTTTGAGACAGAGTCTCGCTCTCGTCACCCAGGCTGGAGTGCAGTGGCCACAATCACAGCTCACTGCAGCCTTGACCTCCCAGGTTCTAATAATCCTCCCACCTTAGCCTCCTGAGTGGCTGAGATTACAGGCCTGAGCCACTGCCCCAGTAACTTACTCTTGCCTGTAAAAATACAGCTCTGAAGTGAAGAAATCCGAGGCGCCACATCAAGGAGGCGAAACCAGAGTCCGCAGGAAGCCAGCCCCGCACGAGGAGTTTCAAACGCTAAGGATCCTGACAGAGAAAAGTTATATGAAGCAAGAAAGGCAATTTAAGGTGATAGTTTATCATATGAATGTTTCATTCTTAAAAATGAACAAGCTCTATTTATAATGCCCATTTAGAAATGAATCCATTAAAAAAAATCAGTAGATCAGCACTTATTTTAATTACTGAGATAGAGTCATACTTGACAGAAGCAAGCCCTGGGGTATATGTTACCATCACATCACCTGTGGATATTTTAATCCTAAAATTGAGACAGAGTTTACTTAAACATTTAAGGCTTGAGTTTCCTCTGTACAATGTGGAGGTGATTAAAAAAATTAATCCTAACATCCTTTAAAAACGACCTGCCTTTCCAAAACGTGAAGTTAACTTGGGGTTCTCCTATGATATAACAAACTAGGCGTAATCCTATCTCAGAATTGTTGAGTAGAAAATTTATGTATTAATACTCTTGTTAAAATTCAACAGCTTGATTGTGAAAGAATCCAGAGATCTCACACTGAAAAAATACGAACACAGCTCATATATAAATTACTTATCTATAAGAACAATTATAGAAAGAATCTAAATGGGATGATTTTAACAAACCAGGCAAAATATCATATATACCTGAATATGAGGTAACTCCAAGCCATGAGCATAAGATTAAGGCAGTTACTTTATTTTGAACAAGGAAGTGGCATAAGCAACTCAGTGTGTGCCCCTTAAGGTGGGAGCTCTTCCCACTCCCCATCCCAAGGCATAATTTTGGAGAAAAAAGTGTCTTCTATCTGGCTAGCTATGTTATCTATGATTGCACCTTCTTTTTTTTTATTTTTTTTATTTTTTTGAGACGGAGTCTCGCTTTCACCCAGGCTGGAGTGCAGTGGCACGATCTCGGCTCACTGCAGGCTCCGCCCCCCGGGGTTCACGCCATTTTCCTGCCTCAGCCTCCCGCGTAGCTGGGACTACAGGCGCCTGCCACCTCGCCCGGCTAAATTTTTGTATTTTTTTTTAGTAGAGACGGGGTTTCACCATGTTAGCCAGGATGGTCTCGATCTCCTGACCTCATGATCCGCCCGCCTCGGCCTCCCAAAGTGCTGGGATTACAGGCGTGAGCCACCGCACCCGGCCGATTGCATCTTCTTACACGGCAGGCACGGCATCACGTCCAGACGAGCATCTAAGGAACTGCATTTGGGGAGATGAAACTTCCATCTAGGTCTGAGCTGAATGCATGAACTAACGCAGGGCCATGGACCCACTCGCCTTATCAAGTTACAGAAAATGAAGGTGACTCTTTACACTTCCAGGTTGCTTTCTAGATCCTTTCAATACAAAATATTCTGATCAAATAATCTTACAAAGGAAAGATAACCTAGCCTCGAGCAAAGCAAAGAGAAAATGATTGATTTGCTGCGCAGTCATCATATTGGGGACCTTTATGAGGCACTGCTAGGCCGTCTCTGCCAGAAATTTCATGTACTGCCCGCGGGCTTCGAAATGGTCAGCGGGCCGGTTGTACGCTGTCCACACCGGTTCTCCCACAAACAGCCGCATGGCCTTCGTGTAGTTCTGGAAAACAGACAAACACACCCAGCATCTCATTAAACCAGCCGGCCTTCTACTTACTTTTATTTATTAACATATCAACTTATTAACATTAATTGCTATAAACACTTTTCTTGCTATTTTTATTATGCGTCTTTAACAATTTAGGCCACATTTTATTCGTGGAAGGACGATTTGTATCAGGTGGTGCAGCTGGCACTGCCTGTCCTCACGCGTCAGGTAAGAGCATCTGGAGCCGAGGCTCGGTGTGGTGTTGAACTCCGCACCTCCACGCTCTCTCTAGAGATACACAGTTAGGAAAAGCACCGGCTCCAGCCCATGTACCCTCCACCTCCTCTCCGCCTCGTTTGGCTACAGTTTTCCTAAGAATTAGCATCAGGGCCCACGTGTTGCTGGTGGGCAGGAGAGGACAATTCAGCGACATCCATCCAAACTAGAAACACACGTGCCTTTTAATTCAGTTTTCACTTTTAGGAATTTACCCTACAGAAAAACACACATAAGTGCAAAATGACAAGCATGTAAGGGTATTTATTACAGCACTGTTCACAAGAGCAAAAAATTGGGAACAATGTATATATTCATCATTGAAGATCAACAACTCACTGAAATAAATTAATGGTTAAACACAGTAAAGCATGTCCAGCGCCAGAGTACTGTGCAGCTGTAATCAGGGCTGAGGCTGGTAGATACTGATATGAAACGGTCCCCAGTGAACATCATGTAGAAAAAAGTAAAATGTAGAACCATGGGCAGAGTCTGCTCCCTCCTGTTTGAAAAAGGGGATAGTAAGAATCCTGACCAGACTGGGCGCAGCAGCTCACGCCTGTAATCCCAGCACTTTGGGAGGCCAAGGCGGGTGGATCACTTGAGGTCAGGAGTTCGAGACCAGCCTGGCCAACATGGTGAAACCCCATCTCTACTAAAAACACAAAAATTGGTGGTGTGCCCCTGTAATCCCAGCTACTCAGGAGGCTGAGGCAGGAGAATCGCTTGAGTTTGGGAGGCGGAGGTTGCAGTGAGCCGAGATCGATCCACTAGATGCCAACCTGGGCAACAAAGTGAGACTCCATCTCAAAGAAAAAAAAAAAAAGAATCCTGACTGACATGCACTTGGATATGCGTAAAGTCCCTTTAAAAATAATTTTTTTTTAACGGAATACTGGTTACTTTCAGGGAGAGAAACTGGGGGGCTGGGAACAGGGGTCAGAGAGAGACCTTTCACCGGGTCCCCTTTCATATTTCTAAATTTTAAACCATGTGCATTTAGTATTTATTCAAAAATTATACTTAAATCTCAGCGTTACCCCAATCACCTCCAGTGAACCCCAAAACTACCTTATCTGTGTTTATTGCCAATCCTGACTGGACTGCATTGCTGTTCAATTCCAAAACTGAAATGTTTTTCAAAGTGACAGTGTGGCAACATGACAACCCTACAGGCGCCTCACCGCCAAGCACAGGCTGGGGCACGGGCTCAGGGGCAGGGCCAGGCTCGTGGGTGTGTACCTGCCGCCACCTGTACCTGCCCCCGCCTGGGTATGAAACGCACACCCGTCCACCAGGATTGCAGGCAGGGTCCGCGGAGGCTGCCACGGAAGGACAGCTGTCACCTCAGACATCTCCTGCGGCTCCACAGAGACTCTCCTTGAAGCACAGGTCAAGGAGCCCCGAGCCCGGCGATCGCACTCAAGAGTCTGCGGAGGCCGCGCAGTTCAGCGGCAGGGATGCCACGGCCAGGGCCACCACACAGGCCAGGCTTGGGGAGAAAGCACAGTGCTCCCACCTTTTCGTCCACTGTGAAGCGGTGATAGATCCCTGCAGGGAGCGTTATCATGTCTCCCTTCTCCATGAAGATCCGGATCCACTTGTCCTCCTTGTCCCTCACGTCGAAGTACCCACTGCCATCCAGGATGTAGCGGATCTCATCGTCCAAGTGCAAATGCTCCTCGTAAAACATCTTAATCTAGTGCAGAAGGAACATTCCTGTGAGTCTACCAGAGACCTGTCACTCAAGACCGCACCCACCCACTCAGCAGACTGAGCCTTCGGTGGGCCAGAGCTGAGGTGAATGGTATTTCTCTCCATAAAAATGAAAACTACACTTGCTAAGAATTATTTTCCTAACAGTTTAAGGGCCAGAGCTGGAATAGTTTATGAAACCTGTCAACAAATGGGCAGTAACTGAAAGTGAACAGACCTGCAGCAAAGGTTCTGAACACTTCACACAGGCCAACTCACCCAACCTGCACGGCCCCACGAGGCGGCTGCTCCATCAGCCCCATTTTACAGATGCGGAAATGGTGGCACAGAGAGGCTTAGTCACCAGCCCAACCTCACACGACGGGACTGCCCCAAAGACACCCTGGCCCCATGCTCACACCCACCCAGTGTGCTGCACACAGCAGTCATGAAATCACAACACACAGGGTGAGTGAGAAGCCAGTGGACGTTGCACGGAGGCAGGCACAGACTCCACAAGCATTTTCTATGTCTTCACATTGACTTGTATTTTTTTTTAGATGGAGTCTCGCTCTGTTGCCCAGGCTGGAGTGCAGTGGCACAATCTCGGCTCACTGCGACCTCTGCCTCCTCGGTTCAAGCGATCCTTGTGCCTCCCAAGTAGCTGGGATTACAGATGCCTGCCACTATGCCCAGCTAATTTTTGTATTTTTAGTAGAGATGGGGTTTCAACATGTTGGCCAGGCTGATCTCGAACTCCTGACCTCAGGTCATCCACCTGCCTCAGCCTCCCACAGTGCTGGGATTCCAGGCGGAAGCCGCCACGCCTGGTCTGACTTTTGTGTCTTTCTGAAGGTGTTTTCTTCCTAACATTTTATAATAAAAATATTCAAGTATGCAAAAACATTGAGAGTATTTTACAGTAAATATCCATACTCCCTTCACCAAGACTGTGCCCTTATAATCTGATTCTGCCTGCACTGTTCCTATCACACCTCCCACTCGGGAGTGTTTTAAGGCTACACACACACACACACACACACACACACACACACAACACACACAAACACACATAAAGACAGGGTTTCACTCTGTGGCTCAGGCTGGAGTGCAGGGGCACAATCATGACTAACCACAGCCTCAAACTCTGGGGCTCAAGACATCCTCCTGCTTCAGCCTTCCCAGTAGCGGGGACTACGGGCGTGCACTACCATACCTGGCTAATTTTTTAAAAAAAATTTTTTCTAGAGACAGGGTCTTACTATATTGCCCAGGCTAGTCTCAAACTCCTGGCCTCAAGTGATCCTCCTGCCTTGGCCTCCCAAGGCACTGGGATTACAGGCATGAGCCACTGCACTCAGCCTACCTTGTTATGCGTTACAAAATCATAAATAAAATGAAAACAAGATTAGGAGGAAAACCTTAAATTTGAAATCAATCTATTCATAGCCACACAGAAAGAAAAGACAAATGGAAATCACTCTTTTTTTTTTTTTTTGAGATGGAATTTCGCTCTTGTTGCCCAGGCTGGAGTGCAATGGCGTGATCTTGGATCACTTCAACCTCCGCCTCCCAGGTTCAAGCAATTATCTGCCTCAGCCTCCCGAGTAGCTGGGGTCACAGGCATGCGTCAGCACACCCTGCTAATTTTATATTTTTAGTAGAGATGGGGTTTCTCCATGTTGGTCAGGCTGGCCTCAAACTCCCGACCTTGGGTGATCCGCCCGCCTCAGCCTCCCAAAGTGTTAGGATTACAGGCGTGAGCCATCGCACACGGCGACAAACGGAAATAACTCTCGAACATATTATTTTGACTACATCCTCAGGCTAAGACAGAAAAACTGCAACCCAAGCTTAGGTTGCACTCAGTAGGCCTGCTGTTTGTCATGGTCTGGGTGCAGCCATGCTGATGCCGTTGTGTGTGTTGTGGGATTGAGAGGATGGGAAAAAATATTGATATGACTGGGAGCCAGGCTTCTCACAGTGAGAGGAAAGATGCAAATACTGATGAGGAAGGCAAAGGAAAGCCCTGTAGATTTAACTGTAATTAGAGGTGTCCGTTTGAACTACTTGACATACACACACACGGACACATGCACACTCACACATGCACACTGTCACACAAGCACACACACTCACATGGTAGCATCCACACAAACCTACACACACGCACACACACATACATGCCCTCACATGTGTATTCACACACTCACATGCACACACGTACACTCTCACATGCGTGCATTCACACACATACATACTTAACACTCACTCATGTGCATTCACACACATGCACACACATGCACACGTGTGCATTCACACATGTACAGATGCGTAACACTTGTGCATACACACATGCACACATACACATGTACACTCTCACATGCGTGCATTCACACACATGCACACATACACACGTGTGCATTCATACACATACACACGTACACACATGCTCATTCACACTCACATGCACACATACACATGTACACACTCACACGTGTGCATTCACACGCATGCGTGCATTCACATGCACACACGCACACATGTGTGCATTCACACACGTGCACACAGACGTACACACGCATGCATTCACACACATGCACACATACGTACACACACGTGCATTCACACGCACGCACACATACACTCACGCACGCATTCACACACGCATGCACACATACGTACACACTCACACGTGTGCATTCACACACACGCACAGTACTCATTCTGTCCATGGAAAGCACCTGAGCACAGTGACTCCGCAGGGCACTCCCATTAGAGTTTCTAAATGCCAGGGCTAGGTGCCAGGAAGAGCAGCTGACCCCATATGAGGTCGGGAAAAGCAGGAGGTGGGCCTGGACACGCTGTGGGTCCAAAAAGTAATGGGCTGGGGATGCATCAGGGGACAGAAGCCAGCTAACGAGGCTGCTGCTTGCCAAGCCTGAGGTCTGGGACAACGTGAAGATCAACATAAATCCCAGCAAGAATAGACCCTAGACCAACAAGTGAAACAAGAAGGCCTCGAGGCCCAGTGGATGCCGAGTGAACAGAGAAGAAGGGGACACGCCTCCTGACAGTGAAAACCAACCCCCGGGTGAGCGCCATTGCATGGCCATGACAGTCACAGCCCACAAAGGCAGGAATCATCACGACTTATGAAAAACGATGAGTGAAAGTTTGAGGGGAAATGGGATATTCATGGTCTAAAAGTAACTTTCCACACATTTCTTACTAGTTACAGAGGAAAAGAAAAGGAACTTCCCCACGGAGAAACTTGACGGACGACGGCTTCACCCAGGGCACGCTGACATCAGCAGTGAGGGGCCTCGGACACGCTTACTCACAATGCCACTGCGTAGGGTTCCCGCTACAAACACACGACCTAACACTGAGGAAACCAGTGGCAATCACAAGATCGTCAGAAAATAAGGTTATTTTAGAAAAACAAAGGATAAGCCTGTATCAGCAGGAGGGTTTTATACCGGGAGAGAAGTAATTCCAGAAGACAGCAATGATGAAGCTAATGTAACTTATAACATCAGCAGCAGGCCAGCCTCTGCTATGAGATAAAACGTGGCTGAGAAGAGGCCGGCTCATCTAAACTTCCACGTCAGAGTCACACCATTTACATCCACCAGAATCTAATGAATCGTAGGGCGCTCAGTGAGAAATAAAGACAATATGTGGACTCTAACCAGCAAGAATCATTTGACATAGAGAAAAGGAACTCAAATCACACGACAGATTTTTGAAAAATTTCCACACCCTTACACTCTTCTGCTCTTAGTTCTATCTGGTATTGTTGGTTCACCTGAGTATGTTTGTATTGTTGGTTCACCTGAGTATGTTTGCATTGTTGGTTCACCTGAGTATGTTTGCATTGTTGGTTCACCTGCATATGTTTGTATTGTTGGTTCACCTGCGTATGTCTGCATTGTCGGTTCACCTGAGTATGTTTGTATTGTTGGTTCCCCTGAGTATGTTTGCATTGTTGGTTCATCTGAGTATGTTTGCATTGTTGGTTCACCTGAGTATGTTTGCATTGTTGGTTCATCTGAGTATGTTGGTACTGTTGGTTCACCTGAGTATGTTTGCACTGTTGGTTCACCTGAGTATGTCGGTATTGTTGGTTCACCTGAGTATGTCTGCATTGTTGGTTCACCTGAGTATGTTTGCATTGTTGGTTCACCTGAGTATGTTTGCATTGTTGGTTCACCTGAGTATGTTGGTATTGTTGGTTCACCTGAGTATGTTGGTATTGTTGGTTCACCTGAGTATGTTTGCATTGTTGGTTCACCTGCGTATGTTTGCATTGTTGGTTCACCTGAGTATGTTTGCATTGTTGGTTCACCTGAGTATGTCGGTATTGTTGGTTCACCTGAGTATGTCGGTATTGTTGGTTCACCTGAGTATGTCGGTATTGTTGGTTCACCTGAGTATGTCGGTATTGTTGGTTCACCTGAGTATGTAGGTATTGTTGGTTCACCTGAGTATGTCTGCATTGTTGGTTCACCTGAGTATGTTTGCATTGTTGGTTCACCTGAGTATGTTTGCATTGTTGGTTCACCTGAGTATGTTTGCATTGTTGGTTCACCTGAGTATGTCGGTATTGTTGGTTCACCTGAGTATGTTTGCATTGTTGGTTCACCTGCATATGTTTGCATTGTTGGTTCACCTGAGTATGTCGGTATTGTTGGTTCACCTGAGTATGTCGGTATTGTTGGTTCACCTGAGTATGTTTGCATTGTTGGTTCACCTGCATATGTTTGCATTGTTGGTTCACCTGAGTATGTCGGTATTGTTGGTTCATCTGAGTATGTCTGTATTGTTGGTTCACCTGAGTATGTCTGCATTGTTGGTTCACCTGAGTATGTCTGCATTGTTGGTTCACCTGAGTATGTTTGTATTGTTGGTTCACCTGCGTATGTTTGTATTGTTGGTTTACCTGCGTATGTTTGTATTGTTTGTTCACCTGCGTATGTTTTCTAAGGAGCTTAGTAGTCACCACTCCATCCTATCAAGAAAAACCAACTCTTTTTAAATCTGTAAGAGAAGTGAAGTCACAGAGCAAACCATCGCCCCTCACACTGTAGAGACAGGCAGACAGAAAGAGCCACGCCTAACCAGAGCAGAAACCCCTATGGGAACCAGGGCTGGGGTCGAGAAACGCAAACTGTACTTGACCAGTTGGGGGCTCAGTGTAGACAAGTCTGAGAGCTAAAAAAAACTCCAGACCCAGTCATCAGGGGCTTCGCACTTTTGTAAATTTTACCTGCAAAAGCTCTACTGGGTCCCAACAGTGAATATCAGAGAAAAATTCCCTGTGCTTCTGGCAGAGGGAGGGAAAGGAGGCCATTCTGAAGTCTATCAGGATACATCTGAAATCTCTTCTTATGAAGGCCTCAACTCAGGAGACCTCAGCCAGCCAGATCCCAGCCTGCTGGGCTTTCATGAGAGTCTGACCTGGGTGAAGGGAAACACACAACTCCAGCCCCTCCAGAACTCCGTGTTATGGACTGAATACTATGACCCCCCTCCGCCCCGTCCATGGCTGAAACCCTACCCTCTCATATGGTGGTATTGGCTGGTGGTGTCTTTGGGAGGTAATTAGGATTAGATAACGTGATGAGGGTGAAGCCCTCATGAATGGGATTAGTGTCCTTATAAAAGTCCCAAAAGAGCTTGCTGCTTCTACCCACCATGTGAAAACACAGTCATCTATAAACCAGGAAGCAGCTCTCACAAGACACCAAAGCTGCCGGTGTCCTGACCTTGGGCGTCCCTGCCTGCAGACTGTGAGAAATAAATGTTTGTTGTTTAAGCCACCCAGTTTATGGTATTTGCTTATGGAAGCCTGAGCTAACTAAGACAGGAGAGGAAGGGAAACCCCAGGTCCAGCCGCTTCCAGCCATCATGTCCCACTTAAAGGAGGGAGCCTGAGAAACGCTGGTGAAGTTCACAGCCCAGAGGCACAGGCTGACTACAGGACTGAGACTGTCCTAACCAACGCAATATGAAGAAATATAAGGCATACTGATTAGAAAGGAAGAAATAAAACTCCCTTTGCTCGCAGATGGTATCACTGTCTAGGTAGGAAATCCAAAAGAATCAACAAAAATAGTTCCTGGAACTAACGAGCAATCATGGCAAGTTTGCAGGATACAGGGTTAATACACAAAAGTTAATCACTTTCCTATATACCAGAAACGCAGCAGGTGATATTTGAAATTAAAAACACAAAACCATATATACCTGCACCCCCAAAAATGAAATGCTTAGGTATGAATCTAACAAAATATGCATAAGATCTACAAGAAAACTACACAACTCTGATGAAACAAATCAGAAACTAAACAAATGGAGAGATTCCAAGTTCGTGAATAGGAAGACTCAGCGGTGTTAAGACGCCCATTTTCCCAACTTCATCTATAGGTTCAGTACAATCCAATCCAAGGTTCCAGCTAGTGATTTTGCACCTATCAGCAAACTGATTGTGAAGTTTATCTGGAGAGGCACAAGACCCAAAATACCCAACACGATATTGAAGGAGAACAAAGTTGAAGAACCGACAGTACCTGACTTCAAGACTTACTATCATGCTATAGTAATCAAGACTGTGACACTGGTGAAATAATAGAAAAATAGATCAACTGATCTTTGACAAAGGACCAAAGGCAATACAATGGAAAAAAAAATGATCTTTTCAACAAATGGTACTGAAGCAATGGTAAATCTACACGCAAAAAAATTACTCTAGACACAGACCTTACACCCTTAACAAAAATTAAGATAATACGGATCACGGGCCAGGTGCAGTGGCTCACACCTATAATCCCAGTGCTTTCAGCCACTGAGGAGAGAGGATTGCTTGAGGCCAGGAGTTTGAGACCGGCCTGGGCAACACAGAGAGATCTCATCTTTGCAAATTAAAAAAAGAAAAAGAAGCCGGGTGCGGTGGCTCACGCCTGTAATCCCAGCACTTTGGGAGGCTGAGGTGGGTGGATCACGAGGTCAGGAGTTCGAGACCAGCCTAGCCAATATGGTGAAACCCCATCTCTACTATAAATACAAAAATTAGCCGGGCGTGGTGGCGCGTGCCTGTAGTCCCAGCTACTCAGGAGGCTGAAGCAGGAGAATCGCTTGAACCCAGGAGGCAGAGGTTGCAGTGAGCCGAGATCGCACCACTGTACTCTAGCCGGGGCACCAGAGTGAGACGCTGTCTCAAAAAAAAAAAAAAAAAAAAAAGCCAGGCACAGTGGTGCACACCTGTAGTCCCAGCTACATAGGAAGCTGAGGTGTGAGGGTCACTTGAGCTCAGGAGATCAAGGCTGCAATGAACGATCATCATTGACTCATTAAAAAAAAGTCTCTTAAAAAATTTTTTTAATGATTACAGACCTAAATATAAAATGCAAGACTCAGCCGGGCACGGTGGCTCATGCCTGTAATCCCAAAACTCTGGGAGGCCAAGGTAGGCGGATCAGTTGAGGTCAGGAGTTCAAGACCAGCCTGACCAACATGGTGAAACCCCGTCTCTACTGAAAAAACAAAAATTAGCCGGGCATGGTGCCACACACATGTAGTCCTAGCTACTCAGGAGGCTGAGGCAGGAGAATCGCTTGAACCCAAGAGGCGGATGCTGCAGTGAGCAGAGATTGTAACCACTGCACCCCAGCCTGGGCAACAGAGTGAGACACTGCCTCAAAAATGAATAAATAAATAAATAAAATACAAGACTATAAAACTTCTAAGACAACTTCTAAGATAGGAGAAAATCTAGACAACCTTAGGTTTGGCAATGACTTTTTAGATATAGCACCAAAGGCACAACCCATAAAATAAGTAACTGATAAGCTGGACTTCACTGAAACTAGATTTTCTGTTCTGCTATCAGGAGAATGAAGACAAGCCACAGAGTAGGAGAATATATTTGCAAAAGACATATCTGATAAAGGACTATTATCCAAAATATACAAAGAACTCTTAAAGTTCAACCATAAGAAAACAACCTGATTAAAAAATGAGCCAAAGACCTTAACAGACACCTCACCATGGAAGATGTGCAGATGGCAAATAAGCATATGAAAATATGTTCCATGTCATATGTCATCGGGGACTGCAGATGACAACAAGGAGATACCACTCTACACCTAGGAGCATGGCCAGAATCCAGAACACTGACCACACCAGAGGCTGGGAGGGTATGGAGCAGCAGGAATTCTCACTCCCTGCTGATGGGAACAACTGGGACAGTCAACTTGGAAGACAGTTTGGCAATTTCACATAAAACTAAACATACTCTTATCATATTATCTGTGAGGGTTAATACTGAATGTCAACATGATTGCATTGAAGGATGCAAAGTATTGATTCTGGGTGTGTCTGCGAGGGTGTTGCCAAAGGAGATTAACATTTGAGTCAGTGGCTGGAAAAGGCAGACCCACCCTTAATCTGGGTGGGCACCAGCTAATCAGCGGCCAGCACAGCTACAATATAAAGCAGGAAGAAAAATGTGAAAAGGCTAGACTGGCCTAGGCTCCCAGCCTACATCTTTCTCCTGTGCTGGACCCTTCCTGCCCTTGAACATCAGACTCCAAGTTATTCAGTTTTGGAGCTCGGACTGGCTTTCTTTGCCCCTCGGCTTATAGACAGCCTATTGTAGGGACTTGTGATCATGTAAGCTAATACTTAATAAACTCCCTTTTATATATATATCTCTCTGTCCTATTAGTTCTGTCCCTCTAGAGAACCCTAACACACTATCCAGCAATTGTGTTCCCTGGTATTTACCAAAACGAGCTGAAAACTTATGTCCACACAAAAACCTGCAAAAGGATGTTTACAGCAGCTGTATCCATTAACTGTCAAAACTTGGAAGCAGGCAAGATGTCTTTCAGCAGGTAAATGGATAAACTGTGGTACATCCAGACAGTGGAATATTACTCAGCAATAAAAAGAAATGAGCTACTAAGCCACAAAAAGACAAGGAAGAACCTTCAATGCATCTTATTATGTGAAAGGAGCCAGTGTGAAAAGGCTATCAACTGTATGATTCCAACTATGGGATATTCTGGAAAAGACAAAGCTACGGAGGCAGTGAAAAGATCAGTGGTTCCCTGGGGTTGTTCAGGGAGGAATGGATAGGTGGACCACAGAGGGTTTTTAGGGCAGTGAAATACTCTGTATGACACGAGAATGGTGGACACGTGTCTTTATACGTTTGTTCAAATCCACAGAATGTACAACACCACGAGTGGACCCTAATGTGAACTGTAGACTTTGGGTGATACTGATGTGTCAGTGCAGGTTCATCAGTTGAAACAATGTACCGCTCTGGGGAGGGAGGCTGGTGAGGGGGAAGGTGGTGCAGGTCAGCGGGATGGGTATGTATGGGAAGCTTCTATATCTGCTTCTCAATTTTGCTGTGAAGTTAACACCGCCCTAAAAAATAACGTCCAGTAAAATTTATTTTTTTGAGACGGAGTCTCGCTCTGTCACCAGGCTGGAGTGCAGTGGCACGATCTCAGCTCACTGCAAGCTCCGCCTCCCTGGTTCACACCATTCTCCTGCCTCAGCCTCCCGAGTAGCTGGGACTACAGGCCCGCACACCACGCCCAGCTAATTTTTGTATTTTTAGTAGAGACAGGGTTTCACCATGTTGGCCAGGATGGTCTTGATCCCTTGACCTCGTGATCCACCTGCCTCACCCTCCCAAAGTGCTGGGATTACAGGCGTAAGCCACCGTGCCCGGCCTTATTATTTATTTATTTATTTATTTATTTATTTATTTTTAATTGTTTTAAACTGAAAGCATTCAGACGCAGAGAAGCTAAAGGAATCCTTAACAACAGATGTGCACTACAAGAAATGTTACACAAAGTCCTTCAGGCAGTAGGGAAAGAATGTCAGACAGAAATATAGACCCTACACCACAGAACGAGGAGCACTTGGAATGAGAGCTACACGGGTAATTAGAGATTTTCTGCTTCTTATTCAAATCTCTACAAGGTAACTTACTATTTAAAAAAAAAATAAAAACAATGTACTGTGGGGTTTATAAAAGTAAATTGGGCCGGGCACGGTGGCTTCATGCCTGTAATCCCAGCACTTTGGGAGGCCGAGGCACGCAGATCACTTGAGCTCAGGAGTTCAAGACCAGCCTGGGCAACACAGTGAGACTCTCTCTCTCAAAAAAAAAAGTAAATTGTCTGAAACAATGGCACCAAGATGACGGGGAGAAACAGAAGCTCAAGCTGTGCCAACATTCAGAGGTGCAATAATACTTGAAGGCTGGCAGGTCGATCAAGGATGGAACTTCTGGTTTCTGGTTGGACACGTAAAGCACTTGGAAGTCTCACGCCCCTTCTTAGATCCAACAGAGAACTGAAGTCGCTGGACAAATTACTACCCTGAATCTGGAGAGAGAAGCGGATACACAGACCCACAACTGAGATCAGTTTCCCAGGAGCCACGAACTGGTAGGAACACTTCCAAGGCAATTTGGACAAACTGCTGGAGGCTGGGTGTGGACTAGCTTGAGGGCGAGATCCTGGACGCCTGGTATCACAGGGACACTGCACTTTCATGGGTTTGCACATCCAGAAACCCCCACCTTGTTCTCACAATGAAGATCCGAGAAAAATCCCTTCACATATCAGGCAATAAAAGGGAAAAAGGAACCATTTTTAAAAACCCCCAGAACTCTGTCCATAACAAAAACCAAGGGAAACAACTTTACCGGAGCCTTCTCTGTCATGGGGGAAGGGCAGCTGGCCAACTGCAGCCCCCTCTAGCCCAAAGGAACAAAAAAGAGGCTAAGAAACACTTCTGAAGATCGGCCCAAAAACTCAGGCCCAGTAAAAGACTAAAACCCCTAATCATAAGCCTAAGATTATATTATAGAACACCTCTCCTCCCCGACGCCTCACCCTCACATCAACAGGCCTCCAGAACAGTAAGTGAATTAAAGCTGCAAGAAATAAATCTCCTTACAAAGGAGTTTTTAGGAAAGCAAAGACATCCAGGGGAGACAAAACAAAACAAGGAAACCGAAGCCTCTGGCATCTACAGCTACAGCAAACATTCAACACGGCACAACTTCTACCCAGATAACATAACACCTCCCGTGAATGGCCTCTTCACCTCGGCTCCTATTAACAGATACAGTATATCAGGCTATCAACAAAAATAACAAGGCATGATATAAGGCAAGAAAAAATATGTATGAAGAGACAAAGCAAGCAACAGAGACTGACTGGGACATGTCACATATTTTGGAATTATCAGATAGAGAACTTTTTAAATTATGGCTATATAGTAAGGGTAATATGGTTTGGCTGTGTCCCCACCCAAATCTCATCTTGAATTGTAGTTCCCATAATCCCCACGTGTGGTGGGAAGGAACCAGTGGGAGGTAATTGAATCATGGGGGCAGTTTTCCCCATGCTATTCTCATGATAGTAAGTTCTCATGAGATCTGATGGTTTTCGAATGGGCTTCCCCCTTCATTCAGCTTGCATCCTTCTCCTTCCTGACATCTCATGAAGAAGGATGTGTTTGCTTCCCCTTCTGCCATGATTGTAAGTTTCCTCCCCAGCCCTGCAGAATTGTGAGTCAATTAAACTTCTTTCCTTTATAAATTACCCAGTCTTGAGCAGTTGTTTATAGCAGCATGAGAACAGACTAATACAAACGGCTCTATGGAAAGAGTAGACAACATGCAAGAACAGATGGGTAATATAAGCAGAGAGAGGGAAGCTCAGAGAGAATCAAAAGAAAATGCTGGAGATCAAAATCACTCTAACACAAACAAAGAATACCTTTGATGGGTTCATTAGTAGAATGGACTAAGCTGAAGGAAGAATCAGCAAGCTTGAAAACATGTCCAGTGAAACTTCCCAAACTGAAATGTGAAGAGAAAAAAGAACGGGGAGCGGGGTTGGGGGAGAACAAAATAGTCCTGAACTGTGGAACAATTATAAAAGATGTAACATATGTATAAATGGTATAACAGAAGTAGAAGAAAGAGAGAAAAGTGAATAAATATTTGAAATAATGTCCACAAATTTTCCAAAATTAATGACAGACACCATACAGATCCAGGAAACTGAGAGAACACCAAGCAGGATAAATGCCAAAATATCTATACCTAGGCATATCATATTAAAACTGCAGAAAGCGAAACACAGAAAACCTTGAAAAAGGCCGAAGGAAAAAATGCACCTAACCTATAGAAGAAAAAAGATAAAGAATTACATCAGACCATTCCTCAGAAACTATACAAGCAAGCGAGAAAAAAAAAAGCTACCAACCTAGCAATCTGTATCCAGCAGAATTATCCCTTAAAAGTGAAGAAATAAAGACTTTCTCAGACAAACAAAAATGAAAAGAATTTGTCGCCAGTAGACTGACCTACCTTGCAAATAAATGTTTACAGTTCTTCAAATAAAAAAGAAAATTATATAGGTCTGAATCTCAGATCTAAGTAAAGTAGAAAGAGACAGTAGAAATAAGAAGAAAACTAAAATCTTTTATTTCTTTGTTCTTCATTGATCTAATCGATAACTGTTTATTCAAAGTAATGTCAGTAACAATGTATTAGGTGATTATAACATATGGAGAATAAAATAAATAACAGCAATGTTGTAAGAAATGGGAGGGAGGAATTGGGAACACTCAGTTATTGGGTAAATGTATACTGTAAACTCTGAGGCAACCACTAAATTTTTTTTAATGATAAGCTAAGAGGAGAGAAAGCAGAATCATATAAAATGTTCAATTAAAACCAGACAAGACAGAAAAAGAGGGGAATATTTAAAAACAACAATAGGCCAGGCACGGTGGCTCACGCTTGTAATCCCAGCACTTTGGGAGGCTGAGGTGGGTGGATCACGAGGTCAGGAGATCGAGACCATCCTGGCTAACATGGTGAAACCCCGTCTCTACTAAAAATACAAAAAAATTAGCCAAGAGTGGTGGCAGGCACCTGTAGTCCCAGCTACTCAGGAGGCTGAGGCAGGAGAATGGCATGAACCTGGGAGGTGGAGCTTGCAGTGAGCCAAGATCATGCCACTGCACTTCAGCCTGGGCAACAGAGTGAGACTCTGTCTCAAAAAAAAAAACAATAACAAAGAACAAGCACAACAAATAGAAAACAGTCCCAAATATGGTAGACATTAATTCAACTGTATTAATAACCAATTTGAACATGAACAATCTAAATATACCTTTAACAGAAAGAAACCATCAAAATGGATTAAAAAAACTAACTCTACTACATGTCATCTACAAGAAGCCCTCTCTAAATATAAAGACACAAATAGGTTAAATGTAAAGGGATGGAGAAAGATATACCATATTAACACAAATCAAAAAAATGCTGGCCAGAGACAGTGCCTCATGTCAGTAATTCCAGCACTTTCGGAGGCCAAGGCAAGAAGATCACTTGAGACCAGGAGTTCAAAAGCAGCCTGGGAAACATAGGGAGACCCCACCTCTATGAACAATAAAAATGAATTAGCCAGTTGTGGTGGTGTGCACCTGTAGTCCCAGCTACTTGGGAGGCTGAGATGGGAGGATCACTTGAACTTGAGAGGTTGAGGCTGCAGTGAGCCATGATGGCACCACTGCATTTCAGCCTGGGTGACAGAGCAATACTCTGTCAAAAAAGGAAGAAGGGAAGGGAAAGGAAGTGGGAAGGGAAAGGAAGGGAAGGGAAGGGAAGGGAAGGGAAGGGGAAGGGGGAGGGGAGAAAAGGAGAGGAGAGGGAGGGGAGGAGAAGGGAGGGGAGGGGAGGGAGAGAGGGAGGAAGGAAAGAAGGAAGGAAGGGAGGGAGGGAGGGAGGGAGGGAGGGAGGAAAGGGAAAAAGCTGAGGGAGCTATCTTAATTTTAAAAACAGCAAAATCATCAGAGATAAAGGGGGACATTATATAATAATAAATGGGTCAATCTTCCAAGGGAACATAACAATCTTTAACACATATTTATCTAACAGCTGAGCATCAAAATATGTGAGGCTAACACTGATAGAATTGCAAAGAAAGATGACAAATCCACTATTATAGTTGGAAATTTCAATACTAACAGTAATTGACATCCAGCAAGCAGAAAATCAGTAAAGATATAGTTGATCTGAATAATACCATCAATCAACTGTTCTTATTGGCATTCATAGATTACTTCATTCAACAACAATGGAATACCCATTCTTCTCAAGCTCACATGAAACATTCACCAAGACAGATAACATTCTGGACCATAAAACAAGTCTCAATATATTTACAAAGACTCAAATTATACAAAGTTTATTCTCTGACTGCCCCAGAAATAAATTAGAAACAAATAAAAAAATCTAGAAAAATCCCCAAATAATTGGAAACTAACAAATATCTAAAAACAAAACATCCCCACAAGTCAAAAATAAAATTAAAAAGTAAATTAATTAGAATGTATTTAAAATTAAATGAAAATAAAAAATATATCAAAATTATCAAAATTTGTGTGATGCCACTAAAGCAGTACCCTGGGGGAAATTTACAGCACTAAATCCCCGTACTAAGGAAAGAAAAACAACACTCTGAGAGGCCGAGGTGGGAGGATCACTTGAGGCCAGGAGTTCAGGACCAACCTGAACAACCTGGTGAGATTCCATCTCTACAAAAACTTAAAAAAAAAAAAAAATTAGGCAGGCTGGGCACAGTAGCTCATGCCTGTAATCCCAGCACTTTGGGAGGCCAAGACAGGCGGATCACCTGAGATCGGGAGTTTGAGACCAGCCTGACCAACATGGAGAAACCCCATATCTACTAAAAATACAAAATTAGCTGGACGTGGTGGCACATCTGTAATCCCAGCTACTCGGGAGGCTGAGGCAGGAGAATCGCTTGAACCCAGGAGGCAGAGGTTGCGGAGAGCCAAGATCGCACCATTGCACTCCAGCCTGGGCAATAAGAGCGGAACTCTGTCTCAAAAAAAAAAAAGAAAAATTAGCCCGGCATGGTGGCACATACCTGTAGTCCTAGCTATTCAGGAGGCCAAAGTGGGAGGACTGCTTAAGCCCAGGCATTCAAGACTGCAGTGAGCTATGATTGCACCACTGCACTTTAGCCTGGGTGGCAGAGCAAAATAATAATAATAATGTCTGTTTCTAGAATAATAATAATGACGAAGAAAGAACTCAAATCAGTGACTTCAGCTTCCACCTAGGGAACTCAGAAAAAAGAGCAAATTAAAACATGTAAAAGAAGACAAATTATAAATGTCAGAGCAGAATCTAATGAAACAAAAAATAGAAAAAGAGAAAAATCAATGAAACCTAAAGTTTTTTGAGGACCAATATAATTGATAGGCCTCTATCCAGACTCAGGAAAGAGAGAGAAAACACAAATTATCAGTATCAGGAATGAGAGAAGACAGCACTACATACTCTACAGATATGAAAAGGATAATAGAAAATATTCCAAATATTTTTATGGCAATAAATTTGACAACTCAAATGAAATGGACAAATGCCTTGAGAGAAACAAACAAATAATGCTCATTCAAGAAAAAATGGGTTACCTGAATAGCCCTACATCTAGTAAATAAATTGAACTCACAGTTAAAAACCTTCCCACAAAGAAAACTACAAGCCCAGATGGCTTCACTGGTGAATCTCCAAACATAAGGAAAGAATAATACTATCTACACATACTCTTCCAAGAAACTGAACAGGAGGGACTACTTCCCAGCTCATTTTATGAGATCAGCATTACTCTGATATGAAATCCAAACTAAGACATTTATATAGTTTGGCAATGTGTCCCCAACCAAATCTCATGTTAAATCGTAATCCTGAATGTTGGAGATGGGGCCTGGTGGGAGGTGACTGGATCACGGGGATGGATTTCTCATGAATGGTTTAGCAGCACTCCCTTGGTGCTGTCTTCACCACAGTGAGTGACTTCTCACAAGATCTGGCTATTTAAAACTGGGTGGCACTTCATTCTCTCTCTTGTTCCCATTCCTGTTATGTGAGATGCCTGCTCCCACTTTGCCTTCTGCCATGACTGCAAGCTTCCTGGGGCCTCACCAGAAGCAGATGGTGGTGCCAGGAAGCAGATTTCCTGTACAGCCTGAAGAACTGAGACGCAATTAAACCTCTTTTCTTATAAATTACACAGTCTCAGATATTTCTTTATAGCAATGCAAGAACAACCTAATACAGAAAAAATGGTACCACAGAGTGAGGCATTGCTATAAAGATACCTGAAAATATGGAAGCAGCTTTGGAATTGAGTAACAGGCAGAGATTAGAAGTGTGTAGAAGGCTCAGAAGGAGACAGGAAGATGAGGGAAAGTTTGGAACTTTTTAGAGACTGGTTAATTGATTGTGACCAAAATGCTGATAGTCATACGGACAATAAAGTCCAGGCTAATGAGGTCTCAGATGGAAATGAGGAATTTATCGGGAGCTGGAGCAAACATCACACATGTTTGCCTCAGCAAAGAACTTGGCTGCATTCTGTACATGCCCTAGGGATCTGTGGAAGTTTGAACTCGAGAATGATGCCTAGAGTATACGGTAGAAGAAATTTCTAAGCACCAAAGTGTTCAAGATGTTTCCTGCCTGTTTCTAACAGCCTATGCACAGATGCAAGAGCAAAGGAATGACCTGAAGTTGGAACTTATATTTAAAAGGGAAGCAGAGCATAAAAGTTTGGAAAATTTGCAACTTGGCCACATGGCAAAGAAAGAAAAAGTTTTTGAAAGAGGATTTCAAGCAGGCTTGTAGAGCAATGACTTCCTAGAGAAATTTGCATAACTACAAAGAAGCCAAGGGTTGATAGCCAAGATAATGGGGAAAAAAAACTTCAAAGGCATTTCAGAGACCTCTTCCTAGAGAAATCTGCATAACTTCAAAGATAGTCAAGGCAATGGGGAAAAAACCTCAAAGGCATTTCAGAGACCTTTCAGCAGCCCCTCCCATCACAGGGCCAAAGGTCTAAAAGGAAAATATGGTTTCATGGGTCAGGCCCAGAGCCCCTCTGCCCTGCAGAGCCTCAGGACACTGCTCCCTGCATCCCAGCTGCTCGGGTTCTGCTAGGGTTCTAGCCTCAGATCAAAAGGGCCCAGGTACAGCTTGGGCCACAGCTCCAGAGGGCGCAAGCCATGAGCCTTTGTGGCTTCCATGTGTTACTAAGCCTGTGAGTGCACAGAGTGCAAGGGTTGAGGCTTGGGATTCTCCACCTAGATTTCAGAGAATGTATGGAAAAGCCTGGGTGTCTAGGCAGAAGTCTGTTGCAGGGTAGAAGCCCTCATGGAGAACCTCTACTATGACAGTGCAGAGGGGAAATGTGGGATTGAAGCCCCCTCACAAAGTCCCCACTGGGGCACTGCCTAGGAGCTGTGGGAAGAGAACCACCATCCTACAGACCCAAGAATGATAGATTCACTGGCAGCTTGCACCCTGCACCTGCAAAAGCTATAGGCACTCAAAGCCAGCCCATGAGAGCAACCTCAGGAGCCCCTGCAAAGCCACAGGGGCAGAGCTGCCTAAGGCCTTGGGAGCCCACTCCTTGCACCAGTGTGCCCTAGATGTGGAACATGGAGTCAAAGGGTATTATTTTGGAGCTTTAAGATTTAGTGGCTGCCCTGCTGAGTTTTGAACTTTCATGGGTCCTGTAGCTCCTTTCTTTTGACCAATTTCCCCCTTTTGGAATGAGAATATTTACCTAATGCCTTTGCCCCCTTTGTATCTTGGGAGTAACTAACTTGTTTTGATTTTGCAGGCTCACAGGTAAAAGGAGCTGAGTATCAGATGAGACTTTGGACTTGAACTTGGGACTTTTAAGTTAATGCTAGAAGAAGTTAAGATTTTGGGGGACTATTGGGAAGAGATTATTGTATTTTGAAATTCAAGAAGGGCATGAGATTTAGGAGGGGCCGGGGCAGAATAATACAGTTTAGATTTGTGTCTCCACCCAAATTTCATATTGAAATGTAATCCCCAGTATTAAAAGTGGGACCTGGTGGGAGGTGACTGGATCATGAGGGTGGATTTCTCATGAATAGCTTAGCACTATCTTCTTGATGCTATCCTCACTACAGTGAGTAACTTCTTGTGAGATCTGGTCATTTAAAACAGTGTGGCACCTTGCTCTCTCTTTCATTCCCACTCCTGTTATGTGAGATGCCTGCTCCCACTTTGCCTTCTGCCATGACTGTAAGCTTCCTGAGGCCTCCCCAGAAGCAGATGGTGGTGACAGGAAGCAGATGCTTCCTGTAGAGCCTGCAGAACTGTGGGCCAATTAAACCTCTTTTCTTATAAATTACACAGTTTCAGGTATTTCTTTATAGCAATGCAAGAATGGCCTTATACAGACATTAAAAGAAAAAGAAAATATTTCATTTATTAGTAGTGAATATAATGATATTGCTTTTCCAGGTAATCCAGGGCCCCCTTACCTTTTCTTCATAATTTGGTAGTTTATCTTTGCATATGGTTATGATGTCCATCCAGGAGTAGTTCCTCTCTCTTCGGATCTTTTCTAATTCTGGATCATTCTCGTATTTGTCAGCATCCAGCTAAAAGAGTTAACCCACCACAAACAAGAGCTCAGATTAACAAGGAGATGTAGAAACATTCTCTTTCTGGATCTCCAATATGATTTTATACTCCAAATTTATCATTTGTTATTTTGTCAACCCTCAACTAACTCTCTTCATCTCCTCTAGCCATTTAATGGATTTTCCATTCTCCAAAACACCAGCTATACACACAATGGAGTTCTGTTTGATTTCTGCCTCCCTTCTCTGCAACAGTCCATCCCAGGGGATTCTTTTTCCCATTTTGAGATGATGGTCTCACCACCTCAAGCCTGTCTGATCTCTCCAGAGGTCCCTCACTGTGCCCTGTTTCTCTGCCACAATCCCACCCATGAGTCTCATTGATCCTCAATGCCATCTCTTTAGTCAGTTTGTTTCCATGAGCCAAAACATTGCATGCCCTCACAGCTTGCAAATAAAACTCAAGTTAATTAAGCTGGAATGAGAAACCTTCTATCATCTGGCCCCAGCTGACTTTCCTACTTCTATCTTTTCCTGTCTCCTACTTTTCAAAGAACTCTACATTCTAAACCAAATAGGATGATTGGCTATCTTAAAAATATTTGATATTTTCACATCCCCATAACCTTGCTCCTGACAGCTTTCTATGCCTAAAATTCCCATTCAACATTTTCATTTATCACAATCCTATCTCTATTAAGGTTCAGTTTTACTGTTCCTTCCTGACGAAGCACTTCCCTGATGAAGCTCCAGGCAGAATTCATCTGAACTCTTATTTAAAACTATTGGCAGTGAATCTAGCACACTTTGTTTTGCAATAAACTGCACATTATATCATCTCTACTTACTGAACAACAAACTCCAGTGTTGCAGGAAGTCAGGGACTTCGAATGGAGGGACCGGCTGGAGCCACAGCAGAGGAACATAAATTTTGAAGATTTCATGGACACCTATCAGTTCTCAAATAATACTTTTATAATTTCTTATGCCTGTCTTTAATCTCTTAATCCTGTTATCTTCGTAAGCTGAGGATGTATGTCACCTCAGGACCACTGTAATAATTGTGTTAACTATACAAATTGATTGTAAAACTATGTTTGAACAATATGAAATCAGTGCACCTTGAAAAAGAACAGAATAACAGAGATTTTTAGGGAACAAGGGAAGACAACCACAAGGTTTGACTGCCTGCAGGGTCGGGCAAAAAGAGCCATATTTTTCTCCTTGCAGAGAGCCTATAAACAGACGTGCAAGTAGAGAAGGTATCACTAAATTCTTTTCCTAGCAAGGAATATTAATATTAATACCCTGGGGAAGGAATGCATTTCTGGGGGGAGGTCTATAAACAGCTGGTCTGGGAATGTCTGTCTTACGCGGTTGAGATAAGGACTGAGATACGTCCTGGTCTCCTGCAGTACCCTCAGGCTTACTAAGGTGGGGAAAAACTCCACCCTGCTAAATTTGTGGTCAGACCAGTTCTCTGCTCTCAAACCCTGTTTTCTGTTACTTGTTTATCAAGACAATATGTGCACCACTGCACATGGATCCTGACCAGTGGTTCTGCTTTTGCCCTTTGCCCTGTGATCTTTGTTGGACCCATATCAGTAGTTCTGCTTTTGCCCTTTGTCCTGTTCCCTCAGAAGCATGTGATCTTTGTTAGACCCTTATTAGTAGTTCTGCTTTTTGCCCTTTGAAGCCTGTCATACTTGTACCCACTCCCTGTTCTTATAACCCCTCCCCTTTTGAAACCCTTAATAAAAACTTGCTGGTCTGAGACTCAGGTGGGCATCATGGTCCTACCGATATGTGATGTCACCCCCAGCGGCCCAGCTGTAAAATTCCTCTCTTTATACTGTCTTTCTCAGCTGGCCGACACTTATGGAAAATGGAACCTATGTTCAAATATTGCGGGCGGGTTCCCCCGATATTCCAGAAGTACTAGTCATCGATATGTTATTTTCTACAAAGATGACTCTAAAACTTAGCATATCCACTGCATGATATGCACAGTACTATTTGCTATGGTCTGAATGTGTCCCCCCCAAATTCTTATGTTGAAACTTAGCACAAATGTGATAGTATTAAGGGGTGAGACCTTTAGGATGTGATTAAGTCATGAGGGCAAGGCCTCATTTATAGGATTAGTGGCCTTATAAGAGAGATGGAACTGGGCACTGTGGCTCACACCTATAATCCCAGCACTTTGGGAGGCCAAGGCAGGCAGATCACCTGAGGTCAGGGGTTCAAGACCAGCCTGTCCAACATGGTGAAACCCCATCTCTACTAAAAATGCAAAAATTAGCCAGGCATGGTGGTACACGCCTGTGATCCCAGCTACTCGGGAGGCTGAGGCAGGAGAATCACTTGAACCCAGGAGGAGGAGGTTGCAGTGAGCCAAGATTGCACCACCAGCCTGGGTGACAGAGCGAGGCTCCATCTCAAAAAAAAAAAAAAAAAAGAGCGAGAGAGATGTAAGGGAGCAGTTTGCCCCTTCCACCACATGAGGACAGAGCAAGGAAATGGCCATCTAAGAGGACAGGATCCTCATCAGACACTAAATCTGCTGGCACCTTAATCTTGGACTTCTCAACCTCTAGAACTATAAGAATTCTACAAATTGCTGTTGTTTATAAATTGCCCAGTTTAAGCTCTTTTTGTCATTTTGTTATAGCAGCAGGTATTTAGTTTATTCCAAGCTAAAATAATCTTCCAATTGTTTGTACATATGAGAAAAGGTTTTTTAGAACTCTATGTCACTAATAACAGATTGATTAAACAGATACACAAACGTCCATATGTGTTACCTCTGTTAAAAATTATGGGAGATGTTATATATATATATAATGCTAATATGGGGTGTGTGTGTGGTTAGTTTTTTGGGTTTTTTTTAGAGATGAGGTCTCAAACTTCTGGCTTCAGGCAATCTGCCTGGCTCGGCCTCCCAAAGTGCTGGGATGACAGAAGCCACCATGCCTGGCCCAGGAGAGGTCACTGTTTTGGACTGAGCCCCTGCACTAGGCCCCAAGATGAGACCAAACCAAAATGGAGCCACTCATGCCATATGCCACATGATCAAACTAAAACTTTAAAGAAGGAGATGGATCTGAAACAGACCAGCTTTTCCTGAGATCAGAAGATTCCAGTCTTCCTGAGTCAGAATAATAAGGAAGTCGCTTCTGCTTTAACCCTTAGGAAAAAAGGTAACCTAATGTAACTTGATGTTAACCAATCAGCTTTTTTACCTATTCCCCTGTTTCTTTGTTGCCACCCTACAAAACCCACTGTTGTGCTATTACCCTGTTGAGCTCTTATTCTATTTTGTAGAATGGAGGTTGCCCTATTCACAAATCAAGAATAAAAGCCAATTAGATCTTTAACTAAATTTGTTGTAATTTTGTCTTCCAACAGCACTGATCCAGAATGGATATTAAGAAAGCATATAGGCCGGGCACGGTGGCTCACGTCTATAATCCCAGCACTTTGGGAGGCCAAGGTGGGTGGATCACCTGAGGTCAGAAGTTTGAGACCAGCCTGACCAACATGGAGAAACCCTGTCTCTACTAAAAATACAAAATTAGCCCTGCATGGTGCCGTGTGCCTTGTAATCCCAGCTACTCGGGAGGCTGACACAGGAGAATGGCTTGAACTCGGGAAGAGCAGGTTGCGGTGAGCCGAGATCATGCCACTGCACTCCAGCCTGGGCAAAAGGAGTGAAACTCCGTCTCAAAAAAAAAAAAAAAAAAAAAAAAAAAAAAAAAAAAAAAAAAAAAAGAAAAGAAAAGAAAAAGAAATATAAAAGAATATAAAAGAATATAAAAACACACAGGACATTAAAACCACAGACTAAACATGATTTAATTTTGATAGCCCTTTGACTCAGAGCAGAACTAGACGGTAGGAAAAACTATGTTTGAGCCCATGTAATAATTTAAAAGATGTCTATTAAAATAAATCTTGTTTTATTCTTCGAATACTTTTAGAAGCTGACCTGTAATCTCACTCTTGTTCTTAAAACCGTCAAATGCACAATGAAACTCCCGAAGTGTATTAATTTGAACCCTCTGGTTGTTTGGATCGTGGATAGACATTATAAGCCAAAATTTATTCTCCTCTCATTAATGGAAAACTATAAACCACTTGATTGCTTTGAAGATAGTACCCTCCAGCAAGGTAAGTGTTAAACCTTATCCTAGGAAAAGACAAATACTATGTAAACATTAACATGCATGCCCTGTTTGGCACTGGTATGCCAACTGTCACTTCCCTCTTCTGTTATCTAGGATAGAACAAGATGATCTCCAAATAGATTATGCTGGAATATTCTATTCTATAATCCTTTCCCAAGGGAAAAAGTGTAGTGTCCGGGTAACCCTGTGTATTTCATTTAAATCACAAGAATGAAGATTAGATCCAGTCACGCCGCAGCCTATCCCTGAGGCCTCCCCTGGCCCTCTCTTTTGCAGTAAACCTTTGTTATTGCAAAACCATTTGCAAATAAACAAGGTGAGCGCATCAGGACTGGTGCTGTGCAACCAACGGGACACCGGTGCAAAGCCTAGCCCCGCCTTGCAAAGCTAGCGTTACAGAGGCAGGGCTGACACCGGGCCCGGCCGGGACCTAAGCCAGCTCCACCGCCCGCTGGAGACGCCCCCACCCCACCACCGAGCGCGACCCCCCGAGCATCCCCCACAGACCGCGGCAGGACCCCGCCTCGATCTGCTGGCGCCCGGTCCCTCCCCCAGGACACTTTCAAGCGGAGTCCCCCTTCCTCCGATAGAAGAAACCCCTGGGCCTTTGACCGAGGTTAGCCAGGCAGGCGCAGGGCATCGGACAAGCGATCCCACGAACTCGCAGCCCGCCTCCGGCGAATCTTGCAGCCCTGCCGGCCGACCCTTTGCGCAGCCCCTGACTCGCCAAGTCTGCTGCTGAGCATGCGCAGCACACCCCAGGCAACAGAAACAGACCGCCGACCCCCACCAGCCCGGCTGCTGAGCATGCGCAGCCCAGCCCAGGCGCCGGAAGCCGACCGCCGACCCCGTAAACTTCGCTGCTGAGCATGCGCAGCACACCCCAGGCGCTGGGAGCTGACCGCCGACCCCTCAACGCCGCTGCTGAGCATGCGCAGCACACCCAGGCGCCATGCAGCAGGCCCTGACCACCCAGCCCCACTGCTGAGCATGCGCAGCCCACCCCAGGCACCGGGAGCGGCCACGGACCCCCCAATCCCGCTGCTGAGCATGCGCAGCATACCGCCGCTCCCAGGCCGCTGTCCGGCACCCGGAGGGGTCTGTGCGCGGCGTTTGGGGGTCGGCGTCGCC
This sequence comes from Nomascus leucogenys, assembly GCF_006542625.1. Classification (NCBI taxonomy): domain Eukaryota; kingdom Metazoa; phylum Chordata; class Mammalia; order Primates; family Hylobatidae; genus Nomascus; species Nomascus leucogenys. The sequence goes on from NC_044399.1 coordinate 3,175,686, forward strand.
CGCAAGCTCTGCGAGGCTTGGGCCCGCGTACCTTCCAGTAGAGCACCCCGAGCCGCCGCAGCTGCTCCAGGCCCACCGGGCGGCCGGGGTCCGGGCGGTGGGGTTGCCGCGGGTCGCCCGAGGCGTCGTCCATATACCAGGCCTGCACCATGACGCGCAGTGCTGGTGCTGTCTCCGAACCCAGGGGCCGCGGTCGCAGCCTGGCGGCCGCGCTTTCTTTTATAGGGAGGCGTGGACGCGCATGGGAGCGGGGATTGGGCGGCGGGGTGGAGGCAGGGCCGGCGCAGGGCAGGACCCACGGCTCCGCTGTTTTTGGAGGCAAAGGCATTCAAGCCCCGGCCCTGTCCTGGGCACCTTCGGACCTGCCTGAGGCCCGCGGCCCGGGGCCAGCCGTTCTCCAGACGCGCCGAGCAGGTGAAGCTCACCGTAGGCATCGCACGTGCCTTGTGTGTGCTGCTGCGGTCTCCCTGCACCTTCAGAGCAATCTTGTGAGGCAAACGACGTTAAACGTGTTTAGAGCATGGAAAGTAAATGCAAATAAAAAAAAAAAAAAGGATTTTGTTAAGCTCATGCAGTCCATATGGGCACAGTTGAGACTTCACAGCTCGGACCCCAGGTGAGACATTGTCCCCCACCTCCCCGCTCGCCGGACTTTTGCAGTGTCGGCATTCTGCAATGCTACCCTGTACTTTTTAAACTTCCTCGTTTCCTCTTTTCATCGTTTCTCCCTTCCCCATACACTGTAATGTGCTAGTCCTAGAATAAAAACAAGCTTCCCCTGGCCGGGCGCGGTGGCTCGCGCCTGTAATCCCAGCACTTTGGGAGGCCGAGGCGGGCGGATCACGAGGTCAGGAGATCGAGACCATCCTGGCTAACGCGGTGAAACCCCGTCTCTACTAAAAAATACAAAGAAATTACCCGGGCTTGGTGGCAGGCGCCTGTAGTCCCAGCTACTCCGGAGGCTGAGACAGGAGAATGGCGTGACCCAGGTGGCGGAGCTTGCAGTGAGCCGAGATCGCGCCACCGCAGTCCAGCCTGGGCGACAGGGCAAGACTCCATCTAAAAAAACAGAAAAGAAAAAAAGCTTCCCCTATCCCATTCTGAATTTTTCAATGTAGCTAATAAAGTCCAGCCGCTTGACCATCCTAGATGTCTTTTCAAACCAACCAGTTCAAAAAGATCAGATTATCTCAGCCATTCCCTCCATCTCTTTAACAAATAACGATAAAGCAGACAGGATTTAAACGAGACTGCTGTAAGAGCACAACCCCAATGCATGCAATTGACTCTTGAACTTCCAGAAATATTGCACGAAAAATACACACTTATTTCATTTCTGTTCCCTTGCTCTAATGGCTTTGCAAATACATCCTCCTTAGAGATCCTACCTCTCCACCCCTTCACTTGACCAGTTTCTACTCATCCTTCAAGAACGCACCTTAGACGCCATTGCCCATTTTTCTGCGGCACTCATGACAAACCTTCATGCAAGAGTCTAATGGCAATCTCGCACCTCGCATTTTCTCCTTAACCCACTGCAATAAGGCTTCGCTTCTCACCACTGGAGAACTGCTAATGACTGCCATATTGCCAGATCCGATCATGGCACTTCTGTTCTTACCAGCAACATTCATCACAGTTGCCCACGCCCTTCTTGAAACATTTTCTCATTTTCCTTCATGAGGGCATCCTGGCTGCTCCCTCCCAGGCCCCTCCTTGCTCCTGCTCCTCTAACCACTGGTTAGTGGAGCATTCCAGACTCTCCTCGTCCTGTTCCTATCCGCTCACTCCAGGCGACTTTCCATGCTGTGCTGCCGGCTCCTACAGCCACGTCTCCAACCTGGACCTCATTCCAGAACCTCAGGCTTGAGTATCCAGTTGGTGTTGTCACATATATGGCTAATAAGTGTGTCAAACCTAACATGGCCAAAACAACTGATTCCCCACACACACCCCGAAACATGCTTCTCCCTAACCTTTCCCGTCTCAGTGAACGGCAGCACTGACTGCCCAGTGGCTTAATAAAAAAATCTAGGTGTACTCTCAGTTTCGCTTTCCCTCACCCTCAAGATCCAATCCAATCTATCAGCAAGTCATGTTGCTTTGATCTTCGAAACACACCGCAAATCCATTCACTTCTCTCCAGCCCAACTCTCCGCTGTCTTCTCTTGCCTGAGGGAATTGACTACTTGAATTGCCCCCCCCACCGGTTCCATTTTTGCCCAGTGCAATCCATTCTATGCACAGCACCCAGAGTGACCTTTTAAAATTAGGAGCCGGATGCCAGGCACAGTGGCTCACGCCTGTAATTCCAGCGCTTTGGGAGCCCAAAGAGGGTGGATCACTTGAGCAGCCGAGGCAACATGGGGAGACCCCGTCTCTACTCAAAATACAAAAATTAGCTGGTCGTGGTGGTTTGCACCTCTAGTCCCAGCTACTCTGCAGGCTGAGACAAGAGGATTGCTTGAGCCTGGGGGTCTGAAGTTGCAGTGAGTTGAGATTGTACCACCGCACTGTAGCCTGGGTGACAGAGCAAGACTCCGTCTCAAAAAACAAACAAACAAACATGGAATCCAGTCAAGCCCCCTTTCTGCTTCAATCCTCCTTTCTATAGCCTCGGCCTGACCACCTCACAGCCCATCGCCCTCCTGTCTTGTTCTCTGTCCTCCAGATACTTTGGCCTTTCAGTGTATTTGAGTCATATGCTCCTCCTGCCTTTGGGCCCTTCACCTATGCAGCATTTCCATGAAAATGCTCTTCCTTCCTCCAAGTACTTTTCTCCTGTACAAAATAATAATTTCAGCTTAACTATCCCTTTCTTAGAGAAGCCTTCTCTGACCACTCCCTAGACAACTAGATGAGCTCTCCGTGTTAAACGCTGTCATGGTGCTAGGTTAGAGTTTGTAAGGACATGTTGACTTAATGTATTTTCACCATAGGACTGACCAGTCCATGTGTTGTTTGGTACTTGCTGAATGAATGGATTTGTCTGTATTGCTGAGTGCCACATATACCTTGAGGTCAGAGAATGTGTCTTATTACTTGGTACATAGTAGACAGTTTTTTTAAAAGTTTGTTGAATGAAAGGATAGGATAAGGAACACTCCAAATAGTCTTTACTACCTTACTGTAATTGCACTCCTATCTCACATCTAATGCTTCTTATTTCCTAGGAAATAGTAGTAGTAGGCTGGGTGCAGTGGCTCATGCCCGTAATCCCAACACTTTGGGAGGCCAAGGTGGGAGGATCACTTGAGGCCAGGAGTTCCAGACCAACCTGGCCAACACAGCAAGACCCCATCTCTACAAAAAACATTTTTATTAAAAAGAAAATAGTAATTGTGACAATAATAATAGCAGTGTATGCTGGGTAACATTTTAAAGATTTTATGCATATTATTTTTACTCCTCATGATTACACTATGAAGTTGGTATGACTTATTATCCACATTTTAAAGATGAGACATGGAAGGCCGCGGCAGGAGGACTGCTTGAGCCCAGGAGTTTGAGACTAGTCTGGGCAACACAGCAAGACCCCATATCATTTAAAAACAAATGAGACAACTAGGACACAAACAGGTTAAGTAACTTATGGTCACACAACCAGAAGTGACAAAGCTGGTATTTGAGCTTGGGGAGCCCAGCCCAACAGCCTGTACACATAACTGCTAAAATCGAGTACAAGAAGTAATGATGCGGGTTTCATCCCATCGTAGAATAAACTTCATGTTGAAATAGGAAGAGTGCTTCCGGTTCCCCTCCCACCCCCAGGCTGCAACAGCCCCACACCATTGTGTATCTACCATTTGTCAGCCTCTGTCTTCGGTAGCTGTTCCTTTTTTCCTATTAGGTATGGGGGAAACAGTTTTATGCCATAGAAAACCAAGATGATCAAGAGGCTCCGAGGAACTGCCAAGGCAGCCCAGCACTTGCTGCTGGCAGGAGTTCAAGCAGGCAGACTCAGATGAGAACAGCACTCATTACTTCATACGGACATTGCCGGCCCATGGGATTCCTCCTTTGAAGGGGAATCTTTGGAACTTGAACTATCTCTTCCAGAAGAATAGCCAGCAGCAGCCCAAAAATATGTTTCATGACCAGAATTTATCACCCCAATGTAAGACACTTGGGAAGAATCTGTTTAGTTGTTTTGAAAGACAGATGGTCGCCATCGCCGCAGACCTGCACAGACTGTTATCCCTCTGGGCTTTGTGATGTCTCCCAACCCAGGGGCGCATTAACAAACCATATAGGGATACAGTAGAGCCACAGAAGACCAGGAAAATCCAAACTTTTGGAATGTGGAACGCAGATAAGGCTGTATAGACAGGGGCAGCAAATTTTCTCTGGAAAAGGCCAGATAGTAAATCCTTTAGGTTTTGTAGACCAAGAGTCAAAATTGAGGATAGTATGTAGGCACTTATACAACAACCACATTACAGCGTACAAATCATGCTTAGTTCATGGAACATACAAAAACAGGCAGCAGACTGAATCTGGCTAATAGCCTGGAGTTTGCCAATGCCTGCTGTGCACTATTAATAATAGTTCATTTTTATCTGATGATCAAGTGTACTTTACTTCTGACCTGTGGAAAGAACTGCCAAGAGTCTGAGATGTTTACCCTCCTTGCAAGCTAAGAAATTAGCCTGTCCCAGATTCATGGGTGTTAACAGAAGACGTGAGATTATCGGCTCAGAGATAAAACACAGCCTATTACTCAGGAGCCTTACAGCAGTAGCAGGGGCCACAGTGTCTGCATTTTTGCACAGGTTCCTGAATGCCAGTCCCCACCAGGGGACTTGAAAAGGGATGATACCTGCATCTTCAGTGGGTTGTGTTACAGGGGAGAAACTTTGAGCTTGGGAAAACCAAAATATTTCCTTGAGTCATACTCAGCTATTCAGCAGGAATGCTTCCTGTGTACTTCCCAATTTGTCACAGAGAATGTTAAAAAGATGTCTACTCAAAGGTCAAAATTTAATAAAACCAGTCATTTTTACAGCTTCATTAAAGACATTCTTAAGAGAAGCGGGGGTTTATTTTTGTTTCTGTTGTTTCAGTGCAGGTGTGTGAAAAACACAATGACGGCTGGTACAGTGTGTACCGTGGCGTGGCTCTCTTGGGCATGGAGAGCTGAGCCCATCGCCGACTTTGCACCATGAGTGCAGTGCAACACAGAGAAGAAGGTACATGTCATCCTGGCATTGTGAGAAAAATAGTTTTGACTTCAAACATCTTCATACTGTAAGAACCGCAGCTCTCGTCTTTTTTGTTCAGGGTACTTTAGGTTGCAGGTAACAGAAATCCAACAAGTTGGCCAGGTGCGGTGGCTCACGCCTGTAATCCCAGCACTTTGGGAGGCCGAGGCGGGCGGATCACAAAGTCAGGAGTTTGAGACCAGCTTGACCAACATGGCGAAACCCTGGGTATGGTGGTGCACCCCTGTAATCCCAGCTATTCAAGAGGCTGAGGCAGGAGAGTAACTTGAACCCGGGAGGTGAAGGTTGCAGTGAGCCGAGACTGTGCCACTGCACTCCAGCCTGGGTGACGGAGTGAGACTCCATCTCAAAAAAAGAAAAAAAAAGAAAAGAAAGAAGTCCAAGTTACCTAAGCAAACAAACGGGAACAAAGATATGTTGGGTCATACAAATGAGAAGGGTTAGAGCAGAACGCACCTTGGGCATGGCTGGATTCGGGGCTGAAAGCATGTTAACAGCTCCGTCTCTGTCTCTTTGTCTCTATCTTTTCTGTATGTGTGTGTCTCTCTTTTTTTTTTTTTTTTTTTTTTTTTTGTATTTTTAGTAGAGACAGGGTTTCACTGTGTTAGCCAGGATGGTCTCAATCTCCTGACCTCGTGATCCGCCCACCTCAGCCTTCCAAAGTGCTGGGATTACAGGCGTGAGCCACCGTGCCCGGCGTGTGTCTCTCTCTTCACTTAGCTTTTCTTCTTTTCTCTCCCTCTCTTTTTCATTCTCTTTCTGCCCCCTTTTCTCCCTCCTGTCTCTCTTCCTCCCTCTGTCTCTCCTTCTCTTTCTGTCTCCTCCATATCTCAACCCTCTTTTCTCTATGCATTGTCTGAATACTCAGCTACTAAAAGGAGCTCTCTGCACAGGTCAGGAAACAGCCGCCAGTAGCTCTAAGACTACACTTGCTTGCAATTCAAGGCAAAAGAGCTCTGTTATGTAGTGACTGGATATCCAGTCTCATGGGAGATTCCAGATTGCCAGCCCTTTAGATCTCTGTGGGAGCCTGAGGTGCAGAATCCACTACCCTGGGCCTGGCCGGGTGCCCAGCCTGGGAGGTGCTCTGCCTGGCAGCCCCTCAGCCCCACGATTGGCCAGGGAGACGGGTGGTGGAAGGGCAGACCAACAGGCCAGATGTCCATGACAAATACTAAGCTGCCAAGGTGTCCTACTGGTGAGTGTCTCCAACAGCTTGCAAATGAAAGAGACAAGCAAAGCTGCTCTCAATGCCACGCCTTCAGGTCTCATACCCTCCTGGCTGTTCCCTGCTGAACCCAGTCTGAGTGCCACCAGGGCAGACACCATTCTGTGGAGGAGCCTGGGTCTACACCACTCTTCCTGGGAGGGCCAAAACTGACTTAATGTCTTCTAAATGGAACAGCCTGGAGGGCTTGCTGAGAAGTAGAGAAAACAGTAAGGGACCAGGGTATAATAAATAATGGAAGACAGGTGGATGGCTAGAAGCTGTGGAGGAGCACCTGGGTAAAAAGGATTGTTTCAGGAGCAGTTGACAGCTAACAGCTAAAAATATAGTGTTTGCAGTGAAAGCAAGGGTGTCTCTATCAATAGGCCTGAAGTTAACAATAAGACCTGTGTAATGACAACCAGTGAGACTATCCCAGACCCTACAAGTGAAGGAAGCCAGGCAGGTTCACAGAAGATACCTAAAATGACAGGAGACTAATAGATTCCTGTATCAGAGTCACGCCTAGTACTGCACATGGAACAAAACCACTTCCAGAATACCATTCCAAATTAGGGTAGCAAGTGTTGATAATTATTGAAGGTAGGTGACAGAGGTATTTGGACGGTCATCAAACCATTCTCTTTTGTATTTTAAATTTTTTGAAAATTTTCAATTTTAAAAAAGTTATTTTATCTATAGGCCGGGCGCCGTGGCTCACACCTGTAATCCCAACACTTTAAGAGGCTGAGGCAGATGGATCACCTGAAGTCAGGAGTTTGAGATCAGCCTGGCCAACATGGTGAAACCCCGTCTCTACTAAAAATACAAAAATTAGCTGGGCATGGTGGTGGGCACCTGTAATCCCAGCCACTCGGGAGGCTGAGGCAGGAGAATCGCTTGAACCCAGGAGGCAGAGGTTGCAGTGAGCCGAGATCATGTCATTTCACTCAGCCTGGGTGACAGACCACAACTCCATCTCAAAAAATGATAAAAAAAATTTTTTTAAAGTTATGTTCTCTATAAATCAACAAGCAACCCATCTGTGCATGTAACATTTCTTAATTGAAAAAAGGGAGTGTGGGTATAGATTCTTCACAGAGAAGCAGCATATTCAGAAACAGCTGCCTGGAGGACACAGTCAGCAAAATGTGGTTGAAACTAATTAAAAGGAAAACATTTCTCTTGATCTTCATACATCTTTGAAGTAACGATGGAGGTTTTTTTCCTGGGAGAAAATGCAGGCTGGTTTACAGCATTTCAGTGAATTACGCCAGACCTCCGTGTCCCCAGGATGAAATCTAACCACACATCCATTCCAGGGTATCTCATTCTGCATTTGTCATCATCTTCAAGGTCACACTGTCCCCAAAACGTTTCCCAAAATGTGTGTCATGTCACCTAAGTTGTGAGATGATTAGCAAAAAGGGTTTTGAGGTTAAAAAACAAAATGTGATGTCCTAGCTTCATCCTGGGCAGCGGAAGGCTTGTGATGAAGACACTGTTTTGGGTAGCACAACTGTTGGCTCTTTGGGGAGAGGCATCTACTGACTCCGAGCATGTTCCACAGAACATTCTTCCGTGAACACCAATGTTGGGGGCTGGGGAGACCAAGGCAGGAAGCAGAAATCTAAGAAGGGCGAATGACTCCAGTCGCTTTAGGAATCAGAGAGGTAGCTCTACACACCCTGACTCCGGAGCTTGGCGTCCCGGGACACAGGGAGGGCACAGGGCTCAGAGGCACCCCTCCCCCACCCAGCCTGCACTCTTCCCCCAGTCTGCAGGGCACCCCCCACCACCCCCCAACAGAGAAAAATCACACAGGGTGGGGCAGAGATCGTGGCACAGGGTGGGAGCACAGTGCTGTGTGTGCGGAAGGGGGGTTGCTGGTGTGTGGTGTGTGTATGGTGTGGTGTATGAGGGGAGTGGTGTGTGCATATGGTATGGTGTGTGTATGTTGTGTGCTGTGTGTGATGTGTGTGGTGTGTGTGTGTATACTGTGGGGTGTGTGTGGTGTAATGCCTGTTGTATATGGAATGTGTATAGTACGTTGTGTATTGAATGTGTGTGGTGTATGTTGTGTGGTGTGGTGTGTGGTGTGGTGTGGTGTGTGTGGTGTGTAGTGGTGGTGGGGTGGTGGTGTGGTGGTGTGTGTGGTGTGTGGTGTGTGTTGTGGTGGTGTAATGCCTGTTGTATATGTGTGTATATGTGTGTGTGTGTATGTTGTGGTGTGTGATGTGTTTGTTTGTTTTTGTGTGTTGTGTTTTTTTTGTTGTGTTATTGTTGTGTGTTGTGTGGTGTTGTTGTGTGTGTGTGTGTGTGTGTGTGTGTGTGTGTGTACACTGTGGGTGTGTGTGGTGTAATGCCTGTTGTATATGGAATGTGTATAGTATGTTGTGTATTGAATGTGTGTGGTGTGTGTATGTTGTGTGGTGTGTGTGATGTGTGTCTGGTGTGTGTGTATACTGTGGTGTGTGGTGTGTGTAATGCCTGCTGTATGTGGTATGTGTATAGTATGTTGTGTGTTGAATGTGTGTGGTGTGTGTATGGTGGGGTGTGTATGGTATGGTGTGTTGTGTGTGTTGTGTGGTATGTGTGGTGTATGGCGTGTGTGGTGTGTGTGATGTGGGTGTGGTGTACTGTGTGGTGTGTATAGTGTGTTGTGTGTGGGGTGTGTGTGGTATAGTGTGATGTATATGTGTAGTGTGGTGTATGTGGTATGTGTAGTGTATGGTGTGATGTGTGGTGTATGTATGGTATGTTGTGTGGTATGTTTATGGTATGGTGTGTTGTATGTGTGGTGTGTGGTGTGTGTTGCATGTGGTGTGTGGTGTGGTGTGTGGTATGTGTTGTGTGTGTTGTCTATGGTGTGTGTGGTGTGTGTGCTGTGGTGTGTGTGCTGTGTGTTGTGTATGGTGTGTTGTGTTTGTGTTGTCTATGGTGTGTGGTCTGTTGTGTGTAGTGTGTTGTGTGTGTTGTGTGTGATGTCTTGTGTGTTGTGTGTTGTGTATGGTGTGTTATGTGTTTGTGTGTGTCTGTGGTGTGTGTTGTGTGTGGTGTGTTGTGTGTTGTGTGCTGTGTGGTATGTGTTGTGTGTGGTGTGTTGTGTATGGTGTGTGTTGTCTGGTGTGTGGTGAATTGTGTGTTGTGTGTGGTGTGTTGTATATGGTGTGTTGTGTGTGTGCGTGCGTGCGCGCTTGCGTCTGCACAGGTGCTGGAGGAGCCGTCTGCATCTGGGTAGCTTGTGGGCCGAGGCGGTGGGAGGCTGGTGGGGAGGGCGCAGAGTCGGGAACCCTCGTGGGAGCTCCTGGCCGAGCGCTCCTCAGCCCGCGGGGATCCCACCCTCATCTCGAGCCTCTGGGAAGGACCGAGAGTGAACGCGTCTCCAGCCGCGCTGCCTGCGCGCTCTCTCGGGTGTCGGGTGTCGGGCACAGCAGCCCGATGCCAAAGCCGGGCCTGGCTGCTCCACCTCACGGGCCACCTCGGGGAGTGTGTCACACTGAGAAACGCCACCCGCCCGCAGAGTGACGCCTAGACCCTGGCCTCGCATCACGCTAAGATCCCCGCTGAGGCCGGCGCGCTGCTCCCTGACCATCACGCCTGTGCTAACGTCACCCTTCCCGCGTGCGCTAGCGTGACCCCTCCTTTGTGCGCATCACGACACTGGGGAGCTCTGCGCATCGCCCTCCTGGAGACTGCAGTGCACGCCCCTGGGAAGCCTGCGAGCCCCACTCCCGTGTGCCGTCTCCCTCCCGTGTGCCACCTCCCTCATGCCCACCTTCCTGGGCACAGCTCTAAACGGCCTTGTCTGGGAAACTCGCTTGGCCGTATGTTGATTTCTAACACGTCGAGAGCCAAGAGCCGCATGGCCACACATGGACATCACTTCCTAGTGACCCACAGGACTCCACTGCAACACAGAGCCTTCGTTTATGTAAATACACTTCTATTGTTGCTTTTTAGATTTTTGCTGTTTGTGACTTTTATAAATAATGTTTCGAAAACATTCTTGTTCATGTTTTATCCACTCATTATTTACTTAAGATAAATTTTAAAACACACTTACCTATACTTGTGCAAGACATTGCCCTGGGGGAGAAGTGTGTGAAGGAGACCCAGGGCCTCCTTGTACTTTTTCTGCACCTGCCTGTGAATCGATACTTATTTAAAAATACGTAGTTGTAAGACATGTTAGCTTCAACAACGAATGGTGCTGAAACAAGTGAATATCCCACAAAATACGTATGCACACGAAACTTGGGTTATCTTCTTTAATTTAGCCTGAAGGAACTAATTTTCTGAATTTAAAATGCAGAAGCTGGATATGTAGCTTGAACCTGTGGTCCCAGCCGCTCAGGAGGCACAGGTGGGAGGATCGCTCCCGCCCAGGAGGTCAAGGCTGCAGCGCGCTGTGATCGCGCCGCTGCACTCCAGCCTGGGCCAACAACCACCACCACACCACCACCACATGTATGTAGTTGTTTGCCATGACTGTTACTGTACAAATTGTGGAAGAAGGACATATGTGCTAAAATCTCCAGTGGGACCTGCATGTCCCTATGTGACAGACATTTCAAGACATCTGAAACTCTGAAGCAGTCTCGTGATGGGCTCAAAAGGCCCCCATTCTGTGTGCCTCACGCAGTGCAAAGCTCTGGGCCTGGCAGCACTGGCCATCCTGCCAGCCTCAGGATCACCCAGGGAAAAGCATCGCCCTTCGCTGCCCCCGCCCTCCGTCTCCCATCTCACCTGCCTGCACTCCTCTGTGTAGGGTGCCCTGGGACACAACCCCAGCGATCTCAGAACGGGCACCCATTCTCTCCCTCCAGCCCTGTCAGTCCACCTCTGTGCCCTGGCCCGGCCCTGTTGCCACCACTGCAGTGAGCCACAGGAAGGCCCCCCACCCTGGGCTGGGTGGTCCACACGGCAAATGCCCCCAGCCTACTGCGGGGCTTAGGCAGGCACCACTTTCTGCTGAAATGCAAGGAATCCCTTTTCCTAAAGGCCAGAAACACATCTAACTGATGGTGCTTAGCTTGGAGGCACTCACCACCAATTTATCACCCGAATGGAAAATGCTGAGGGAGTGCTAGACGAGGCCGTGAGATGTGAGACTGTGTAAGCGACACAGTGCAGGGAAGAAGGAATGAGAGTATTAGTAGTAGTAATATGGGGAAGAAGGAATGAGAGTATTAGTAGTAGTAGTACAGGGAAGAAAGAATAAGGGTATTAGTAGTAGTAGTGCAGGGAAGAAGGAATGAGAGTATTAGTAGTAGTAGTACAGGGAAGAAGGAATGAGGGTATTAGTAGTAGTAGTGCAGGGAAGAAGGAATGAGAGTATTAGTAGTAGTAGTACGGGGAAGAAGTGAGAGTATTAGTAGTAGTAGTGCGGGGAAGAAGAATGAGAGTATTAGTAGTAGTAGTGCGGGAAGAAGGAATGAGAGTATTAGTAGTAGTAGTGCGGGGAAGAAGGAATGAGAGTATTAGTAGTAGTAGTACGGGGAAGAAGGAATGAGAGTATTAGTAGTAGTAGTGCGGGGAAGAAGGAATGAGAGTATTAGTAGTAGTAGTGCGGGGAAGAAGGAATGAGAGTATTAGTAGTAGTAGTGCGGGAAGAAGGAATGAGAGTATTATAGTAGTGTCGGGGAAGAAGGAATGAGGGTATTAGTAGTAGTAGTATCGGGGAAGAAAGATGGGTATTAGTAGTAGTAGTGCGGGGAAAAGGATGAGAGTATTAGGTAGTAGTCGGGGAAGAAGGAATGAGTATTAGTAGTATAGTGCGGGGGAAGGAAGAGGAAAGTGAGGGGGGATGGGGTATAGTAGTAGGGGGAAGAAAATGAGAGTATTAGTAGTAGTAGTGGGGGAGAAGGAATGAGAGTATTGTAGTAGGTGCGGGAGAGGAATGAGGTATTAGTAGTAGTAGTGCGGGGGAGAAGGAAGAGGTATAGTAGGTGTACGGGGAAGAAGGAATGGGTATTAGTAGTAGTAGTGCGGGGAAGAAGGAATGAGAGTATTAGTAGTGTAGTGCGGGGAAGAAAGGAATGAGGGTATTAGTAGTAGTAGTGCGGGGAAGAGGAATGAGGTATAGTAGTAGTAGTGGCGGGGAAGAAGAATGAGATATTAGTAGTTAGTCGGGGAAGAAGATGAGGTATTGTAGTAGTAGTGCGGGGAAGAAGGAATGAGAGTATTAGTAGTGTAGGGGGGAAGGATGAGGGGGGGGGGGGGTATTAGTAGTAGTAGTCGGGGAAGAAGGAATGAGAGTATTATAAGTAGAGGGAAAAGAAAAAGAGGTATAGTAGTAGTAGTACAGGGAAGAAGGAATGAGAGTATTAGTAGTAGTAGTAGGGAGAGGAATGAGGTATTTGTATAGGGGGGTGGGGGGAAGAGGAGGGATAGTAGTAGTAGTGCGGGGAAAGAAGGAATGAGAAGTATTAAAAAAGATAGTAGTAGTAGTCGGGGGAAGAAGAATGAGAGTATTAGAGTAGTAGTGGGGGAAGAGGAATGAGGGGTGAGTTGCGGGGGTGAGTGAGTGAGTGCGGGGGGAAGAGGGGAGAGGGGAAAGGAGGGTATTAGTAGTAGTGCGGGGAAGAAGGAATGAGGGTATTAGTAGTAGTAGTGGGGAAGAAGGAATGAGAGTATTAGTAGTAAGTATAGTAGCGGGGAAAAGAAAAGGATGAGAGAAAAAAAAAAAAAATATTAGTAGTAGTAGTGGGGGAAGAAGGAATGAGGGTATTAGTAGTAAGTAGTGCGGGGAAAGAAGGAATGAGGGTATTAGTAGTAGTAGTGCGGGGGAAGAAGGAATGAGAGTATTAGTAGTAGTAGTGCGGGAAGAAGGAATGGAGATTAGTAGTAGTGCGGGGGGAAGAAAGGAATGAGGGGATATTAAGTAGTAGGTACGGGGAAGAAGGAATGAGAGTATTAGGTAGCTGTGGGGGAAGAAGGAATGGGGTATTAGTAGTAGTAGTGCGGGGAGAAGGAATGAGGGTATTAGTAGTAGTAGGGGGGAAGAGGGATGAGGTAGGAGTGTGCGGGGGAAGAAGGAGGGTATTGTAGAGTGGGGGGAAGAAGGATGAGAGTATTAGTAGTAGTAGTGCGGGGAAGAAGGAATGAGGTATTAGTAGTAAGTGGAGTGCGGGGAAGAAGGAATGAGAGTATTAGTAGTAGTAGTGCGGGAAGAAGAAGGAATGAGAGTATTAGTAGTAGTAGTGCCGGGGAAGAAGGAATGAGGGTATTAGTAGTAGTAGTGCGGGAGAAGAAAGGAAAATGAGGGTATTAGTAGTAGTAGTGCGGGGAGAAGGAATGAGGGTATTAGTAGTGTAGTGCGGGGAAGAAGGAATGAGAGTTTAGTAATAGTAGTGGGGAGGGGATGAGTTTAGTTATAGTCGGGAAGAGGAATAGGTTGTAGTAGTAGTGCGGGAAGAAGGAATGAGGGTATTAGTAGTAGTACGGGGAAGAAGGAATGAGAGTATTAGTAGTAGTAGTGGGAGGGAAGAAAGGAATGAGGGTATTAGTAGTAGTACGGGGAAGAAGGAATGAGAGTATTAGTAGTAGTAGTACGGGGAGAAGGAATGAGAAGTATTAGTAGTAGTAGTCAGGGAAGAAGGAAATGAGGAGTATTACAGGAGTAGGAAGGGGAAAGAGAATAGTATTAGTGTAGTAGGGGGGGGAGTAGTTAGCGGGGAAGAAGGAATGAGAGTAGTTGAGAGTAAGATAGTAGGGGGAAGGAATAGGAAGAGAGTATCAGTAGAGTAGTACAGTAGAGGGGAAAGAAGGAATGAGAGTATAATAGGTTAGTAGTAGTGCGGGGAAGAAGGAATGAGAGTATTAGTAGTAGTAGTGCGGGGAAGAAGGAATGAGAGTATTAGAGTAGTGTGCGGGGAAGAAGGGAAGAGAGTATGAGGGAGGTATTAGTATAGAAGTGCGGGGAAGAAGGAATGAGAGTATTAGTATAGAAAAAAAATAGTATGCGGAAGAAGGAATAAGGGTATTATAGTTAGTAGGATGAGGGTATAGTAGAGTGGGGGGGGAGGAAATGAGAGTATTAGTAGTAGTAGCGGGGAAGAAGGAATGAGGGTATTAGTAGTAGTAGTGACGGGAAGAAGGAATGAGGTATTAGTATAGTGGGGGAAGAGGAATGAGGGTATTAGTAGTAGTAGTGGGGGAAGAGGAATGAGGGTATAGTAGTAGTAGTGCGGGGAAGAAGGAATGAGGTATTAGTAGTAGTAGTGCGGGGAAGAAGAAGGAATGGGGGGGGAGGGAGAGTATAGGTGAGTGCGGGGGAGAGGAATGAGGTATAGTAGTAGTAGGCGGGGAAGAAGGAATGAGGGTATTAGTATAGTAGTGCGGGAAGAAGGAATGAGGGTATTAGTAGTAGTAGTGCGGAGAAGGAATGAGGTATTATAGTATAGTGGGGGAAGAGAATGAGGGTATTAGTAGTAGTATGGCGGGGAAGAAGGAATGAGGGTATTAGTAGTAGTAGTGCGAGGGAAGAAGGAATGAGGGTATTAGTAGTAGTAGTGCGGGGAAGAAGGAATGAGGTATTAGTAGTAGTAGTGCGGGGAAGAAGGAATGAGGGTATTAGTAGTAGTTGCGGGAAAGGAATGAGGATTAGTAGTCAGTAAGCGGGGAAGAAGGAATGAAAGAGGTATTAGTAGTAGTAGTGCGGGGGAAGAAGGAAGTGAGGGTATTAGTAGTAGTAGTGCGGGGAAGAAAGGAATGAAGGGTATATAGTAGTAGTAGTGCGGGGAAGAAGGAATGAGGGTATTAGTTAGGTAGTAGTAGTGCGGGGAAGAAGGAATGAGGGTATTAGTAGCAGTAGTGCGGGGAAGAAGGAATGAGGGTATTAGTAGTAGTAGTGCGGGGAAGAAGGAATGAGGGTATTAGTAGCAGTAGTGCGGGGAAGAAGGAATGAGAGTATTAGTAGTAGTAGTACGGGGAAGAAGGAATGAGGGTATTAGTAGTAGTAGTGCGGGGAAGAAGGAATGAGAGTATTAGTAGTAGTAGTGCGGGGAAGAAGGAATGAGGGTATTAGTAGTAGTAGTACGGGGAAGAAGGAATGAGAGTATTAGTAGTAGTAGTACGGGGAAGAAGGAATGAGAGTATTAGTAGTAGTAAGTACGGGGGAAGAAGGAATAAGGGTATTAGTAGTAGTAGTGCAGGGAAGAAGGAAGAGAGTATTGTATAAGTAGTGGCGGGGAAAAGAGGGAAGTGGAGGGGAAAAGTATAGTTTAGTAGTAGTAGTGCGGGGAAGAAGGAATGAGGGTATTAGTAGTAGTAGTGCGGGGAAGAAGGAATGAGGGTATTAGTAGTAGTAGTGCGGGGAAGAAGGAAGAGGGTATTAGTATGTAGTAGAGGGGGTATTAGTAGTAGTAGTAGGCGGGGAAGAAGGAATGAGGGTATTAGTAGTAGTAGTGCGGGGAAGAAGGAATGAGGTATTAAGTGTAGTACGGAAGAAGGATGAGGGTTAGTAGTATAGTGCGGGGAAGAAGAATGAGAGTATTAGTAGTAGTAGTGCGGGGAAGAAGGAATGAGAGTATTAGTAGTAGTAGTGCGGGGAAGAAGGAATGAGGAGTATTAGTAGTAGTAGTGCGGGGAAGAAGGAATGAGAGTATTAGTAGTAGTAGTGCGGGGAAGAAGGAATGAGAGTATTAGTAGTAGTTAGTGCGGGGAAGAAGGAATGAGAGTATTAGTAGTAGTAGTTGCGGGGAAGAAGGAATGAGAGTATTAGTGTAGTGCGGGGAAGAAGGAATGAGAGTATTAGTAGTAGTAGTCGGGGAAGAAGGAATGAGAGTATTAGTAGTAGTATCGGGGAAGAAGGAATGAGGTATTAGTAGTAGTATGCGGGGAAGAGGAATGAGAGTATTAGTAGTAGTAGTGCGGGGAAGAAGAATGAGAGTATTAGTAGTAGTAGTGCGGGGAAGAAGGAATGAGAGTATTAGTAGTATAGTGCGGGAGAAGGAATGAGAGTATTAGTAGTAGTAGTGCGGGGAAGAAGGAATGAGAGTATTAGTAGTAGTAGTGCGGGGAAGAAGGAATGAGAGTATTAGTAGTAGTAGTGCGGGGAAGAAGGAATGGGGTATTAGGTAGTAGTGCGGGGAGAAGGAATGAGGGTATTAGTAGTAGTAGGGGGAGAAGAAGGGGAATGACGGGGAGTATTAAGTAGTAGTAGTGCGGGGAAGAAAATGAGGTATTAGTTAGTTAGTGCGGGGAAGAAGGAATGAGGGTATTAGTAGAGTAGTGCGGGGAAGAGGAATGGGGTATTAGTAGTAGTAGTGCGGGGAAGAAGGAATGAGGGTATTAGTAGTAGTAGTGCGGGGGAAGAAGGAGGGTATTAGGTAATGAAGAAGGATATTAGTAGTAGTAGTGCGGGGAAGAAGGAATGAGGGTATTAGTAGTAGTAGTGCGGGGAAGAGGAATGAGGGTATTAGTAGTAGTAGTGCGGGGAAGAAGGAATGAGGGTATTAGTAGTAGTAGTGCGGGGAAGAAGGAATGAAGAGAGGTATTAGTAGTAGTAGTGCGGGGAAGAAGGAATGAGAGTTATTAGTAGTAGTAGTGCGGGGAAGAAGGAATGAGGGTATTAGTAGTAGTAGTGCGGGGAAGAAGGAATGAGGGTATTAGTAGTAGTAGTGCGGGGAAGAAGGGAATGAGGTATTATGTAGTAGTAGTGCGGGGAAGAAGGAATGAGGGTATTAGTAGTAGTAGTGCGGGGAAGAAGGAATGAGGGTAATTTAGTAAAAAAGTAGTAGTAGTAGCGGGGAAGAAGGAATGAGAAGTATTAGTTAGTAGTAGTACGGGGAAGAAGAATGAGGGTATTAGTAGTAGTAGTGCGGGGAAGAAGGAATGAGAGTATTAGTAGTAGTAGTGCGGGGAAGAAGGAATGAGGGTATTAGTAATAGTAGTAGTAGTACGGGGAAGAAGGAATGAGAGTATTAGTAGTAGTAGTACGGGGAAGAAGGAATGAGAGTATTAGTAGTAGTAGTACAGGGAAGAAGGAATAAGGGTATTAGTAGTAGTAGTGCAGGGAAGAAGGAATGAGAGTATTAGTAGTAGTAGTACAGGGAAGAAGGAATGAGAGTATTAGTAGTAGTAGTATGGGGAAGAAGGAATGAGAGTATTAGTAGTAGTAGTACGGGGAAGAAGGAATAAGAGTAGTAGTAGTAGTAGTACGGGGAAGAAGGAATGAGAGTATTAGTAGTAGTAGTGCGGGGAAGAAGGAATGAGAGTATTAGTAGTAGTAGTGCGGGGAAGAAGGAATAAGGGTATTAGTAGTAGTAGTGCGGGGAAGAAGGAATGAGAGTATTAGTAGTAGTAGTACAGGGAAGAAGGAATAAGGGTATTAGTAGTAGTAGTGCAGGGAAGAAGGAATGAGAGTATTAGTAGTAGGACGGAGAAGAAGGAATGAGAGTATTAGTAGTAGGATGGAGAAGAAGGAATGAGAGTATTATTATTAGCAGATGATGGGATTGCATACCTGGAAAACTCAAGGAAATTAACTGAAGTGTTAAGACACAGTAGGAGAGTAAGCAGGTATTCTTACAAAAGACAGTGACTTTTCTGTATAAACAAGAACAGTTTCTAACAGCCTTAATAATTGCATTTAAAAGCAAATTAACTTGGAACAAACTTAATGTGCCCCAAAACTTTGCTGCCACCCTGTGCTTCCAGCATTTGCAGAAATTTGGATACAGCGGCTCTGTTCATTTTACTGTCAGTCCCTGCAAAACTCAGGGACACGCTTCCAAGGGCAGGATTTTCTAGCTCCCCATGCCTAATGCATCGTCTTTGGATCGAGTAGTGTACACTAGGATCTAGGATCCCACCGGCCCCAGCATACACAATCACTCTGGGTGCCCTTAGGAAGGGCAAAAGCAGCTCCACAATGGGGCAGTAACAGTAATGGGTATATACGACCCAGCAATTCCTCTCTATCCCTCTCCTGGGATCTCAAGGACATCTAAGTAGGGGTCCTTCCCTCCATCTTGGTCAAAGCTTAGGGCAGATTCCATGACAACTGGTCCTCTTGCACTGTCTCCTTGTAGAAGACATGTTTTCTCACTCCCACCCCAAGATGAGAGCATCGCAGGCCTTCCTCCTGCAGGTCTTCAGGTAGGTTTGGAGGACAAATGCACAGGGGAGGTGGCAGGAAGGGGATGCAGGACTCCCACTGCAAGCTACCCCATGGCATCACAGAGAGGTGCTGGGTGAGTCCCACCAAGGTCGTTGCTACCAATGAGCCCCTCGCAGAAGCCCTTCTGAGGGGTCAACAACACTGCCATGTTTTCACACGTGCCACACTGAATCATGACAATGTGGCAGCCAAGGAGCTATGGTTGAATGGTCCAAGAATCTTCCCCAGAGCCTTTTAGAAAAAACTTAGGGCGCTGTGTTGTAGGATATGTTGTGGAGGGAACCAGGTCACCTTTCACATTCTTTCCTGTTGTGATTCATTCTCTTGTTACCAGTAATCTCAATCCAATACCTGCCCAGTAGACTCTAAAAAGAACAACAGGAAAACTTCTTACAATGGAAAGTGACGAACTCACACCTGCAGGCAGATCCTCAGACACACGGGACGGTGGCAGGCTTCTGCTGAAGGTGCGTGTGAGGTTGGTAAGTGAGAAATGAGAACTGAAATTCATATTGCAATGTTCTGTCCTTTTAGAAAGTCATATAATCTTCTGTGACTCTAGAAACGAGTGAGCTTCTTTTGCAAAGAACAATTTGACAATAATGTTGAATTAGAGATGAATTAGCGCATGAAGAAATAAAGCCCCTGATAGTGTTTTAGAAAATTACAAATTGAATAAAGTTATTTACAATCCTAGAACAAACCAATGCGGAGAAAGGTGACTGGATCCCTTTGTAAACAGGTGCGTTGCTTTCTCAGGGTGGAAGCACTGGGCCATCACCAGTGCCACTCAAACCCGCACTAGACAGTGTCCAGCCTTTGGCAGATATGCCTTGGAATACTGATCCCTTGGCCCTCCAGGCAGCCGCACAGGGCCCGAGGTGGCCTGAGCCCCTGAACCAGGAGTAACTCTGCTCAAGACTCCCGAGAGGGAGCTAAGCAGGACAGACGGTCACTGAAGATGCGCACGTTGGGAAACAGCCAGCCACGGCATCCTGACGCACGTGCATCCTCACGTGGCCAAGGGTGCTGGCCACACCCAATTTCAGCAGCTGGCCCCAGACCATGAAGCACCTTTGGGACCAGGGCCTGGGGCTGCTGGGAGCTGGAGGTCAAGGAAGGGGGAGGAGGAGGAGGAGGACAGCTCAGATGGGGGGCTTTGGGAGATGGCTTGGTGGGTCTCTGGGGCTCAGCTCCAGGCAGTAGCCCAAAAGCTGTGTTTTGGAGACTGTTCGAGGCTAATATGCCCTTTTAGAGACTCGTAAAGGAGTTGCAGGGTGAGTGACTAATAATGTATGTGTGTTTTGCAATGGAGAGCTTTGATGCTATGGGAAAATTCTTGATATGGAAATGTTTGAGTGGATATAAAATCTAATTTCAACTTTACATTTGTCCATAAAAAGAAAGGAAGGGCTGTTTAACATTTTCATCTATTTTTGCATACAAAGTTTCTTATCAATGGTGACTATCAAGAATTTGGGCCAGGCACGATGGCTCATGCCTGTAATCTCAGCACTTTGGGAGGCCAAAGTGGATCACCTAGGGTCTGGAGTTCGAGACCAGCCTGACCAATATGGAGAAACCCTGTCTCTACTAAAAATACAAAATCAGCTGAGCATGTTGGCGCATGCCTGTAACCCCAACGACTCAGGAGGCTGAGGCAGGAGAATCGCTTGAACCCAGGAAGTAGAGGCTGCAGTGAGCTGAGATGGCGCCATTGCACCTGGGCAGCAAGAGTGAAACCCTGTCTCAAAAAGAAGAAAAGAATTTGAAGAGGCTGGGCGGGTTGCTCACACCTGTAATACCAGTGCTTTGGGAGGCCAAGGCAGGAGGATTGCGTGAGCCCAGGTGTTAGGACCAGCCTGGGCAACATAGAGAGACCCTGTCTTTACAAAACATTTAAAAATTAGCTAGGCGTGGTGGTACACACCTGTAGCTCCAGCTACTCAAGAGGCTGAGGTGGGAGGATTGCTTGGGCCCAGGAGTTCAAGGCTGCAGTGAGCTATGATTGCTCCCCTGCACTCCAGCCTGGATGACAACGTGAGGCCAAAAAGGATTTCAAGAGATCATCATTAAAAAGCTGTGGTTGGGAAGTTTACAGCTATTTTAATTATAAACCTGATAGGAAAAAGTTATGTTTCCAGAAGCTGCTCATTAAATGTTTTGAAGAGTGTTTATCTGGAAGTTGTATACAAGTTTTCTGCCTACGGTCTTTGGTCTTCCCTAACACTTTGTACTTTGTGTTATAAGTACAGTTGTTGTAGAAGCCCAAATACCAGGTTCATGTACCTGCTGTGTAGCTGAGGCCAAACACTGCGATACAGGTGTCTGGAGACAGAGAAAGGTTTATTCCATTTGGCCAAAGCAAGAAGACAAGACAGGAAGATTTCTCAAATCCCCTTGACGAAGAGATAGAGAGGGTTTTTATGCAGCTGACGAGCCAGGGAGGGGGCGTTTCAGGGAACGGAGGGAAAGTCCGTGTGCCTTCCATGTCGGCTAACCCTTCCAGCAGCCAGACCTCCGGTGTCAGCACCCGGTCGCAGCACTTTCAAGGCATTTGCTCCGTCTGCAAACATTTCTCATGACCCTGACGTTATCTCCTCCCGTTTGACAAAGAAACAGTAGATCAGCAGTTTATAATGATGTTGTGGGAACAGCAATAATGGGTACAAAGCGAGTGGTTCACAGGTGCCAGCCAGAGAGGGCCCGATCAGAACGTTCATTATTTTAGTCACTCACTGAAACATGCTGAGTGCTGAACTCCCAAGGGGCCCCGTTACTCAGCCTCGCATCCCTTGACGGGGATAGGTTCTAAGGAAGCTGTCCTTAGGTGATTTCACACCCCTACATGGTATAGCCCACTACACACCCGGGCCACGTGGTACAGCCTATGGCTTCTGGGCTATAAACCTGTACAGCAGGTCACTGCTCTGAATCCTGCAGGCAACTGTCACACAATGGTAAGGATTTGTGTGTCTAAGCATAGGAAAGTTACAGCAAAAACACGGTATTATCATCTGATGAGGCCACTGTTGAATATGCAGTGCATCATTGACAGAAATGTTGCTATGCAGTGCATGATTGCATGTAAAGAATTTAGTGAAAGTGTTCATTGAGACCCAAAGAGATGCACCCAACAACACCCTCCACTTGGCCCCGATGTGCTGTAGAAATCATATTTTCTAGCCATGCCCTGACATTATAAAGGCTGGGAGGCACTGCACTAAGGTGCCCAACACCACGCCCAGCTACTTTTTTTGTATTTTTAGTAGAGGCAGGGTTTCACCATGTTGGCCAGGCTGGTCTCGAACTCCTGACCTCATGTGATCCACCCGCCTTGGCCTCCCAAAGTGCTGGGATTACAGGTATGAGCCACTGCCCAGCCTGTATGCTATCTTAAAAAAAAAAAAATTGCTTCAAGACAGAATTTCGCTCTTGTTGGCCAAGCTGGAGTGCAATGGTGCGATCTCAACTCACCGCAACCTTCACCTCCCGGGTTCAAGCGATTCTCCTGCCTCAGCCTCCCGAGTAGCTGGGATTACAGGCACCTGCCAAAGCGCCTGGGTAATTTTCGTATTTTTAGTAGAGATGGGGTTTTACCATCTTGGTCAGGCTGGTCTTAAACTCCTGACCTCATGATCCACTTGCTTCAGCTTCCCAAAGTGCTGGGATTACAGGCGTGAGCCACTGCGCCCAGCCAACATCATTTGTATTGTAAAAATCCCACAGACCGTAAAGTTTCTAGAGGCACAACTTTTCATCTATTTCCAATTCTGGTTCAATTTTTTTTTTTTAAATCAGATTCTCAGAAGACAGAGGCAGCACAACATGCTTTTTGAATCTTCTCAAATCCCCACCTAAAAACAGTACTAAAGAGCAAAACCAAAAAACTTACGGACATTTGTAACAGAGTGAGGCGACAAGTGTTGACAAGGATGTGCAGTGAACTGGAACTCTCCTGCCTGGCTGGAGGGAATGTAAAATGTGAAGTTCACACTTGGAAAAGTTTCATAGTTTCTTAAAAAGCACACACCTGCTGGCTGGGCACGGTGGCTCACACCTGTAATCCCAGCACTTTGGGAGGCTGAGGCAGGTGGATCACGAGGTCAGGAGATCGAGACCATCCTGGCTAACACGGTGAAACCCCGTCTCTACTAAAAATACGAAAAAATTAGCCGGGTGTAGTGGCAGGCACCTGTAGTCCCAGCTACTTGGGAGGCTGAAGCAGGAGAATGGTGTGAACCCGGGAGGCAAAGCTTGCAGTGAGCCGAGATCAGGCCACTGCACTCCAGCCTGGGTGACAAGAGTGAGGCTCCGTCTCCAAAAAAAAAAAAAAAAAAAAAAAAAAAGAAAAAAGAGCACACACCTGCCATATGACCCAGGCATTCCATTCCAAGGCATTTACCCAAGAGAAATAGAAGACAAAGATGAGGATATAAATGTTCACGGCAGCTTTATTTGCTTTATTTTTATTTAGAAATGGGAAATAATCGAAATATCGGTCAACAGGTAAATAAACTGTGGTATATCCATGCAACACAGAATGTGGATTATTGATGTACACAAAATGGGTGAGTGCCAAAATAATTATGCTGAGTAAAAGCAGCACCTCCCCCCACAGTACTTGCTCTGCGATTCCACTCAGATAAAATTCTAGAATATATAAATTAACCTTTAGTGAGAGAGAGCAGACTAGTGGTTGCCTGAGCATGGGGGACACGAGGGACGGTTTACAAAGGGGTGTGAAAATGCTGTTGGTGGTGATGCACATGTTCTGGCCATAGCTTCACAGGCAAATGCATCGGTCACTTTACGTATGTGCAATTCATTATCTGTCAGTTACACTTCAATAGAGCTGTTTTAAAAAGCAAGGTGGGGCTGGGTTTGGTGGCTCACACCTGTAATCCCAGCACTTTGGGAGGCTAAGGAAGGAGGATCACTGGAGGCCAGGAGTTTAAGACCAGCCTGGGCAACAGAGTGAGACACTGTTCCTATTTCAAATAACAAAACAAAACAAAAGTGGTACAATAACAACTTTTAAAACTCAAAAAGGAACAAAGAAAGAGATAAAAGAGATTCAAGAGACAGTGGCAAACACTGAAAACAGGCAATTTAGATTTCAACATACAGAGAACAGGGATCCCCACAGAAAAAAGCCAAAGCAAGAAAAATATAACACTAAACTCCAGTTCAAGCAAATCTTCTTAAAATAACAGATGTGAAGCACACACAGAAAGAGCACACCATACACTTGCAGATATGGACCAGGACAACCAATACCCACACATGACACGTTCAAATAAAACTGCCGACTTGACAGAAAAAGGAAAAAATCCTTTGGGCATCTAAGAAAAAACAGCATATGACTGTCGGGAAGAAAATAAGATTCATCAGGCTTTTCATGCATCACTTTATGCTGGAAGAAAACAGAATAAAACAAGATACTCAAAGAAAATCTGGGCCAAGAATTTCATATCCAGCAAAACTGAATTCAACATCAGAAACTCAAGGAATACTGTCCCCAAGATGACACTGACTATAGACCGGTTATGAGAACTGAACACACAGAAATGAGTCAATGGCAGTAAAAGGGAGTGATTTTTCTGACAATGTAGACACAGCGCTGTTTTCATCATCACAATTAATGCTACGGTATTAGTATTTTTTTTAAATGCTAAATGCTAAAGAGGAATAAAACAAGTGAGTGATTACGGGATATTCCATGCCATCGTCCTGTGTCTTGAGAAGCAGGATTCCGAGTGCAGGAGACACAGACATCATATAGAAGAGGCTACGTAAAGGCCCCGGGACCCTGAATTTGTATTGGGAATATCAATATAGGCTCAGAAAATATTTTTCCTTTAAATGTGTGTGTGCAATGATTTTTAAAGCTCTGTCCAAAAATCTAGAAACAATGACCAACCCGACAGCAATGAGCATCCTAAACTGGATCTGAAATACCATCTCTACCAGAGACTCTGGGAAAAATAATGGATTCCAAGTGTTAAACAGAATTAAGTTTGGCCTAAAACTGCCTCTGTACATAGTGACTTACAACCTCACTTAATGTATAAACGAACTGGGACGTGACTTGAGAGTACACTTCTGTAACAAGCAGCAGAGTCTCGCCAATCACAGGCTGAAGGCTGCCAAAACATACCTATGTGAGGTGGAGGCTGACCTGCAGTCAGTCTGGCCATGTATGTGTGTCTTTCCCTTCCTGTGGCTATAAATAAATACAGCCTGCACACAACGCACAGGGGAGCGTTCTGAACCACTTTTGGTCCTGAGTGCTACCCAGCTGAAGAAACGATTTTCTGCTCAATTAAACTGCTAACTTGTCTAAAGTTTTTCTTTTAAGACAGGTTTGGAGCAGAAGCTGTATAAAATGGGCCTAGAGCATCTTGACATGCCAGGCTGCAGGGAGCTATCAGTGACTGTGCATGTGGTCTGTGCACACATGTATGCACACGTGTGCACACTTATCAAAAGAAATCAAGAGCCAAGCTGAAGAGGCTCCCTCTCACTGACCGAGTAAGCTAGTCTGAGCTAAAGAAAGATAAAAATCACAACGGATTGAAACCCACCAAATATGCTTAACTCCACAAATTCTTTTTTTTTTTTTTTAAGACAAGGACTTGCTGTCGCCCAGGCTGGAGTGCGGTGGCACGGTCACAGCTCATGCATCCTCGACCTCCTGGGCCCAGGAGATCCTCCCATCTCAGAGGATCCTCCCATCTCAGAGGATTGTCCAGAATAGCTGGGACAACAGGCAGGCACTACCACACCCACCTGATTTTATTGTAATTTTCTGTAGAGACAGGGTATCGCTACGTTGCCCAGGCTAGTCTCAAACTCCTGGGTTCACGTGATCCTCCAGCCTCAGCCTCCCAAAGTGCTGGGATTACAGGCATAAGCCACCATGCCCAGCCCATGAATTCTTGTATATACGTAAAAACCCTTCACCACTCGCCTTCCTTGACAGACAACTAATGCATTATCTTAAAAACTTAGTGTACAAGAGCAAAGAATCAAGCATTTATCCTGCCCTTCCTATATGAACTGTACCACTGGGTAACCAAATAAGTATAAAAAAGAAAACACTTTCTTAGAAAACCATTCCAGCTAATAAAGGCAAGCAAAATGACAGAATGAGAATACCACCATTTTGCAACCCCAAATAATTAATGGATCTTGGCACTGAGCATCAGCTGCTGTCAACATGGTACTTTCCTGAGGAAAGCTCCTAACCACCTATTCTCCTGCCAAAGGGATCAAATTTGAGGCTCATCAAGCCTCTGGACCCAGCTGCCAATGTGCAGGAAACATAGAGGGCCATGCTGAACTACACCATGACCACGTGGTCAGCAAAATCTACACTGTGGGAAGCCATAGGACAAACAGGCCAGGCTCTTCAACAGATAAACGGCAGGGAAAACAGTGAGGCAGATGGGACTGCAAATGGACACTGAAGTAGTTAAAAAAGCAGACAAGACTAAACTGCCACCAAAAAACCAAGAAAGTCATTTCTGTAAAAGTCAGGATTACTTCTAGGGGCAAGGAGGGGGAGAAGAAGGAGGCTGCAGCTGCAGGGCACTTGGAGAGCCTTCTGGGGTATCTGGCAAAGTACTATTTCTTCCCCAGGTGGTGGACACAAAGGTTATTCACCTTACAATCATAATCATTCAATAAGCTATACATTTGTTTTGTGTCACTTCCTGTATGTTTTTATGATAAAAAGGTTTAAAACTAAATAAATAATCATGTCAAACTTTTATTACTTTTATTTTTTTTGAGACAGAGTCTCACTCTGTTGCCCAGGCTGGAGTGTACTGGCGCAATCTCGGCTCACTGCAACCTCCGCCTCCTGGGTTCAAGTGATTCTTGTGCCTCAGCCTCCCAAGTAGCTGGGACTACAAGCCCGTGCCACCACACCTGGATAATTTTTGTATTTTTAGTAGAGACAGGGTTTCGTCATGTTGGCCAAGCTGGTCTCAAACTCCTGACCTCAAGTGATCCGCCCCCCTTGGCCTCCCAAAGTGCTGGGATTGCAGAAGTGAGCCACCGTGCCCAGCTGGTGTCATTCTTTTTTTTTTTTTTTTTTTAATTTGCGCAGTTTTTAACAAAGGAGCCACATAAATTTTTGAAAGTTCATGTATGCATCTTGGTCTTTACAAGAGATGTTCCCAGAGAATGGCCTGGCAGCCAGGGTCGCCGCAGGCAGGCTTTGCCCTATACTAAGTGCCCAGCAAGCAGGCACATGGGGCTGAGACCCAGCACACATCCTGCCCACTGAGCTGCCTGCCCAGGCCCTGGGCAGCATGTTTCTCTAATGTACCCACGGGCACAAGTCAACTACACAAGCAGGAGACTCAATTCTGTCGACTGGACGGTAAATGGATGCTTTCAGAATACTTCCAGACTTCTGAGTTGCATCTTTTAACCAATGGTTTTTTAATTTCTTATCAAAATATAAGCCACAGCATTTTAGGCCATTTGCCTTGCTTGCCTGCAATAAAACAAGCAAGGACAGTAATGAACCCAGTAAACATAATGCGGAAATCTCACATAATTCTCCAGTCTCAAAGATGTTGAATT
This sequence comes from Nomascus leucogenys, assembly GCF_006542625.1. NCBI lineage: Eukaryota > Metazoa > Chordata > Mammalia > Primates > Hylobatidae > Nomascus > Nomascus leucogenys. Next base: position 3,202,840 of record NC_044399.1, read on the forward strand.
CATTATATACTTAACCATTTTTTATAAAAACGTGTCACAGAAGGCCACTGTGCCTGATTCCGTGTGAAAGACGCATCTGCCCATCACTGCAATGGTCCTACCTGCAGGCTATTTTCCACACCAGTAAGTACAAGTAGCAAGACCGCCACTGGCTCAAGTTCTCCCAAGGACTAAAGTCACATGGCTCAGTCTTCCGATTGTTTAGCTCCTTCTCTGGCCAATCTATCAGCTTCTTCATTGCCTATAAATCCCGAATGACCAGGAACATGCATCTGTTAAGATAAGTGTTTTCCTTTTATTTTTACTCATCTTTACATAAGCAACACATGACTATATTCTCATCATAAAAAACCATTCAGAACAGACTGCATAGCATAAGCTCAACTTCAACGCTCCTCTCCCCAAACATGATCCTCAACAGCACGCTGTCGATTCTTCATGCGTTTACGCAATGGATGTATTTACAAACATTCCATTTTGTTTTTCCACAAATTGGATTTTACCATTCATATTGCTATTTCCTACCCACTTATCAATGGCACTTGATAAGCTTTCCAGGCAAAACACATGTATGTGCAGATGGGTGGACGGATATGTATGCAACACACACACACGCTTCCGTTGCAGTGCTGTCAGAATGAATAATGTACTTATTTAACCACTGTCTACATTTATGTTGCCAAAGCAAATTTACACATCAGGCTACCAAACTGTTATCAGTGGTTCTGGGAAGGCAGAACAAGGCAGGGTTGAGACAATGGTTGCAGTTTAATTTGTTCTGTATTGCTTGAAAAAAACTTTTTAATAAAGATGATCTATGATTTTAAAAAATGGTCCATCTTGGAATAAAAGTTCTATTACCAAGGCTTTATCACACAACCTTACTATTGTTTAAAACAAAATACACTGATAGTTTTATTTAACATTATGATGCATTCCAAAGAAATGAACAGGGTGACATACAGCTGTCATAGTAATGCCACGTGCCCAGGTTGGGTGTTACTTCGTGTTTTTTTTTTTTTTTTTTTTTTTGAGACAGAGTCTCCCCTGTCCCCAGGCTGGAGTGCAGTGGCGCAATCTCGGCTCACTGCAAGCTCCGCCTCCCGGGTTCACGCCATTCTCCTGCCTCAGCCTCTCCAAGTAGCTGGGACTACAGGCGCCCGCCGCCGCGCCCAGCTAATTTTTTGTATTTTTAGTAGAGACGGGGTTTCACCGTGGTCTCGATCTCCTGACCTCGCGATCCACCCGCCTCGGCCTCCCAAAGTGCTGGGATTACAAGCGTGAGCCACCGCACCCGGCCTTACTTTGTGTTCTTAACAAAATATAAGGATCATAGAACATCCCACAAACCACACTGCCTGTGTATTCCATGCCTAGTGATACTCTCACTAAAATTGTATTACTTGTGGTTGCAGTGAGCCAAGATTGCGCCACGGCACTCCAGCCTGGGCAACAGTGCGAGACTCCGTCTCAAAACAATAAATAAAAGTTTGACATGATTACTTATTTAGTTGTAAACCTTTTTATCATAAAACAAAAACATGTAGGAAGTGACACAAAACAAATGTAATCCCAGCACTTTGAGAGGCCAAGGCAGGTGGATTGTTTGAGGTCGAGTTCAAGACCAGCCTGGGTAACATGACAAAACCCCATCGCTACTAAAAGTACAAAAATTAGCCAGGTGTGGTGGCATATGCCTGTAATTCCAGATACTTGGGAGGCTGAGGCACGAGAATCACTTGAACCCAGAAGGCAGAGGTTGCAATGAGATGACACCATAGCATGGGGTGACAGAGTGAGACCTATCTCAAAAACCAAACCAAACCAAACCAAAAAACTGTATTACTTGTATGATAAGGAAAAGAATCAAATGTGTGTATGTGGGTGGGTTTGTTTTGTTTTGTTGAGACAGGGTCTCGCTCTGTCGCCCAGGCTACAGTGCAGTGGTGCAATCTTGGCTCACTGCAACCTCGACCTCCTCAGCTCAAGTTATCCTCTCACCTCAGCGTCCTGAGTAACTAGACTACAGGCATGCGCCACTACACCTGGCTAATTTTTTATTTTTTCTAGAAACAGAGTCTCACCATGTTATCCAGGCTGGTCTCGAACTTCTCAGCTCAAGTAGCCCCTTTGGGCCTCCTAAAGTGGGTTACAGATGTGAACCACTGAGCCCAGGCTCAAATATGTTTTTTGTTTTTTTTTTTTTTGAGACGGGGTCTTGGAGTCTCACATCATTGCTCAGGCTGGAGTGCAGTGGTGCGATCTCAGCTCACTGCAACTTCCGCCTCCTGGGTTCAAGTGATTCTTCCGCCTCAACCTCCTGAGTAGCTGGGACTACAGGCACACACCCCCATGCCCGGCTAATTTTTGTATTTTTTAATAGAGATGGGGTTTCACCATACTGGCCAGGCTGGTCTTGAACTCCTGACCTCGTGGTCCACCCACCTCAGCCTCCCAAAGCGCTGGGATTACAGGCGTGAGCCACCGCGCCCAGCCTCAAGTATGTTTTAATATACATTATGATATTAATTTCATGGAAATTGTTATGTCATTAAACCACTTACATAAACCATTAATCTCTAGTAAACTTAGCTTATTTGGTCATAGTAGCCATAGGACATGAACATTTAAGATACTCACCCACTGAATGTCCATCCCCTGGGTCAGCCTCTCCAGTGCCACAAAGTCCTCTTTGTTGATCACCTCTTTCCCTGCACTTGTCTTCCACCCATTTTTCTTCCAACCTTGAACCCAGTTAGTTATACCTACAAAAATGCATGATCACTGGTGAGTCAATCTTGAGTGTCCTGCCTTTTTCACCTCCTTCGTCTTACCTCTTATAATTGATCCCACTTGTATTCTGAGTCACCATCCTTGACTATTCACTTCCTTAGCTGGCCTTAGTTGCTTTGGCCTTTGGCACAGCCTGAAATAGCCCCTTCTCTTCCCTTTCCCCTAACTTGTATTCTACCTACAGCTGTCAGCTTAAGATGTCATTTCTCCCAGGAGCCTTCCCCAGCCTCGTAAGCATCCCCTACATGCTCCTATTCAGGGCATTTCCCAAAGAAGCAGTCAACACGCCATCTTAAGTGACTTAGACACACACAGACTAGAAGTAACACTAGAGCAGAGCCACTTCCACTTCTGACTGCATCTCCAGTGCCTGGCAAAGAAATAAGCAGGTGGAAAACATCGGAGCAGCAGAAGGGAGACTCCGAAATCCTCACTCTTTGCTTAGTACCTGACAAACCAATGTCACCTTCCCTGTTCCCATTTGGGTCCTGCCCTGTTACAACACCTCCTACCAATTTCCCTTCACAGTTACTGGAAAAACAGAAGAAATCAAATGTGAAAGCTTACCATTTATTGTAAACATACTGTCTGTATACAGAACCAGTTTATTGATGTTTTGAGTCTTTGCTTGTTCAATGGCTTTGCAGGCTGCCTTGAAAAGACAAGTCGATAGTCATGCTGCAGAAAATGTTCAACTTTGACATTACTGAAGTTCAAAAGTACTTTGAAATTGAAACATCCCCTCTGTACTGTGATGATTATATTCTCTGTAGGAAACATCACTATACATACAATTCTCCTGTGTAGACATGTATTTGAAATAAGTTTTTAGAATTTTTCTACAAAATTCCTATTTTTCAAAATTGTTATTAAACCCAAGTCTCTTCTTCAAATATCTTATATGTATAGGTAGAAAAAAAAAGAAGCAGTTTATTTGATAATTTCATACTCAATGCTCAAAAATGAGAGGCTTAAACGTATCTGATAACTTACATGAATTTCTGCTCTTTGGTTTGTCTGCCGCCCAGGAAGTCTAATGCCTACATTTCTGTTTCAAAACAGTACAAAAGAAAATAAAAGTATAAAGTGAATTCTCAAAGTGATTCTTCTTAATGGATAACGATAAACTAGTGTGTATTCTTATTTGAAATATAAAAGCATCATATAAAAATCAAACTAACGGAGAGACTCCCAGAAGCAGAGAGGAGCACACAGGTTTCCACACTCGGGCACCTTCTGACTCTCCTGGGTTCCACTAGGGCAGAGGAAGTAAAAGCTAGTTCTCTGAGGACCCTGAGTTCGGCCCTATGGCTGCAGTGGAAGAATCCCAGGAGAAAACTCAGGAAGAAGAATGGACAGAGTGAGACTTCAGACTGAAACTACCAAAATCCTCCAGGAAGTAAAGGAGGAAAATGAAATCAAGGAACCAAAAAAACCCTCAGACAAGTTATTTAAAATCTGGGGTCACCAGGAGATCCAGAGTTTCCTAAAAGAATGAGCAATTTTTGGGCCAGGGGTGGTGGCTCATACCTGTGATCTCGGCACTTTGGGAGGACAAGGTGGGAGGATCGCGTGAGCCCAGAAATTTGAGCCCAGCCTGGGCAACGTAGTGAGACTTCAACTCTACTGAAAAAAAGACTCCTCTTGGGAGGCCGAGGTGGGCGGATCACGAGGTCAGAAGATCGAGACCATCCTGGCTAACACGGTGAAACCCCGTCTCTACTAAAAATACAAAAAATTAGCCGGGCCTGGTGGCGGGCACCTGTAGTCCCAGCTACTCGGGAGGCTGAGGAAGCAGAATGGCGTGAACCTGGGAAGTGGAGCTTGCAGTGAGCCGAGATCACACCACTGCACTCCAGCCTGGGCGACAGAGAGAGACTCCGTCTCAGGAAAAAAAAAAAAAAAAGACTCCTCCCCAGGGCAAGAAAGAAACACCAAAGCCAGGTGCGGTAGCTCACACCCATAATCCCAACACTTTGGGAGGCCAAGGTGGGAGGATCGCTTGAGCCCAGAAGGTCAAGGCTGCAGTGAGCTGTGTTTGTGCCACTGCACTCCATCCTGGGCAACAGTGTGAGACCCTGTCTTAAAAAAAAAAAAAAAAGCAAAGGAAGTAAAGCTGAAGCACCTGACGTTCTGAAAAGCAATGCCGCTTAGCCCCAACATGAACCGAAGCTGCTCCTCTGCTACCCCCTGGCAGAGCTACTTACCTGCAGGTTTTCCCAATAATCAACCAATAAGCAGATCCCACCTCATCTTTTCACAAGTTGTGGAACATGATTCAGTAAAACTCAGCTTCCTTTGTTTACTTACAAAGGATGGCCCGGCCCCCAGTAAACGCCGATTCCTGCTCGTGGCCTTCTACGCCCATTACTGGAGCAGCAGCCATCAGTGTAGACGACAACGAAGTCTCCTGTGGGAAAGGGGAAGTAAACGCTGCTGGGCTGACCTTACTAAAAACTGAAATTCACCTCAAAAGTCCACTAGGTCGACATAGCATTTTAAACCGAGAGGGTATTTTACAATGCTGCAGACGTTTTCTCTCTAGGAAAACATGCTCAATTCCTTACAAGGGGGCACCTAACGTTTATGCTTGGAATCTACTTACATTTTGATCTCATAGGCCAGGCAAGTTCAAGGTGAAGGCAGTCACTTTGTAAAACTAGAGCCTGCTGCAGTAAGAACTACTGTTCACAGCCCACACTGAGGGTTCAAAGGACAATGACTCTGTCTCCATGGCAGGGTCACCTTCACTCCCAGGGAGCTGTCTGCCCAGAGACAAGCAGTGCCTCAGCATGACGGTGACCCTGCCTGCCAGAGGGCCCAGTCTCCTGACCAGTGCTGGTCTCATTTCTTCCCTGGCATATTTGCTGCTAGTTAAGTGTGGTTCCCGTCTTTGCTTCTTTCTCTCTAGATACAGGGTGTGATTGACACACCAAGGCTATAAAGAACAAGGTAAAAAAAGGACTGATGGGGGCACTCTCAGGCCACTGGTGACCAGGACACTTCAGTAGTGTGGTGGGAGCAGAGGTCAGGTTGCAAAGTGTTAAAAGAGCTGGGCGAGAGGGCAAATAGAGGTGGTATGCGCAGGACGTGGAAGTACTTGTCCGAAGGACGGCGGACTGAGCTCAGCGGCAGCAAAGGGGCAGAGATGGGGATGTGCTCCTCACAGGAACGGGCCCGAGAGCCAAGGGGAGTGTGGGTGTCGGGCAAGGCTCCTCAGTTCGGCTGGAACTTGACTGTATCAGCATGACTACAAAGTTCCCGCCCAGCCACTGAACTGTCTCAGGAGCCAGCACCTGCTATCCGCCATGTTCCACGCCACCAAGCCTCCAGCAACGGTCAGTGTCTGGAAACGGCTCATCTCCCTGTGACTCCACAAATCTTTGCTTCAATTCCTACTAGTAAATCACCAAATAAAGAATACTTGTTTGATCTTTTTTTACATAACTGCAAAACGTATCTATAAATAATACAGCTTGGCAAAACATTTTCTACTGGTTTCCCTTGAATTAAATTAGAACCTATAAATATACTGATTTATATTTTTTAATGCTACTTATTTCTATTTTCTGCTCATATGTGTAAAAGACACAAAGGAGACTTCTATTCTGTGAGTCATTCAATACATACAACTGATTCCTGGAGAAAGGTAGCAGAAAAGTTCACTACTACCTTGCTTCTCAGGATAAAATAGAATCTCCTGTTTTCCAAAGACTGAGTATGAAAGGTTAAAATGCTGGTGCTAATCAATTATAACAGGCAGCTGCGTGAGGTGTTTCTTATTTGAAAAAGCTGGAGTCTTCACATTTTATCTTAAGTACTGTATACATAGGGAATACTGGTATGTCAAAAGATTGCAGTTGTTCATTTACATGTAAGGGTTTTCCTAAGATCATCCAAGTTTAATTCTGCACCACTTGATTATAAATAATGGCCTTAGTGATTTCTAAATAATCTTTACACATAAGAATGAAGATGATAAACACCAGCTCAAACTCCCCCCATTAAGTGGGAAAAACCTTTTACACATAACATTTTCATGACGGTTGTATTAAAATCTGAAACCCCAAGGAAGATGTACCCATGTAGGAAAACGTGTCTCTGCTAACTGGAGGCGCCGGCTCCACGCTCGGCTTCATGTGCTTTGCATATGGCTCTGCGCTTTCATCTCCATCTCCATCTCCATCCAGTGGCTCACGGAGTCGCTTGCTGGCTTTCGTCTCCGATTCTTGTCCATGTTGATTTTCCTGCCCTGAAAGAGAGTCCACTCGTGAGCTGGAAACAGTGAACATAACACGAAATGCTAGAGAATGAAGACATTCAGTAAATTATTTAGTATTATTAAATCAGACTTAAAAACACCCTCTGCATGTGGCCCTACAATGAGGGAAATGAGGGAATGACTCCCTCCACGCCATCTCAACCCCCTCCACGCCACTCAACCCCCTCCACGCCATCTACCCCTCCACGCCACCTCACCCCTCCACGCCACCTCTACCCCCTCCACGCCACCTCAACCCCCTCCACGCCACCTCAACCCCCTCCACGCCACCTCAACCCCCTCCACGCCACCTCAACCCCCTCCACGCCACCCTACCCCCTCCACGCCACCTCAACCCCCTCCACGCCACCTCAACCCCTCCACGCCACCTCTACCCCTCCACGCCACCTCAACCGCATCCACGCCACCTCAACCGCATCCACGCCGTCTCTACCCCTCCACGCCGTCTCTACCCCCTCCACGCCGTCTCTACCCCCTCCACGCCGTCTCACCCCTCCACGCCGTCTCTACCCCTCCACGCCGTCTCGACCCCATCCACGCCGTCTCACCCCTCCACGCCGTCTCACCCCCTCCACGCCGTCTCGACCCCCTCCACGCCGTCTCGACCCCCTCCACGCCGTCTCGACCCCCTCCACGCCGTCTCGACCCCCTCCACGCCGTCTCGACCCCCTCCACGCCGTCTCGACCCCCTCCACGCCGTCTCGACCCCCTCCACGCCGTCTCGACCCCCTCCACGCCGTCTCGACCCCCTCCACGCCGTCTCGACCCCATCCACGCCGTCTCGACCCCATCCACGCCGTCTCGACCCCATCCACGCCGTCTCGACCCCATCCAGCCGTCTCGACCCCTCCACGCCACCTCGACCCCTCCACGCCACCTCGACCCCCTCCACACCACCTCAACCCATCCACACCATCTCAGACTTACAAGGGAATGACCCCATCCACACCATCTCAGACTCTGATACTCTGTGAAATAATTCTAAATTTTTCAAGATAAGTTTGATAAAGACAATGTGAAGACAATAGCAAGACTTCTGTTGAAAGTAAAATCTGGTTGGCCGGGCGCAGTGGCTCACGCCTATAATCCAAGCACTTTGGGAGGCCAAGGTGTGTGGATCACCTGAGGTTGGGAGTTCGAGACCAGCCTGACCAATATGGAGAAACCCCGTCTCTACTAAAAATACAAAATTAGCTGGGAGTGGTGGCGCATGCCTGTAGTTCCAGCTACTTGGGAGGCTGAGGCAGGAGAATCGCTTGAACCTGGGAGGCAGACGTTGTGGTGAGCCAATATCGTGCCATCACACTCCAGCCTGGGCAACAAGAGTGAAACTCCGTTTCAAAGAAAAAAAAGAAAAAAAAAAAAAAGAAAGTAAAATGTGGTGCTGATGGAGATAATGATACCAACAGTTTGTGACCCTTTAGGGATCATGGACAGTTTGAAATCAAAGGGGTTCTTTCTCCAGGAAAAACATGGCCCAAAATTGTGTATATAACATCAGTGGTGTTGCTGGGTGCAGTGATGCGTATCTATAGTTCCTGCTACTCAGGAGGCTGACATACGAGTATCACTTGAGCCCGGGTTTGAATCCAACCTGGCCAACATAGCAAGACCCCTTTGCTTAAAAATAAATAAATCTAAAAAAAAATGAGTTGTGTACATGGTTCAGCCCCTCCCTGCCTCAAATACAACTACATGGACACTAAGTTAAGAAGCCCTAGGAGGGCTTAGAGGGTGCAGGTTAGTCTAGCTTGAATAAACAGATAATGGGACATATTAAGAAAGGGAAACAGGGCTGGGAAGCCGAGGCGGGCAAATCATTTGAGCTCAGGAGTTCAAGACCAGCCTGGTCAACATGGTGAAACCTTGTCTCTACTAAAAATACAAAAATTAGCCAGGCGTGGTGGCGGGTGCCTGTAATCCCAGCTACTCGGGAGGCTGAGGCAGGAGAATGGCGTGAACCCAGGAAGCGGAGCTTGCAGTGAGCAGAGATCGTGCCACACTGCACTCCAGCCTGGGCGACAGCGAGACTCCGTCTCAAAAAAAAAAAAAAAAACAAAAGGAAACAGAAACCAGAAACTAAAACGGAGCAACTGGGCCCCTTCAGGGGCAGTACTCTTGCAGTTTTTCTTTTGCAACGAAGTTTGTCTTCAGGGGGAACTCAAGGTTAATCCCAAATAGATTTTTTTTTTTTTTTTTTGAGACAGAGTCTCGCTCTGTGCCCAGGCTGGAGTACAGTGGCGCAATCACGGCTCACTGCAACTTCCGCCTCCCTGGTTCAAGCAGTTCTCTGCCGCAGCCTCCCAAGTAGCTGGGATTACAGGCACCCACCACCACACCCGGCTATTTTTTTGTATTTTTAGTAGAGATGGGGTTTCACCATCTTGGCCAGGCTGGTCTTGAACTCCTGACCTCGTGATCCACCCGCCTTGGCCTCCCACAGTGCTGGGATCACAGGCGTGAGCCACTGCGCCCGGCCCCAAGGAGATTCTTAATATCATCTCAGAGTTATCTGGGAAGGGCCCATATCTCACTCACTGGGTAATATTACGGCAGCTGAAGTAGAACAGCTAAATTAGACCAGGGCTCAAAAAACCAGAGTTTCAATTTGTGCTATACCTTTTATCAGCTGCGAACTCCATCAACTGAATTAAACCCTCTGGGCTTCTGTAAAATGAGGCCCTGGGCTAAATGATCTGAAACGACTTTTCCTTAAACTGTCATTTTATGGAGTGAAAATAAGGACACAGGAGCAACCAACTACCTGCAAACTAACAACCCTAACCCAACATTACAGGATTCACCTCCAGCTCTCAACTCCTAAACCAGGGATGGAGAAATGGGGCACGAACGTCACAGAACACCTACTAGAAAGGAACAAGAAAATCTCTGGAGCTTCTCAACCCACACCTCTCGGAACGCTAAGGGAGCCGGGCAACACTTGACTGATTGATCAGCATGACGTCAGCAACGGCTGGCGTTTCCATGGCCAGATTTTGTTTTCACACACTCATCTCCAAAACGTTCCTCTAGGTACTCTACTGAAGTAAATGCAAATACTCTGGTCCAGGTTAAAGTGTCATTTTGTAGAACCTTAACACTGATATAAATATTGGTTTTACTTACTATAACAGAGATGGACACTTTTTACAGAACAGATAAGACTTGGAAGGAGGAAAAAACCACACTTGTCAGTTAAGGTTTACTTCATGGCCAGGCGCGGTGGCTCAAGCCTGTAATCCCAGCACTTTGGGAGGCCGAGGCGGGCGGATCACGAGGTCAGGAGATCGAGACCATCCTGGCTAACACAGTGAAAACCCGTCTCTACTAAAAATACAAAAAATTAGCCGGGCATGGTGGCGGGTGCCTGTAGTCCCAGCTACTCGGGAGGCTGAGGCAGGAGAATGGCGTGAACCCGGGAGGCGGAGCTTGCAGTGAGCCGAGATCGCGCCACTGCACTCCAGCCTGGGCGACAGAGCAAGACTCCGTCTCAAAAAAAAAAAAGGTTTACTTCACAAAATTGTGGTTTTTAAGTAAATTAACCTTAAATCAGCTTATATAAACCATAAGAACCAGTAAATAGCTCAATAATTCTTTTTGTTGTTGTTGTTTTTGTTTTGTTTTTTTTTTATGAGACGGAGTCTTGCTCTGTCACCCAGGCTGGAGTGCAGTGGCGCGATCTCCGCTCACTGCAAGCTCCGCCTCCCGGGTTCACGCCATTCTCCTGCCTCAGCCTCGCCGAGTAGCTGGGACTACAGGCGCCCGCCACCACGCCCAGCTAATTTTTTGTATTTTTAGTAGAGACGGAGTTTCACCGTGGTCTCGATCTCCTGACCTCATGATCCGCCCGCCTCGGCCTCCCAAAGTGCTGGGATTACAAGCGTGAGCCACCGCGCCCGGCCTCAATAATTCTAAAATAAGGATAAATGTAATATTAAAAAACAAAAAACTGTAAAGGGGGCTAACACTTTTTCTTTGATACAGATCTGAATCATTAAAGGCATTAAATCTCGATTTATAGAAGTAAGTCACTGACTAGGAGGTCTCTAAAGTTTAAAGAAGTAGATTCACAAAGAACTAGCTTGCTTTAAGATTTAGAGTACTTAATAAAAACAGAAACATACTTACATTGGAAGAATTGAGATACAAATAAATTACTGATTGATTAAAAACAAAAAATTTGTGAAAAGGAAAATTATGAAAAGGAAGTATCAAGAACCCAGCAAAGAAGGAAAGAGCCATATTTTCAAACCTGCTTTCTGTCTCAAACTGATTTTTCCACCTGGGTAGAAAAACGAACAGCTGTAACAGTGAGGAGGCGGCTCAGCATTACTGCCTCCATTCTCCCCTAACATCCCCGTAGTGGTATCGTATAGGCCGAGTGAACTATGGGAAGAATTTATAGTTTAAAGCAAGGATGACAGTGGTCTGTTCCCAAAACTAACCCCCAAGGAGATAAAGAGGGAGTACACGCAAGTAACAGTGTTATGTTGAAGACTTATAGGAGGAGCATCATGGCCTGACCAAGGACAGAGAAGTTTCACAATCCCCTTGGACCCTCACTGCCATCCAGATGTCTGTGCTCATCGGTCACCTCCTGATCTCACCTCCGCCTTTCTTTCCCCTTCCCTTAACATAAAAGAAGTCTCAAGTTCTATTAACTTAAGATGGTTCTTCAGGACATTAGTCCACCATCTTCTTGGCTTGTTGGCTCTCGGAAAAAAGTCGCCTTCCTTGCCCCAACACCTTGTCTCTCAGCTTATTGGCTGTCATGCAGTAAGCAGTAAGAACTGTCACATCGATGAGCCTTTTTCATGTGTCCTCATTCTGAAACAGAACCTCCTTTAAAAGCTATTGAAGAGAGAGAGGGTGAAGCAGATGCACTGAGTGAGGGTCGACCCTGCTTTGCAAACTAACTCTTCAGGGCTCCATTCTGGACACCACCTGCCTTGCTCTAAATTGCGCTTTGTCCAGGATTGTTACGATGATTCAAAGGAGCAGTTGTTCAGGTTCAAGCATCTCAATGGCCTCTAGAGAGGCTGTTCAAGATACGGTAATTAAAACTATGCTCTGCTCAGTCTTAATTTGCTGTAGTAAAAAGTCTGTAAGTAACATTTATGTAAGATCACCTCCTCAGTGTAGATCCGGAAATATGTGTAAAATCTTGTGCTCTAAAGTTGTCCCTGCTCATCTGAGTCTGCATAATGGGCTTTAAACTTCAAATTATATTGGGCATTAATCTTATATTGGGCTTTAAACTTTGAATAACCATACTTTCTATAACACATACAATTGGAAGAAATTGGCCAGGCGTGGTGGCTCATGCCTGGAATCCTAACACTTTGGGAGGCCAAGGCAGGTGAATCATTTGAGGTCAGGAGTTCAAGACCAGCCTGGCCAATATGGTGAAATCCCATCTGTACTAAAAAAAAATACAAAAATTAGCCGGGTATGGTGGCATGCACCTGTAACCCCAGCTACTCAGGAAGCTGAAGCACGAGAATCGCTTGAACCCAGGAGGCAGAGATTGCAGTGAGCCAAGATTGTGCCACTGCACTCCAGCCTGGGCAACAGAGACTCTGTCTCAAGGAAAAAAAAAAAAAGAAGAAGAAATTCAGATTGTGTGACTCTGTCCTCAATAAAAAGGAAACACCACAAAGGGGCATGCCATGGAAAGAACCACACTCATTCCTGTAAACTGTAGCCCATTCAGTCCAATAACTATGCAAGTATTTTTTTATTTTTATTTTTTTTTGACGAGTCTTGCCCTGTCACCCAAGCTGGAGTGCAGTGGTGCAATCTCGGCTCACTGCAACCTCCACTTCCCAGGCTCAAGCAGTTCTCCCGCCTCAGCCTCCCAAGTAGCTGGGATTACAGGCGTGCACCACCACGCCCAGCTAATTTTTGTATTTTAGTAGAGACGGAGTTTCATCATGTTGGCCAGGCTGGACAAGCATTTTTTTTTAAAAGACAGGGAATTATGGCATAAAAGGCTGAATGGAACAGGAGAGCTGAGTCCTGGCTTATCCCTAATACTGTAAGTAATATGAACCACTATTTGTAACTGCTTTCAGCCTGTTCCTTAACTTGTAAAATGAAAACAATCACACAAGGTTCTCTACATGCCTAGAGGGTAGCTACACAGATCAAATGCCATTTGGCATATGAAAGCCTTTGAATAGGTTAAAATGTCACACTGACATGAGAGGTGACTACCTTCTGAAACTTCCGGGCTTGCAGATTTCCTGACAAAGGCCCAGGCCTCATCCTCTGTGGCAAACTTCTTAAATCTGGCAGCAGGAAACCGGTCCACCTGTGCTTTGCACTCAGTCCTGGAAAAGATGTGCAATGTTATTTCCTTCTTCCCTCTCTAACCTATCCCTTTAGTACGATTCTTAAGGTTGGAAATACAGTTGTCCCTTGGTATCTGAGGGAAACTAATTCCAGGAAGTCCTCCACCCCCATCACAGATACCAACATCAGATGATGCTTAAGTCCTTTGTATAAAATGGTGTATCTGCACATAACCTACACACCTTCTTGTATGCTTTAAATCATCTCTAGTTTATAATACCTAATACAATGTATGTAGTTGTTGTATTGTCTTTGTATGTGTATTTTAAAACTGTATTCTATTGTAATTTTTTCCAAATATTTTTGATCTATGGTTAGCTGAAACTGAACATGCAAACTGGATATGGAGGACCAATTTTAGCGTGAAAAGGGCAGAGTCGCACCTTATAGTTTTATCCTGCACGTCAGACTCTACACCTGTGTTCTACCGTATGCCAGCCAGCCAGCACACCAGCACCATAAGGCTTTCGTCAAACTCAAAGCATAACAAAATACTGGGGTCTTTGAAAAAAATATTAACCATTTCATTACAACAAAAAGGTCAACTTCTGAGATGCTTCTTCCTCAATACTATAGCTGCCGTGCATGGGGAAACACAGGTAACGAACTTTGGGATCTTGTAGTGGAAGAATTCTGGTGGTAGAGTCAGAACAGCTGGGCTCAAGTCCTTTCTCTGTCAGTTACGTGCCCTGGGAACTTCCTGACCACAGGAACAACACCTGAAAGTGAGAATAATCCCTCTCACCTCCAAGGGTTGTTACAAGGATCCAACTGCAATACTGGCTTAGTAGAATTTACCTTTTTAAAAAGGGAAGATTAGATTAGGTACTGAGTTCTAGTCCCAATTTAGCTGGTACGGAAAATCTTCTGGTAATGGGGGTTAGTTCTGATTACGTGTTACTTTTTGTTGCACTTTAACTGCAACAAAGATGAAGGATTAAACTTGGGGCTTATTAGGCCACCCCTAACCTTTACTCGACGTTTCTGGTATTTCAAACAAGTCTTCGGCGCAGTCCAGTCCCCGGCCGTGAGCCTCCTGGAACCCCGCCGGCCGAGCAGGAAAACGAGGCGGTCCCCCGACCACCCACAGCCACAGCTCGCGGCACAGACTCGGACCGCCAGGCTCCCGCCGCCGGGGTTAGCCGAGCTCCGGCCTCCCTCGACCCCGATGCCGGCAGGGAGGCGCCTCGGCGGGCGGGCCACTCACCAGGTCAGAAAGACCCCGGTCTTGCGGCCCCTCCTCACGGCATAGAACATCCCGAACCCGCGAGTGCCGCGGCGGCAGGGCACGGCGGCCAAGGCGACTCTGTGGGCCAGGAACAGAAGCCAGCTCATCACTCACTCCCGGCACCGGGAAGCATTTCGACTCCCGGCCCAGCGTGGGCGCGACCCGCCAGCGGTCACCACCGCACTTCCGTCCCCGGCGCGGGAAGATGACGCACGTCTGGACGGAGTCCTGATGAGGGCACGGACCTAACGAGGGGCGGGGTCGTAGGGCGGAGCCCGGAGCCCGGCCCCTGACGAGCCCGAGTTCGTCAACTTCCTGTCGGTACTTGAAGAAGCGGAGCCAGGGCTGAGGTCCCGAAGGCGGGCGAGGTTTGGGATGGGGTGGGGCCTATGGGAGAGGGGCCTTAGGCGTACCTGGCCGGGCGGAAGCCCTGGGCCTGGCAGAGGAAGGTCGAGGTGGGCCGTGTGGGGCCCCTTCTCTCCCTGCCCCCAGGCCGCAGTTCGGGGGCCACCGCCCGGCGTGCTCGGGTCATCTCGGGAAGCCCTCGAACCCCCTGGCGCCCGGCACCCACGTGCGGTAACCGCGGCTCCTCGAGAGCTCCAGGGATGCGGATCTACAGTAACGGCTGTGGCCAAATGAATGAATGCACATTTTTT
The DNA here is from genome assembly GCF_006542625.1 of Nomascus leucogenys. Taxonomy (NCBI): domain Eukaryota; kingdom Metazoa; phylum Chordata; class Mammalia; order Primates; family Hylobatidae; genus Nomascus; species Nomascus leucogenys. The sequence goes on from NC_044399.1 coordinate 3,218,153, forward strand.
AGTGGGCAGAAAGATGTTAGGATTCATGAGTTAGAATAAGCACAAAGGAGGGCGAGAGGGGAGGCCGTAGAAGCCGCATTCCTCCCCTTGCCTTGGGCGCCCACCCCCGAAGGGGCGCGTCCCCTCCCGGCTCCACTGCACGTGGGTGTTTAACCAGGGGATGTCCAGTGCCTCAAGCACCACGACCCGGGAGAAAACTGAGTCGAGAAAGCAACTTTTAGAATTCTCCCTATTTGACCTTTTGCTCTGTAAGCAAATCAAGTTATTTTAAAAGTCTCTATGGGTTGGAGGGGCGCGGTGGCTTACGCCTGTAATCTCAGCACTTTGGGAGGCCAAGGCGGGTGGATCACCAGGTCAGGAGATCGAGACCATCCTGGCCAATATGATGAAACCCTGTCTCTACTAAAAATACCAAAATTAGCCGGGCGTGGTCGCCTGCGCCTGTAATCCCAGCTACTCAGGAGGCTGAAGCAGGAGAAGCGCTTGAACTCGAGAGGTGGAGGTTGCATCTGGGCGACAGAGCGAGAGTCCGTCTCAAAAAAAAAAAGTCTCCATTGGCAAACATTGTTATTAGAATTATTTTTAAACCACTTTAATTTTCTTAAGGTCTTCTAACAAGCCTTTTGAACACCTGCCATGTAGTTTGTCAGGCCCTGGGGATGAAAGTGAGAAAGTCGAGAATCCCCGGAGATAACACATCAGCAAATAGTGCGCAGGCAGAACAAGCTGTTGGAGGAGGCAGAGACACAGAGCAGAGAAGCAACCGCACCTGGAGGGTCAGGAGGGCCTCACATCAGAACCCCTGAGCAAATACAGTTTTGAAGGAAACTAATTTTTTAAAAAGTTCATTCACACGAATTAGACAGAAAGAAGCAGGACATTCTAGGAAGAAGGAACGGCCCAGGCAAAAGCAACGCGTACATTGGCGTGGTCAGTTGTGTTCCTCTGTGAAATCAAAGAACATGTTTTTTGTTTTTTTTTTTTTTTTTTAAACAGAGTCTTGCTGTGTCGCCCAGGCTGGAGTGCAGTGGCACGATGCACGGTTGGGGCTCACTGCAACCTCCACCTCCCGGGTTCAAGTATTTCTCCTGCCTCAGCCTCCCAAGTAGCTGGGATTACAGGCACCCGCCACCACGCCTGGCTAATTTTTATGTATTTTTAGTAGAGACAGAGTTTCACCATGTTGGGCAGGCTGCTTTCGAACTCCTGACCTCCAGTGATCCACCTGTCTCAGCCTCCCAAAGTGCTAAGATTACAGGCATTAGCCACTGTGCCTGGCCAAAGAACATCAATTTTAAACATTTCAGCTTTCCTAATTTTAATTTAAATTGGCCATAGCTTTCATTCCTCATTCCTACCTATTGCACTTCAAGACGGATTCTTATTTTAAAATAAAAAGACACAGACAGCTGTCCCTAAAGTCCATTGATGACTGATCATCCTACCCTTGTGTAGATATCTGAGGAAGCCCAGAGATGCTCGGGAAGGCTCTCAGGATGACCTGACAGCTGCCCCACCTCGCCAGCATATCTGGGGGTTGACCTACCGAGGGCTTGCTTTTCTGTGCCCACTGGCTGGTCCTGTATCACAAGGACTCATCTTCCCTGAGAAGTCCTAGGTTGGAATTACCTGAGGACGTTTGCAGGATCATCCACATGACTTTCCATAGTGCCAAAACCCTCTCTCTTCCTTCTCCTTCCTTCCGTCTTTCCTTCTCTTTTCTTCCTTTGTTCTCTTTTCTTTCTCCTTTCTTTCCTTTTCTTTCTTTTCTTCTTTCCCTTCTTTCTTTTCTTTCCTTTTCTTCTTCCTTTCTTTTCTTTCAGGGTCCTACTACAACGCCCAGGCTAGAGTGCAGTGGCGTGATCTTGGCTCACTGCAACCTCTGCCTCCTGGGTTCAAGCGATTCTCCTGCCTCAGCCTCCCGAGTAGCTGGGATTACAGGCATACGCCACCACGCCCAGCTAATTTTTGTATTTTTACAGACAAGGTTTCACCATGTTGGCCGGGCTGGTCTTGAACTCCTTGACCTCAAGTGATGTGCCCACCTCGGCCTCCCAAAGTCTTGGGATTACAGGCATGAGCCACCACACCCGGCTGCCAAAACTATTTATTTTGACTTTTCATTGACTGGTTACTCCTGAAAATCTTTTTTTATCTTAATCTCTGGCTCAAAGAAATATAGGACATTTCTTATCCTGAGCAAACACTGGATCAGAAATCAGAAGATGAAGGTTGGGCACGGTGGCTCACGCTTGTAATCCCAGCACTTTGGGAGGCCGAGGCGGGCGGATCACGAGGTCAGGAGATCGAGACCATGGTGAAACCCCGTCTCTACTAAAAATACAAAAAAATTAGCCGGGCATGGTGGCGGGCGCCTGTAGTCCCAGCTGCTCGGAGAGGCTGAGGCGGGAGAATGGCGTGAACCCGGGAGGCAGAGCTTGCAGTGAGCCGAGATTGCGCCACTGCACTCCAGCCTGGGCAACAGAGCGAGACTCCATCTCAAAAAAAAAAAAAAAAAAAAAAAGAAATCAGAAGATGAGTGTATATGTGGTCTCAGTCACTTAGCTCCTTTGAAACTTAATTTTCTCTACTAAAAAAAAAAATGGGAATGATAATTCCCACTGCAAAAGGCTTTTGTTTTGAGGATGAGATTTTAGATGAAATAATAAATGTATGCATAGCCTATTCCTGACACGACATAAACTCAAATAAAAGTCGCTATTGCCATTATCTGTTACACTCTGTAAATTAGGAATAACAAAACCATTTCTGCTTATTTCTCAGGGTCCATTCAAGAATTGTGCCCACAATATACCAGGCACTTGTCCAGACCTGCATCATCCAATGCCCACCTCAGCCTCCCAAAGTGTCAGGATTACAGGCGTGAGCCACCGCGCCCTGCCTGCATGTGGCTATTGAGATGTGCTGTATGATATACACCGGACTTTGAAGACTCAGTGTGAAAAATAAAACGAATTTTAAGAGGGGTGGGGGTCGAGGGGAGGCAGAGCAGTAGGACAAATAGCTAATGCATGCAGGGCTTAAAACCTAAACAACAGGTTGATGGGTGCAGCAAACCACCATAACACGTTTATATAACACCTACATGTTCTACACTTGTATCCTGGAACTTAAAATTAGAAAAAAAGTAATAATAAAAGCCAACATGGCATTCATTACTGCCAAAAAAAATTAAAACACATTTTTAATTTTGTATACTGATTACAGGTTGAACTGATAATATTTTGAATATATTGGGTTAAAGAAATACATTTAAAATTAGTGGCTGGGCACAGTGGCTCATGCCTGTAATCCCAGCACTTTGGGAGGCTGAGACGGGTGGATCACCTGAGGTCAGGAGTTCGAGATGAGCCTGGCCAACATGGTGAAAGCCCATTTCTACTAAAAATACAAATATCAGCTGGGGGTGGTGGTGGGTGCCTGTAATCCCAACTACTCGGGAGGCTGAGGCAGGAGAATCGCTTGAACCCGGGAGGCGGAGGTTACAGTGAGCCGAGATCATGCCACTGCACTCTAGCCTGGGTGACAGAGTGAAACTCCATCTTAATAATAATAATAAAATTATTTGTTGCTGTTTTACTTTTCAAATGTGACCACCAGAAAAGTTTAAATGGCTTGTGTGACTCATCATTGAACGGAGCTGTTCTAAACATGGGTAAGACAACGCAGAGCTTCGGTTGCAGGACAGAGAATGAAATAATAGACCCATAAGACAGATAAGTGACTGACTGTGACTGCTAGGGTGTTTAAGCATAGGCCGGTGACGGGAACGAGGAGTGTGGGGATGAGAGCCGACATGGGCGAGAGTGCATGCAATGCAGGGTCAGGCGTTGGATTCATCTCCCAGGAGTTGAAAAAGGTGGCATTCCTGTTCTTTATTGGCATTGCGTGTGACACCGAGAATTGCCCCTCTTCCTGAAGAGGTTGGTCAGGAAAATTTTTTGTTAACTTTTATTTTAGATTTGAGAGGTTTGAGGGTCCATGTGCAGGTTTATGAGTAAACTCGTGTCATGGGGGATGGATTTACAGATAATTTCATCACCCAGTAATAAGCCTAGTACCTGACGGGTGTTTTTTCGGATCTTCTCCCTCCTCCCATCCTCTACCCTTAGGTAGGCCCCAGTGCCCACCGTTCCCCTCCTAGTAGCCCTGTGTTCTCGCTGTGGAGCTCCCACGTATAAGTGAGAACACGCGGTGTTTGGTTTTCTGTTTCTGCCTTAGTTTGCCTCCAGCTCTATCCATGGTGCTGCAAAGGACATGATCTCATTCCTTTTTATGGCTTCATGGTATTCCACGATGTATATGTACCACATTTGCTTTATCAAGTCTACTGTGGATGGGCATTTATGTTGATTCCACGTCTTTGCTATCATGAATAGTGCTGCGGTGAACATATACCTGCATATGTCTTTATGAGAACGATTTAGATTCCTCTGGGTATATACCCAGTCATGGGATTGCTGGGTTGAATGGTAGTTCTGTTTTAAGTTCTTTGCAGAATCACTATGCTGCTTTCCGCAATGGTTGAACTAATTTGCACTCCCAAGATTATATTGTCTATAGCTGAGAAAGCTGAAATGTAAAGATCAAGTAACTTGCCCTCAGACATGTAGACAGGAAGTGGTACAGCCAGGACTCAAACCTGCCTCCGGAGCCCGTCCTCCTAAACCTAAGTCATGGTTTTCAAAGTGTGGTCCTTGGACCAGCAGCAAAAGCACCACCTGGGCACTCATTAGACATGGAAATTCTGGGCTTCAACCCGGACCTTAGCATGGGAATCCCTGGGGGTGGAGCCCAGCGGTTTGTCTTCGGGCAGCCCCAGCTGACTCTGATGCACCATCAGGTTGGAGGCCACAGTGGGTGATGGTCCCTGCCCCGTGGCAGCCGGCCTCCCTCCTTCATTTCTGTTATTCCATCTCCTTCTTACAACAACCCTGTGAGGCTGGCAGGGCAGATGTTGATTTTATTTAACAGATGAAGAAACTGAGCCTTGAGGTTTTTATGACATACCCAAAGTCATCGCATTAGTTTTGGAACTGAAACTTCAATGGCAGATCTTCTGGCTTTTAGTCTGAGGCTGTAACTGGTACCCACAAGGACTCTGGGAATAGTAAGGTCAGAGCAGGAGCTAGTGCTTCATTTCACTGCCTCTAGTGAAGGAGGAGGGGGGTTCCCAGAGCACGGCTTCTTCTCCATGGGTCTAGCCCATTATAGCTGGTTGCTTACCCTGATGTGCTGATTAGATTCTGCCTTATCTCCTGCAAGCCATTTGTGCTGTGCTAGGATTAAACGGTACAGTTTGGAACCTTAGCTGCCCATACCCTGAGAGCCAATCACGCAGAACCCACAGGAAATCTCGGGGCAGAAGTAGTTTGCCATAAATGTCCATTTCCTCATTTTTTGTTGTCGTGAGGGGGTCTTGCTCTGTCACCGAGGCTGGAGTGCATTGGCGCAATCATAGCGCACTGCAGCCTCAACCTCCTGGGCTCAAGTCATCTTTCCACCTCAACCTCCAAAATAGCTGGTGTTACAGGTGTGCGCCTCCTGTATAATTTAAAAAAAAACATGTTTTGAGACCGGGTGTGGTGGCTCACGCCTGTAATCCCAGCACTTTGGGAGGCCGAGGCGGGCGGATCACAAGGTCAGGAGTTGGAGACAAGCCTGGCCAACATAGTGAAACACCGTCTCTACCAAAAATACAAAAAACTTAGCCAGACGTAGTGGCGGGTGCCTGTAATCCCAGCTACTCGGGAGACTGAGGCAGGAGAATCTCTTGAACCCGGGAGGTGAAGGTTGCAGTGAGCCGAGATGGCGCCACTGCACCCCAGCCCAGGCGACAGTGTGAGACTCCATCTTAAAAAAAAAAAAAAGGTCAAAATCAGATAAGGCTACATTAACCCATGACTGATGAAGACAAAAACAAGACCACTGCGAAATCACATCTGAATCCAGGCAAAATATGAACACTGACGAGGCCACAAAAACACCAAACATCCTACTCTCCCGGTTAGCAGGAGTGACGGCTGCTTCCTTAGCAACTGCAGCTGAGGACTGGCGCTCGTCTGCTCCCACTAGAAATGAAACTTAAGACACCCAACCACAGAATTACTCCAGCTTTGTGACAGCATCCAATGCTAAGCAAAGTCCCCCTTCCTCAGGCCCTCCCCCAAATTCCTGACACAAAACCGAATCCTATTCGTGTTTCCTAACACCTCCGTAGCAGACACCCCGTGGCTGCTCAGGGTGTGTTTTCCTCCCTACAATGAGTACCTTGCTCAATTACAGGTGTGTCCACGGTGGAGTTTGGAATTATCAAGATCAAAACATTAGGCGAATCATTTGGCTGGCACACTGCAGATCTTGGTACGACCATGTATGTTAGACTGGAAAGGAACATTGTATGGTATAAAGTGAAAGACAATTTGTAGCTTATACGAACATCAAGAAAACTATAAAGCTTGAAAGATCAAAACAGGAATTAGGATATTTAGAGATTTTTATGAATATATGAAATACCTGAGTTCTGATCATCCTAGAAATGTAAAAGCAGGAGGCAGTGAGCTGTTCAGCTAGCAGTTATTTCTGTGGCTCTTGTGCGGCTATGTACTGGGTTATTGTGGATGGTTAACTCCAGATGGTAGCCAAATGAATCCATTTAAATAATTTTGGAGATTGAGCTATTGAGTCTTTCCATCATCGAAAGGTAGAATAGCACCTTCTCTCTTCTAGTAGCTGAAAGCCATCCGCTTTCGCAAACTTAATCCTCAAACTGAAAACGAGCTGAACTCTTGACCCAGACTATCAGAGAACCAACAGACAGCAGAGTGAGAGATGATGACTAAACTGTGGAAAATGCAAACAGACTGCAGATCTCACTAGAAAGTTTCAAATTTTATTAAGTAATGGTATGGGTTATATTAATGTTGAATTGTTAGGCTGGGTGTGGTGGCTCATGCCTGTAATCCCAGCACTTTGAGAGGCTGAGGTGGGTGGATAGCTTGAGCTTAGGAGTTCGAGACCAGCCTGGGCAATAGGGTGAAACCCCACTCCACAAAAAATACAGAAGATTAGCTGAGCCTCACGGCACACACCTGTAATCCCAGCTACTTGGGAGGCTGGGATGGGAGGATCGCCTGAGCCTGGGGAGGTTGAGGCCACAGTGAGCAGCGATCATGCCACTGCCCTCCAGCCTGGGCAACAGAGCAAGACTGTCCCAGAAAGTATATATATTGATTTTTTTTTTTTTTTGAGACAAAGTCTTGCTCTGTTGCCCAGACTGGAGTGCAGTGGTGCCATCCCCACTCACCGCAACCTCTGCCTCCCGGGTTCAAGCGATTCTCATGCCTCAGCTTCCCAAGTAGCTGGGATTACAGGCGCCCACCACCAGGCCTGGCTAATTTTTGTATTTTTAGTAGAGACAGGGCTTCACTGTGTTGGCCAGGCTGATCTCCTGACCTAAGTGATCCACCCACCCTGAGTGGATCATCCCAAAGTGCTGGGATTACAGGTGTGAGCCACTGCAGCCCGCCTGAATTGTTATGTTGAATGTATTCTCTCATAGTGTCAGATAAAGCAAGTAATTGTATTTTTGTGTTTAGGAATCAAGGTTTTTATTACAGGAGAAAAGGAGATGCTATGATAGAATCGAGGATTTCAGAAGGAATTGTTCTGTTAGAAGTGGATTGAGAATGTCAATGTGAACTTGTATCTTTTATGAAAAATTATTTTAAATGCATCTTTTTAAGCTCTGTCTGCTGAAACCGCTTATGAGGATCCCCACGATGCTTCCTGCTGCCAAAATTCTGGTCTCCAGTACGATTTTTCCAAAAAAAAAAAAGTATCAGCTTATTCTATGTCTCAGGCAGAAAATTACAAGAGGAGCTTGGAATATCTTGTGCCAGAAAACAAGAAGATGTTCAGACATTCATGGAGATGACAAGCAAGACTCGGTTACTTATCTAAGAGGGGCCCCTCCTGGTCACAATTGAGACAATGTGAGGATCAAAGGAGAATGCTGGCTGAGACTGACTGATGTACAGCAAATCTGAAATGTCACATGTCCATAATGATACATAAAAGAGTTAACAAAGTGTTCTAAAAGTAAGTGGATTGGATAGATGATATTTCCGTTCGTTGTCAATCATGTTGGTATTATCGACTCACTTATTGTATGGTTAAATAATAAAGAAGCTAGTACTAGTAAAACTAGGAAAAAAAATCTAATGTAATGATTAGTAGGCATTTCCTAACATAAAATTAGCAGAATGATCCTCTAAGTTGTAATTATGATCCTGAAACTACCTATTAAAAATACATGTGCAATCTCTATCTTCTATCAGGTTCTAAGTTTTAAAAATCAAATTTCTTAGGATCTCATGAGGCTTAAAGCTAAAGAAGTAGAAAAGAAAAGCATTTATGTATATTAACAGCACATTAACAGGCTAAGAAGAAAAACTCACATAATCATATTAGTTCATAGAAACAATGCATGTGACATACTCCAACATCCATTCATGATTTTTAAAAAACCCCTCAGAAATAGAAATAGAGGGAACTTCCTGAATTTGATTAAAAATATCTGCAAAATCCTAGAGCTAATATTATACTTAATGGTGAAAGACTGAATGGTTTTCCCCTAAGATGGAGAACAATGCACGGATGTCCTTGCTCACCACTCCTATTCAACAAAGGACTGGAAACCAGAAATAAATTTAATTTTTTTTCTCAAGTGATAGGTTCACAGAGAAAAAGCTTTACTGGATGAACTTTTAGATTACTACTTTTATAGAGCAGCAGAGATAAAAGCCAGGTCGAAAAGTGCATATGGAGTAAGGAAATGGACCTAGTTCGACAATGGGGCTCAGAACGACTGCCCATATGAGATTGTAGACGCCGCTGTAGTTTACTTTCTATTTGGAAGAAACTTCAAGTTATCCTTAATTTTCCAAGGAGACAGTCACTTGCCCTTTAAAAAACATTATTAGAGAAGCACCGGGCAGGAGCATATCTAGCATTAAAAATGTGAGATGAATACCATCTCTGCTTAGTAAAGGTGGTTGGGAATCCTGAGAGAGGGCACCTAGTGTGGCTTCTGCATTTTTCACAGTGCCTGGCCCACGGCTGAAAGTAACTTTTGCATGACATTTGACAGACGAGGAAACTGAAGCTCAGATTAAATTACCTGTCCACAGCGGGATCACTCGGCAGGAGTTCCTCCCTGTCTGGAATGCTCTTCCCCAGAGATAGATCCTGCGGCTTTTCCGTGTCTCAGTCTAATGCCATTCCGTTCCAAGATTCCCGACTTCTTGAAGCATAAATAATCCCTCCCCAACCTCTCATTTTACTGTTATGTAAGTTATTACAATATGTCATTATATATTTAGTCACACTGTTTAGGTAATGTCTTCTCCACTAAACGGTAAGCTCCGTGAGGGCAAGAGTTCAGTCGGTTTTACTTAGTAATTAGCACCTAGTACAGTACTAGCATAGAATGAAGGCCTCACAATTTTTTTAAAATTTATTTTTAGACAGGGTCTTGCGCTGTCGCCCAGGCTGGAGTGCAGTGGTGCAACCTCCGCTCACGGCAGCCTCGATCTTTCGGCTGCAGCGATCCTCCCGCGTCGGCCTCCGGGGTAGCTGGGACTGCAGGCGCGCGCCACCATGACTGGCTAATTTTTTTTTTTTTTTTTTTTTGTAGACATGGGGTCTCGCCATGTTGCCCAGGCTGGTTCCTGAGCTCAAGTGATCCTCCTGCCTCGGCCTCCCAAAGTGCTGGGATTACAAGCGTGAGCCTCAGCGCCCAGCCAAGTTAGCCTTTTTTAAACGTCCTGTCTCTGGAGGTTGCCGAAGTTGGTTTTCTTCGGCCTCCTTCTCTCGCCCAAGCCCAGGGCTGGGACGAGGCCGGTTCCCGCCTGCAACCTGCACTGAAGACAGGAACCTTGGAAGCCGGTACCGAAACGCTCGGAAACGGCACCAAAGTACGCATCCTAGGGCGGAAAAGCGTTACCAAGACACTCGTCCCCAGAGCCGCTTCCTGGGACTCTCTAGCCGCCTACCGCTTCTCGGTGATGTTCCGGTTTCCGCCCTCCTCCTCGCGCTGTTTCCGCTTCTTCCCTTCGGCCGCCGGATTTTGACGTGCTCTCGCGAGATTTGGGTCTCTTCCTAAGCCGGCGCTCGGCAAGGTAGGTTGGCGGCCTGCTCTCGGACGGAACTTTTCTTATTGGGTTGAGGAAAACGCCTTTTGGAGTCAGGCGCTGGAGCGGCGGGCCTTGCTCACCTGGTGGGGATACAACCGATTACCCGCCCTGTGCCCTCCGATGGCTTCTGCGGGTCTGCGGGGCGAGCGGGGCCTGGCCGGGGGGTGCGGGCGGGAGGGCGAGCCGGCGGCGCCTGCAGCCCCGGCCGCGTAACGCTGACCGCTGTGCCTTTAGTTCTCCCAGGAGAAGGCCATGTTCAGTTCGAGCGCCAAGATCGTGAAGCCCAATGGCGAGAAGCCGGACGAGTTCGAGTCCGGCATCTCCCAGGTGAGAGGGTTTCCCTGGGGTCTGGGATGGGGGGAGGCGCCCCGCTCGGGAGGGAAGGCGGCCGCGGGTGTGCTGGGCCCGGGATGCTCGGACGCGCGCTGAGGGTCGGCCCTGCTGTTCGTTGCTTCTTAGGCTCTTCTGGAGCTGGAGATGAACTCGGACCTCAAGGCTCAGCTCAGGGAGCTGAATATTACGGCAGCCAAGGTAAGCTGGCGCTCCCTCGGCTGGGAGGGAGGTTGCGGCGCGTCTCCCCGCTCAGTGCCTGGGAGGGTTGTTAGATGACCTGGGTTACGGTTGATGATGACTTGCCGCCTGGCCGCCTAACCTGAACTCAGGTTCGGCCGTGTTGTTTGGGAGTGATGCCGCCCAGGTGCAGGGAGTGGGGTTGCAGGTACCCTGCAGCTTAAGCTGTCCACGTGCGGGCGGTGGAGAGACGTGGAGTAGGGAGGGCCTGGGCCGGTTTTCGGACCTTATTTGCCCTTACTTAGTTATAGATACAGCAAAGAGCTATGGGGAGCCCAGAATGAGACTTTCTACACTTAGCCCGGAGTTGCCGCAGGCGGGGGTGCAGAAGTGGCAGTGATTGGCCTCCTGGCCTGGACAGTCTCCCTTCCTGGAATAAGGAAATGTGAAGGTTGGAGAGAGATGAGAACATCTCCGAAGGGTGCATTTATCATTAACTCAAAACTAGTATTCGTTTGTAATGCAGCTACGGTGTTAGTGATAAGGTCTTATCCTCTAATTTGACCACAACGTTTACTTTCACTTTCTGAAGCAGTTAACAAAGTGGATTTTTGTTTTTTTCTTTAGGAAATTGAAGTTGGTGGTGGTCGGAAAGCTATCATAATCTTTGTTCCCGTTCCTCAACTGAAATCTTTCCAGAAAATCCAAGTCCGGCTAGTACGCGAATTGGAGAAAAAGTTCAGTGGGAAGCATGTCGTCTTTATCGCTCAGGTATGTGTTCTGTTGCAGCACGTTTCTGTTGGTGAATTTTGCTAAAATTGCTTGTATTTAGACTGAATTAATAGTTGGAATCATGAAAACAATCCTTTTATGAATCCAATTGGGTAGAAAGATAAAGTACAGGTGGAACGCGGTGGCTTAGGCCTGTAATCCCAGCACGGGAGGTGGAGGCGGGTGGATCACTTTAGAGACCAGCCTGGGCAACGTGGTTAGACCCTGTCTACAAAAAATAGAAAAATAAATTTTAAAAAGAAAGACAAAGTACACTCTTTAGGAGTTGAAACAAATCTGTAAAGTGACAGACTGCTGTGTTTTGAATTATGAAAATGATTTCGCATATTTAAATTTCCACAAGTCTAGTGGGTTGCTTACAGAGATGATCAAACTAAGAAATCTGTTACAGGCCGGGCGCGGTGGCTCATGCCTGTAATCCCAGCACGTTGGGAGGCTGAGGCAGGCGGATCACGAGGTCAGGAAATCGACACCATCCTGGCTAACACGGTGAAAACCTGTCTCTATGAAAAAATACCAAAAATTAGCCGGGTGTGGTGGCACGCGCCTGTAGTCCCAGCTACTCGGGAGGCTGAGGCTGGAGAATGGCCTGAACCAGCAAGGCGGAGCTTGCAGTGAGCCGAGATAGCCCACTGAACTTCAGCCTGGGCGACAGAGCGAGACTCCATCTCAAAAAAAAAAAAAGAAACCTGTTACAGTTCAGATCGGGGATTGGTGCGAACTGAAGTCTGGGGAATGAAGTTCCAGGATAAAAGTAGTATTCTGGGTCATAGGCATGGGGAAAGGCGTATCTGGGAGATTTTTTCCCACTGGCGTATTAGTAGAGGCTGTGGATTCTGAATGAGTTATTCAAGAATCAGGAAGTAACTCCATAGAACGGTTCCCTCAGTCAATTGTTGGTCTAAGTTGTTTAGCCTTCTCGAACTTTGAACTTATCCTTGCTTTTAAAGCAGTATGGTAGAGCTTTTTGTCAATTTAAGGTCTTTTTTCATTTTGTTGCATGTTAATTTTTACCTTACAGAGGAGAATCCTGCCTAAGCCAACTCGAAAAAGCCGTACAAAAAATAAGCAAAAACGTCCCAGGAGGTGAGTATTTTAGTAGTTTCAGAAGTGTGTGTACCCCTCTTATTAACAACTCTTAATTTGTGTAAGTTGTAGTTTATGAAAACAGATGTTCAAGTGAGATTTTTTGAGTAGCAGCATTTAAATGGTTTCCTGTATAGTTGCACATGATATGTTTTAGAATTCTAGATGTAAAACATACATGTATTCAAGTAGCCATTGTGTGTCTATTAGGTCAGTGCTGTCACAAGATGAGATGATTTCCTCCGATTATTTGTGCACAGGCTAGGAATGAGGAGAAGGAAAAGTGATATAGCATGCTAGACATAGTTGACGTGGGCTTGGATTTATCTCGTATGTTTATTTTTGCTGTGGGTTGGAGTTAAAAAAAATGTAGGATTTTGGTGATAACATTACAGGTTAAAATCACTGCAGTTGAAGATGCTGATGGAAAATGATTCATGAACTTGATTGACTTACAGGTTATCGCATAAACTCAAATATTGGTAGTTGTCTTCTTGAACTAGATATTTTGGTATTTTGTTAGTCTCTGATTAGTATGTTGTTTTACAAATGAGAATTATTAAATCCCTGTGGACTTTTCCCTAGGGATGAGTTTAAGAAAAAAAAAAATTCTAGTTATGCCTGTACCCTATAACATGTATAATTTGTATTGTTATCCTCAGTGGATGAGAAAACTGATCTAAGGCTGGGATAACTTGCTCATTGCAACTAATACTAGTAATGCTAAGAATTTTTTTTTTTTTTCAACTCAGTCTTGTTCTGAAAACTGCTAGAAAATAGTGTGGGAATCTAGTAATGTGTTATTGTATCGAACTGTGGTATGTGGAAAGGTAGGTGCCAGGTTTTCTAGAGCTTGAATTCTGTGGCTTAGTACTTTGAAAAACTTTTATAGGCAGAGTGGCATAAGAACTTAGGATTTTTTATTTTTTCCCTAAATCATGACACTTGAAGAGGGTTTTGGAAACTCAGTTCTGAGAACCTGAGTTAGGACATAAGAACAGTCCCTGTGCTTTCTACACAGCAAAAGGACTGTCCCTCAAACCCATAGCTTTAGTTCCCCTCAGTACAAACCTCTGTTTTCCAAATTTTCTCAGACAGTGGCTTCACAGTGTTTCTGGTGGGACCTAGTTAGTTTGTACATTGAAAGCCTTCCCTCCTTCACACTAAGCCTAGCTGGTAGGTCATAGTGATTCTATCACTTTTCCAATCTGGCTTCCTGCTTTCAGATTTATCTTCCCTATTCAGTAGAGCTATCTTTATCTAACTCAGGTGAAATGCTGAAATGGATAGTTTTTGGGTATAGCAGGGTTTTTCCTCTGAAGCGCTGCAGTCCCTGTGGTTTGTGATGATTGAGTTGTGGTGCCATTGCTTTCCATTTTAAAAGATTATAGATGACATTGGAATCTAATTTCCGTATTTGGGTGCTTTCCTAGTATTGTAAGAATATGCTTAATTAATGAGTCGCAATGAATAATGCATTTGTCTTGATTTGCTTTCTGAAAGGTGATGAGGGTTTTGGGAAATGGACTTTCTTCCGGCTTTTGCCCTTTGTGGCTGTGGCATATTAAGATGTTGGCAGTAAAATTGAGAGCCACCAGAAGATGTTAACTGTGTATATGGGCGCTGCCAGATAGGAAATCCAAATGAGTAGACTGTAGTGTTATTGTTAGCTACCGTGGGGTGAGACCTAGACAGATAACCATATGTAAGGCAGCTCCGTAAATGCTGAAACAAAGAACCGTTTCTTGACTTAATCCTGATGTCTTGTGGTACGTGGTAGCTGCCCCAAAAGCTTGCAGTTAATTGAAACTTCTCATTTGTTAGGTGGCAGGTAGGTAGGTTTTGAACTTGCTAGTGATATTCAGATGAGAGGAGCGAGATTGCAGTGGCAGTTTTTGTGACACTGATGGGTTGGAAATCAAAGACCCACATGTGTGGGGAGGGGCAGCTATCCTAGAGCTGGTGATAGAACAGTGCCTTGGGGTGGAAGATTGCCTCATTTGATCTTAGAGAACAAGGAGTTTGGATGATATCTGGGAGGTCTAGGAGAGCTCTTGAAGGTCTTTTATAAGTAAATTATGTGATCATATCAGTTTTTTAGAAAGATTATCTCGACATTGGAAGGGGGGTGGTTTTGGAGATGAGCAAGAGTATTAAACGTTATTGTAGTGATTTAGTTGAGAAATGATACAAGTGAAAATAAAGATGTGTAAGAGTCCTCACTAATCTCACATTCTCTAGAGATGGTCACTCATTGCCTTGGTGAGTTTGCAGTTTACCCCAGAGTAACATTTAAAATTGACTGAGCTTTTGAAATAAATCAATAAGCTATTACCCTATTCTAGGTAGGTAAAAGCTATTACCCTATTACCCTATTCTAGGTACGCTTTAGTTTGGTATGTGAAATATAACAAGCTTATTTGAAAATGAGTGTTAATTTGACTTCAGGAACCTGGGATTTGCATTTTCATTTTGACTTAAAGAGGTGCCCTCTGGAGTTCACCAGAGGGCAGGCATTGCTAGGTTGCTTACCTTTTTAACTATTCTTTTAGCCGTACTCTGACAGCTGTGCACGATGCCATCCTTGAGGACTTGGTCTTCCCAAGCGAAATTGTGGGCAAGAGAATCCGCGTCAAACTAGATGGCAGCCGGCTCATAAAGGTTCATTTGGACAAAGCACAGCAGAACAATGTGGAACACAAGGTAATAGGTCAACATTTTATCATGGACAGGTTCAGCCACAGTGAGAGTGGATTTTAGTGTAACCAGTCTCCATGCGCCACCATAGCAATGACGATAGTAAACTCGACTAGTTCTTTTACCTGCACTTCAGCCCGCTCTCCTTTGGATTATGTGTCAGGTGTTAAATGGAGATGTTTCAAGAATTGAACACTTGAAATTCTCTGTACCTTTTGGAAGTAGACTCATTCTGTGGTCTGACTTTTAGTTAGGCTGTATATTCTTGGTGAGTTAGGGGTGGGTGGTGATGGCATCAGTGTCTTGGGAGGACATAACCATGTGGGTGACTGCTGGGGTCCCCTGATGGCTTCCCCGGTGCCGTAGTGTACAGTCCTGTCCCACAACATTGGAGAGGAGCTTGTCCCCGGTCACAAGACTGCTGCGGACATGTTGTGTGTGCGCCTTATCTTCTCAGTACTTAGTTGCTGAGGAGAAAAACCATACAGGGCACGAAATAATTTCACGAAGCTATTAGGTTTTAAGCTGAGTGTGTATTTCAAAGTTTTGTGATGAATTCCTTCTTTTCTTGTAGGTTGAAACTTTTTCTGGTGTCTATAAGAAGCTCACGGGCAAGGATGTTAATTTTGAATTCCCAGAGTTTCAGTTGTAAACAAAAATGACTAAATAAAAAATATATATTCACAGTACTCTGTTTCAGTTATGTTTTTCAAAATTCCAAACTCACGGATATGCAGCTGTCTTCATTATCAGTGGCGTCCTGTGGGCCAGAGGATTTCACCAGGAGGGGTGTCTGTGCCAGAAAGCTTGATGCCTGTGAGGTTCTGCTTGTATTCAGGGGTACAAGTGTCATCACATGATGCTGCAGAAATAACTGAATATTGGCACTTTTGCATGGTTCAAACTAAAAATATACCAGGTATTTTTTTATTGTGATATACGTGAAATTTACCGTATTACCCATTTTTAACTTTACAGCTCAGTAGCCTTAAGTATATCTACAAAGTTGGGAAGCAGAACTCTGGAACTTTTTTATTCATGTTGTAGAACTGAAATTACCCATTAAACCAACACCTCCACTTCTCATTCCGTCAGATTTCTTGAATTTTTTTATACGTAAATTCATGTTAGGTGTTAAATGGACTTTCACAAGTTAAATGTCAGAGTCTGATTAATAGATTTTAGTAGATGCTAAGTGGTGTGTAAACTTGGGTATTCCAATTCCCCACTTCCTTAGTTTTCCAGTTCATCAAACGAAGGCCCTGGGTGAAATGAAAGCTCTGAAGTGAGGACCCTGGTGTGGTGTCAGGTGACTAGTTGGACCAGGTCTTTGTAGAGTGGAGCAGATGTCTTACTAGAGAATTATTTCCTCAGTTTTGGCTTTGTGCCAGATTGCTTTCAGGTATTGATAAGCCTTAAAATGACCTTGTAAAGTTTACCTTCCTGCTTCTATAGGGTGAAGAGACAATCAGTGAACAACCCCCCAGATAACATGTTTTACATCAAATTATTCCCACAGGTAGACTCATTCCAGGAAGCCTCTGAGGCGACACCAATAGTATTTTCCCATTTTGCAGATGAGGGTCAGGCCTCTTAGGAGTAGAACTGTCAGGCTCCTGAGGCTGTTGTCCAGGCCGAATTCACGTGGTGGTGCAGGCACACAGGATGTTTTCAAAGCTTTGGCAAGTGCTCTTGATCATACTTGGCTGACGCCTTTGTAGATGAGTGGGTAGTGAGGGAGATGCCTGTTAAGCAGTCAGTTACCAGGGCTGGCCCTTTATCCTCAGTAGTCCATGGGTCCCTTCCCCATTTCTGCTGTCTCTGCGCTGTCCCTGTCGGGGTCGCCCTGGTTTCTCTGGAATGAGGTATTCACTTAGGCCCGGGGTGCTGCAAACCTATTCTCACTCTTCTCCAGCATGAAGTACCCTTCTCCCCCCATCCCCCCGTTTCCTGGTGATCTGTGTTTAGTGGCTTTTTGGGAGGCTTCATCTCTGTCATCTCAAACATTTAGTGTATTGGAATTCACAGATTCACTGGTTTGGGAAACAAGATTTACACAGGCTGTCCTAGAATGTTATGCATTTTCCTTTTAAAAAATGTTATGGGCCGGGCGTGGTGGTTCACTCATCCCTGTAATCCCAGCACTTGGGGAGGCCGAGGCAGGCAGATCAGCTGAGGTCAGGAGTTTGAGACCAGCCTGGCCAACATGGTAAAACCCCGTCTCTATTAAAAATACAAAAATTACTGGGGAGGCTGAGGAGGAGAATTGCTTGAGCCCAGGAGGTGGAGTTTGCAGTGAGCCAAGATGTCGCCACTGCACTCCAGCATGGGCGATAAGAGCGAGACTCTGTATCAAAAAAAAAAAAGTTCTGAATTTCTTGATTTTCCTATGATGCCAGTGGCTATCAGTAGCATACCTAGTAGACATTAAAGAACGCATCTCCAGGAAAAGAAGAAACTTTAACATTATGTGAGAAAACAATTGTTTTTTGAAATTAGTATAAAGAATGAGCTTATATTAAGATGTCCATTGGGAAAGGCTTCCCTTTTAGGGGAAAGCTACATTGACCTGTAAGGTATCAATAACATAAAAACTCAGAAATATTCTTACCTATTTAAGATGCTTATGAAGAGTCTCAGTTGGCTTTGAATCTATTTGTTAATAATCCCTTCTGATTACTTGGCAAGAACAAAGATGACCAGAATACCAAGAAAGATGGAACATTTTGGTTGATTTTTCAACAAAAACTTCACCTTTGCCAAATGGGAAGCATAGCCAAAGATAGGCTTCTGTCTGCATCTGTCTTTGTAAGGGGTCTTAAAAAAAAAAACCCTCATAATGGAAGTTTTGTGTCATACTCAAAAGTATAACAGAATCAGTAGTGGGCCTCTGTCCCAACACCCAGCTTGAGCAAGTACTGATACGTTGCTAATCTTGTTTAATCTATTCTCACCCTTTTTTTGCTGGAGATTTTTGAAGCAAATTCTAAACATATCATTTAGGAACCTTTTAGCTGTGATAATTATTGTTATATCAAAGTATAACAATCATTGCTTTCACTAAAATTAATACCTTGGTGAACAAAAAGATTTAGATATTATTACTATTGTTACTCATTTAAAACTTGTGTGTTTTTATAACCTACATAACCTGTTAGTGCTGTGGTGCATTCTGTATTAACTACGCATTGGAGGTGCTCAAAAATTTTACTTGGAGTGCACAATAGAAGAGTTTGGGGCCTAGTGTGCTAAACACGCACAATTTTCATCGGTAAACTTTGTCAAGTAAGCTTAAGTATATCTTTTTTTGTCAAGAAAGCTTAAATATATCAAATATTTTTGAAAGGTAAATATAAACTTTTTCATGATTGTGTTGAACAAAGATTAGACAGTAAACCTGCAGGCATGAATGTATGCATTTGCTATGGGAAGTAATGGTGATTTTAAAAAATCCTTTTCCCTTCTAGTTAATGCAGCCTTTTCTCCGTGATTCATACAACATAGTAAAGGAACCAGTGAAGGTACACAAAGTCACACAGTTTTAGTACAGCATCTTTTTTTTTTTTTTTTTTTTTTTTTTTGAGACGGAGTCTGGCTCTGTCACCCAGGCTGGAGTGCAGTGGCGCGATCTCGGCTCACTGCAAGCTCTGCCTCCCGAGTTCACGCCATTCTCCTGCCTCAGCCTCTCCGAGTAGCTGGGACTACAGGCGCCCGTCACCACGCCCGGCTAATTTTTTGTATTTTTAGTAGAGATGGGGTTTCACCGTGGTCTCGATCTCCTGACCTCGTGATCCGCCCACCTTGGCCTCCCAAAGTGTTGGGATTACAAGCGTGAGCCACCGCGCCTGGCCCTAGTACAGCATCTTGAATGTTTTCAGGCACTGAGATGATACTAGACCTGTAAAGCAGGTATTAGACTTGATATTTATTAAAATTTATAACAGGACAATGCAACCACAGCCTAGTGAAAGAGACATTTCAATGACTGGAGATGGGCCTGGTTCCTAAGATTCCTGTTATTGCTAGATGAGCTGTTGGAAATGCTTTAACTCCATTGAATTTTCTCACTATAATCAATGGCGGCAACAGTGGGTGAGTGACTGTAATGAAGTTTAGTCTGAATGCCTCTAGCAATCACATTTTACTCAAAATGCTATACAGATAAAATCAGGGCCGTGCTCTGTAATACTTAACGAGGCCACCGTTAAAGTCAGCGTGCTGTTAATTGTCTGGATCTGAAATGGCCTAAGCTTCCTCTTGAAAGTAGAGCAAATCACTCCTTACTCAGCTTTTAAATCATTATCCGACAGAGCTCCCTTTGCATTCTGCCAGTTTTATTCCCAACTGTGATGTCTGGCATGCTGCGCGCTTGTGATAGTACCTGACCGTTCCACTCACGGGCCCTGAAAGCAGCGCTGACCACGTCTTAACCTGACATGGCTAAGACTTCGCCTAAAGCTCTTGGGGAGTTTGATGTGTTGGGTGGGGAGTCACTCCCTGTGTTTGGTGGCCTGAAGATGAGCTTCATCATTCCTTCGTGGACCTCAGGTTTCCCACTGGGAAATGAAAGGGTTAGCCTGGGCTAGCTGAGTCTGACGGTCCCTCTAATTCTAAAAGTCACTGACTTTAAGTAATACAAGTTTAAAGAATCAGTAAATATAGACAAGTTTTCAGAGTATTTGGCACTTAGTAAAGATGAATGAATGTGTTTTCCTGTCCTTGAAAACCAAACCAGTGGCCGGGCGTGGTGGCTCACGCTTGTAATCCCAGCACTTTGGGAGGCTGAGGTGGGCGGATCACGAGGTCAGGAGATCGAAACCACGGTGAAACCCCGTCTCTACTAAAAATACAAAAAATTAGCCGGGTGTGGTGACGGGCGCCTGTAGTCCCAGCTACTCGGAGAGGCTGAGGCAGGAGAATGGCATGAACCCGGGAGGCGGAGCTTGCAGTGAGCCGAGATCGCACCACTGCACTCCAGCCTGGGTGACAGAGCGAGACTCTGTCTCAAAACAAAAAAAAACAAAAAAAGAAAACCAAACCAGTTACAGATTTTATTTTTTTAAGACAAGAGTCTTGCTCTGTCACCCAGGCTGGAATGCAGAGGTGTGATCATGGCTCACTGCAGCCTCAAACTCCCCAGCTCAAGCGATCCTCCTGCCTCAGCCTCCTGAGTAGCTGGTACTATGGGCGCACACCCAGCTAATTAAAAAAAAATTTTTTTTTGTAAAGATGGGGGTCTTGCTAGGTTGCCCAGGCTGATTTTGAACTCCTGGGTTCAAGTGAGCCTCCCTCCTTGGCCTCCCAAAGTGCTGGAATTACAGGCATGAGCCAGCATGCCTGGCCTGGGGTTAACTTGATTTTCAGTTTTAAGGCCTGTGCTGGAGCAGGAGCATCTAGTGTGGCAGACAGTTGGGGGTGAGTAGGATGGTGTTTGGGGACACCAGGACAGCTCCTATGTCTTCACTGAGTGTCAGTCCATGTGGGTCAGACACCGGGGTAGACTCTTGAAGGATTAGCTCAAATCCTTACAAGGACCCTGGGAGGTAGGCAGTGGTTTCCAACGCTCGGAAAGTTTTAAAAACAAGAACACTGAGGTCCCACCAGCAGCGCATCACATCAGCAGCTTTAGGGTGGGGCCCAGCCATGTGTTTTAAGAAGTTTTCCAGTCGATTCTGATGCAAGCTCAAGTTTGAGGACCTCTGATAGTTGAATCCCTAATAGTCTCTGATGATACAGCGGTGGGGCCCCGCCCTCATGCGCCCAGGCAGGGAGGCTGTGCTCCTGGATCTCACGTCTGTGCTCCTGATCTCATGCTTGTGCTCCTGGATCTCATGCCTGTGCTCCTGGACAGCTGTGCGCTGCCGGACTGGCACGGTCAGAGGGAAGCGCCCGGGAGAAGACGGAGGCCCAACCCCACACTGCTGAGGCGGGAGGCCAGCGGGGCTCCACTCTGTCAGGGAACTCAAGGACGGGGAGAGGTGGCTGCCGTTAATGTCCTCATGGACAATGTCCCAGAGATTTGGCAGCACGCACTGTGTGACCCCAGTGAGAATTCCCATCCAGAGACAAGCAGGCTTTTCATCCGGCTCCTGCTGTCTAGATTCCTGAGTTATCTCTGAGAAATGTAAATACTATTTGAGATTTGCGCCAGAGTCTTTTCCTGGCCCTGTGGCGTGGACCCGCTCCATGAGAGGGTCAGGGTTCACGAGGCAAAAGGCTGTTCCCAGCAGCCACGACTTAAACACTTTCAAGAAAAAGCTGCGAGGAGGAGAGGAAAAAGGAGGGGGAAGGCCTCCTGGCCCTTCTGTTCCCAGTGCAGGTGTGAACACGGTTTATAGCCTAACTGTGCTTCCAATATAGTGTACTCGAAATAGGAAGTTAAATGATCACTTATTTATGTAACAGAGTAATTATCAGCTTATTGGCATTTTTTTTTTTTTTATAAAGCCCTTAATGTTTCAGGAACACAAAAACAAATGGAAAACACCCGCGTCAGCTGTGAAATAGAAGCTGGGCAGTTGGGTCTTGGGGGGTCCTGTGGGCCTTGCTGGCTTGCTCTGTGACAAGTGCAGCTTTAGTGCGCCGGGCCCAGACTCTGACTGGCACGTTCTTTGTGAACTGTGATCTTGGGCAAGGTCTCTCATTCTTGAACTCTGAAACGGGGGTGACAACTCCTTGCTCTGAGGGTATCTGTGAAGCCTCCATTAATGAGTGGTCGTGAATGATCCTAGCTGGCACCAGATTCTACACATGGTTCCGTTCTCTTCACCCCAGTTTGCGTCCTGCACAGGCAGAGGGGATGGCTGCCCAAAGGACGTGATGTGATGGGCCTGACCTGGGACACTGTGCTACGCACCCCACTTCAGACAATAGAGGCAGATTCACCATGAGGCCAATAAAGATCCGGCTGGAGAGGCCTTAGCATTGAGTTCTGTGGTCATATATTTTTATAAGATTAGCACAAATAAAATATTAAGCACAATGGGCCAGGCGCTGTGATCCCAGCACTTTGGGAGGCCGAGGCGGGTGGATCACGAGGTCAGGAGATGGAGACCATCCTGGCTAACACGGTGAAACCCCATCTCTACTAAAAATACAAAAAATTAGCCGGGCGTGGTGGCGGGTGCCTGTAGTCCCAGCTACTTGGGAGGCTGAGGCAGGAGAATGACGTAAACCCAGGAGGCGGAGCTTGCAGTGAGCCGAGATCGCGCCACTGCACTCCAGCCTGGGTGACAGAGCGAGACTCCGTCTCAAAAATAAATAAATAAATAAAGTAAGCACAATGAGTGAAGACCGCCATCTGGTTCCTCCGTCACAGCCTCCTGCTGAGTGGTGCCGATGCAGCCCAGGCATCTTTGCATCCCACTGAGGGTTTCCCCACTTCGGCACTGTTAGCTTTTAGGGCTGGAGAGCTCTGTGCTGTGGGGCCATCTCATGCATTGTAGGATGTTTAGCAGCATCCCTGGCCTCTCCCACTAGAAGCCAGTACCATGTCCCCAATTGTGACAACTAAAAATGTTTCCCACACATTGTCAAATGTCCCTGAGCCCGAGGAGTGGGGAGAGCAAACTGAAGTTGAGTTGGGGTTATATCATTTTGGATTTCAGCTGGATATGCTCGGTGGTTCATGGTGTAGGAGGAGGTCATGAGCTACAAATTGGTCAGCAGTGTGGTCATTTCAAGGACCAGGATGACTCTGCCCAAAACAAACCAAAACCCAATCATTGAAATGCCTGAAATCAAACACCTAGTAAATGAAAGAAAACTGACAGAGGTTTCCCCAGACTTGACAACCATCCAAGAAATGTTCATGACGTTACTGATAAAGGCTTGTGGAGCTGAAGTAAACTGTTTTGAAGCTACCAATAATAAGTTTAAATAACCATGCAAGATAGAGCAAATACTGAGTCATCTTCTGTTCTTTCTATAGAAATTTGTGTTCATGGGAGCAGGCAATGAAAGAATATACAGCCAAATAATATAGAAACATAAGGGCTGGGCCGGGCGCGGTGGCTCACACCTGTACTCCCAGCACTTGGGGAGGCCGAGGTGGGTGGATAATGAAGTCAGAAGATCGAGACCATCCTGGCTAACATGGTGAAACCCCGTCTCTACTAAAATACAAAAAATTAGCCAGGCCTGGTGGCGGGTGCCTGTAGTCCCAGCTACCAGGAGGC
The DNA here is from genome assembly GCF_006542625.1 of Nomascus leucogenys. Taxonomy (NCBI): domain Eukaryota; kingdom Metazoa; phylum Chordata; class Mammalia; order Primates; family Hylobatidae; genus Nomascus; species Nomascus leucogenys. The sequence continues at coordinate 3,241,632 of NC_044399.1, forward strand.
TGAGACAGGAGAATCGCTTGAACCCGGGAGGCAGAGCTTGCAGTGAGCTGAGATCGCCCCATTGCACTCCAGCCTGGGCAATGGAGCGAGAATCCATCTCAAAAAAAAACAAACAAACCCATGACCCCCCCCCAAAAAAAAAAACATAAACAAAAACATAAGGGCTGTCAGGCAGCTTTTTAAAAACTAAACTTTTATTAATATCTAGAGATAATTATAGGTTCACATGCAGTTGTAACAGAGAAGCTGTGTACTTAATTTCCCCGAGGGCAGCACCTTGTGAAACTGCAGGACAATCTCCTAGCCAGATACAGGGACGTGTCTCACTGCAGTCACCACAGGGACCCCGCACGGCGCCCTCCTACAGCACTCCCTTCCCTCTGCCCCGCTTCCTCCTGAATCCCTGGCAGCCGTGAGTCTCTTCTCAGTTTCTGTAGTTCGGCCATCTCAAGAGAGTTGTATAAAGACAATCACACAGTAAGGAGCCTTTTGGGGCTGGTATTTTTCAGTGAGTAGAGTCCCTAGTTCCCACAAGGTGCTACGTGGGTCCATGGTGGGTTCCTCTTTGCGACTAAGTCGCGTACCATGGCGGGCATGTGCTACAGTCTGTTTAACCATTCACCTGTTGAAGGATGTCCAGGCTGATTCCTGTTTTCGGACATTACAAATAAAGCTGCTTGGTGTACAGCAAGCCTGTCCAACCTGCAGCCCGGGGGCTGCATGTGGCCCAGGATGACTTGAATGTGGCCCTACACAAATTCGTAAGCTTTCTTAAAACATCGTGAGATTTTTTTGCATTTTTTTTTTTTTTTTTTTTTTTGGCTCATCAGCTATTGTTAGTGTGTTTTATGTGTGGTCCAAGGCAATTCTTCTTGCAATGTGGCCCAGGGAAGCCAAAAGACTGGACAGCCCTGGTGCATGTGAACACAGCTTTCCACTTCTCTGGAATAATTCCTGGAGTGCAGCTGCTGAGTGGTAGTGTGGTTGTACGTTTAGCTTTTAGAGGCACCCCCAGACTTTTCCAGCATGGCTGCACCATTTCTTTTTTCTTTTCTTTTTTTTTTTTGAGACAGAGTCTCACTCTGTCGTCCAGGCTGGAGTGCAGTGGTGTGATCTCGGCTCACTGCAACCTCCGCCTCCTGGGCTCAAGCGATTCTCCTGCCTCAGCCTCTGGAGTAGCTGGGATTACAGGTATGCGCCACCACAACTGGCTAATTTTTTATTTTTAGTAGAGATGGGGCTTCACCATGTTGGCCAGGATTGTCTCTATCTCTTGCCCTCGTGATCCGCCCGCCTCGGCCTCCCAGAGTGCTGGGATCACAGGCCTGAGCGACCACACCCAGCTGGCTGCACCATTTCCCATTGCCCCGTTTCCCCTCATGCCAGCAGTTGGTGTTGGGATTTTGTTTTAGCCACCTCGATAGACATGTCATGATAGTTCACTGTGGGTTTTGTTTGCATTTCTCTAATGGCTAATGGCGTTGAACATCTTTTCATGTGCTTATTTGCCAACTGTGTATCCTCTTTGGTGAAATGTCTCTTCATGTTTTTGCCCATTTCTACTTGGGCAGTTTGTTATTTTCCTGTTAAGTTTGGAGAGTTCTTTCTGTATTCCCGACACTCTCCTTTGCTGGATTTGTGGCTGACAGATGCTTCCTCCCATCCTGTAGCTTGTCTTTGCATCTTCTTCACGGGGTCTTCTGCAGAGCAAAAGGTTTTAATTTTGGTGAAGTTGCATTGATCAGTTATTGCTTTTATAGATTGTACTTTGATGTTAGAATTTCAAAGAATGATTTGCCTAGCCTTAGATCCTGAAGATTTTCTTCCGTTTTTTCGAAAAGTTTTGCAAGTTTACATTTTACATTGAAGCCCATGATCTATTTTGAGATAGTTTTTGTATGAGGTGTGGGGCTTATACTGGGGTTCATCTTTTTTGCCTATGGACGTCCTGTTGCTGCACACTGTTCATGGCACATGCTGTCTTCCCTCCACTGAATTGCTTTTGTACTTTTGTGAGAAAGCAGTTGAGTGTATCGGTGTAGATCTAGTTTCGGGTTCTCTGTTCTGTTCCATTGTATAATGTCTTAGAATTGGGTAGATTGATTCCTCCTATTTTATTCTTTTTCAAAATTGTTTTAGCTATTCTAGTTCCTTTCTCTTTTCATATACATTTTAGAATAGCCTTGTCTATATCTACAAAAATTATTGTTACGATTTTGATAGAAATTGTGTTATGCTTGTACTGTGTATTAACTTGGGGGAGAATTGACATTTTTACTCTGTTGAGTCTCCCAATCTATACTTTTTAATTTTTATTTTATTATTTTTGAAACAGGGTCCCACTCTGTCACCCAGGCTGGGGTGCAGTGGTGCAATCTCAGCTAACTGCAACATCCACCTCCCAGGCTCAAGTGATCCTTCCACCTCAGCCTCCTGAGTAGCTGGGACCATGCTACTATGCCTGGCTAATTTTTGTATTGTTTTTGTTAGAGACAGGGTTTCACCATGTTTCCCAAGCTGGTCTTGAACTACTGGACTCAAGTGATCCTCCCACTTCAGCCCCGCAAAATGCTGGGATTACAGGCATGAGCCACCGTGCTTGGGTGAGTCTCCTAATCTATAAAGACAATGTGTTTCTTTGTTTATTCAGATCTTTTTTGAGGTTTTCAGCAGCATTTTGTAATTTTCAGCATGTAAGTTCTATATATGTTTTGTTAGATTTACACCTAAGTATTCCTTTTTTAAAGCGATTGTAAATGATATTATTTTGAATTTTGGTGTCTATGAGTTCATTGTTATTTTATAGAAATCTGCTTGGTTTTTCATAGTTTATTTTTATTATTTTTTTGAGACAGAGTCTCGCTCTGTCACCCAGGCTGGAGTGCAATGGCACAACCTCAGCTCACTGCACCCTCTGCCTCCCGGAGTCAAGCGATTCTCCTGCCTCAGCCTTCCGAGTAGCTGGGATTGCAGGCATGTACCACCATGCCCGGCTGATTTTTGTATTTTTAGTAGAGACGGGGTTTTGCCTTGTTGGCCAGGCTGGTCCCGAACTCCTGACCTCAGGTGATCCTCCCACCTTGGCCTCCCAAAGTGCTGGGATTACAAGTGTGAGCCACCATGCCTGGCCTACTTGGTTTTTTAAATGTTTGCCTTGTATCCTGTCACCTGTTGCACTGATTTAATAGTTTCCAGGAGCTCTTTTGTACACTCTGGGATTTTCTAAGTAGACAACCATGTCATCTGCAACAAGGGACACAGTTAATTTATTTTTCGAATCTACACGCTGTTTATTTCCTTTTCGTGCCCTGCTGGTGTGCCTAGAACTTTAGCACTGCATTGAGTAAGAGGTAAGAGTGGACACCCTTGCCTTGTCTTGATCTCAGGAAGGAAACATTCCATTTTTGCCCATGAAGTATGATGTTAGCTGTGGCTTTGCCTTTAAAAGATGCTCTTTTTTTTTTTTTTTTTTTTTTTTGAGACGGAGTCTCGCTCTGTCACCCAGGCTGGAGTGCAGTGGCGCGATCTTGGCTCACTGCAAGCTCTGCCTCCCGGGGTCATGCCATTCTCCTGCCTCAGCCTCCGGAGTAGCTGGGACTACAGGCGCCCGCCACCGCGCCCGGCTAATTTTTTGTATTTTTAGTAGAGACAGGGTTTCACTGTGGTCTCGATCTCCGGACCTCGTGATCCACCCACCTCGGCCTCCCAAAGTGCTGGGATTACAGGCGTGAGCCACTGCGCCGGGCCTAAAAGATGCTCTTTATCAAGTTGAGGAAGGTCCCCTGCACCTATTTTTCTGAGAGTTTTTATCATGAAAGGTGTTGGTTTATGCCAAATGCTGTTTCTATATAAATTGACATATTCATTTGATTTTCTTTGTTAGCTTGTTAATGGGTTTTTATCAAAGGAGCTTTGAATATTGACATAGCCTCACATTCCTGGATGAAACCCCATTTGGTCATAGTTGATAAATCTTTTTCTATATTGCTGAATTCTGTCTGTTAATATTTTATTAAGGATTTTCTCATCTATATTCATGAGGGTTATTGGTCTATAGTTTTTTTGTGCTTTGTCTGGTTTTGGTATCAGGGTAATAATCAACTTTATCAAATGAATTGGTAAATATTCCCTCCTCTTCTATTTTCTGGAAGAGGATGTGTAGAATTGGTGTTAATTTTTCTTTAAACGTTTTGTAGACTCTCCTGTGAAACCATCTGGCCCTGAAATGTCTTTCTGGGGAGTGTTTAAATTGCAAGTTCAATTCTCTTCCTTGGTATAGGGCTGTTGAATTATCTGTTTCATGCTGGGCATGTTGTAGTTTGTGTTTTCAAGAAGTGGTTCATTTTGTCTAAGTTGTCAAATTTATGTATAACTTCAATAATACGTTTTAAATAATCCGTTATTTTTCCTGAATTTTATTATGTGTATGAAATTCGTCTGTTGTTACATTTTTATTTTATGATTTTTGAGTCTAAATAAATATTCACTTTTGATCCTAGCTTCTTACGATTGTAATTTTATATGTATCTTTTTCTTAAAGAATGTTCCTCTATTCCCCAAAACATGCAAGATTCAGGCTGCACAGAAGCTGGGTCTGTCTAGCCCCTGACTAAGATTTGTTTCTGGCATTAAATGAAACTTGCCTTTAAATGAAACTTAAATGCGTGGAGTGAGTTTCGGGACTCACGTGTGGCCAGGTCTCCACAGGCCGTGGTCAAGCTCTTGCTGACTTTTGAAGCGAAATCCCATATGAACAAAGGAAAGGAGATCAGTCAGCTGCCCTGGTTTCTGTCTGATTGGAGCCAGGTGATGAGCGTCCCTCCTCTTTATGCTCTTCTGAATGTCCTCAGTAGTCATGCTTATTTTTTCAAAAAACAAAAAGAAAGAAGAGAAAGCCAAAGAAGAAACAAAATTGGGGTGTTGGGGTTGGAGAGTTAGCAGGGGCATCTCCGGGGGGAGGGTCCTGCCCCCCACCCCAAAGCCGGCCTCAGGGAGTTCCAGGCGTTCCCACACTCCCCATGCAGGACGGTGGGCGCAGCGCAGACAGGAAGCTGCCCGAGATAACGCTGCGGCCGGGCGGCCTGATTTGCTGGGCTGTCTGATGGCCCAGGCCGAGGCTTCTCCCTGCGCCTGGGACTGCGGCCGCCTCTCTAAATAGCAGCCATGAGGCGCCTGGGGGCAGTGTCCTCGCCGGCCAGCGACGGGCAGGGCAGGACGCCCCGTCCGCCTCGCGCGTGCTCAGGTAGGAGACGCTGCCCCGGGCTGCCCCTGAGGGTTTGACGGCGGCTAAGACAGTGGAGAGGGGAGGCAGGCAGGGTTCCAAACGGGGCGCGAGGTGGGGGCGCGAGGTGGGCTCCGGCTGAGCGAGGAGGATGGGAATCTGTCCCTAGATCCAGGCAAAAGATTGAGTCTCAATAAATCTGGCACCAGAGTTCCAAAGTTTGATTAGTTCATGGCGGAAATTCGTCATGAACTAATTCTATTGATGAGATGGGTTCAGACCCATGAGAGTTGCTGGCTGATGAAGTCACCCTCTTGGGTGGCAGATTTCAAACGGCCCAAGGCCCAGAGGGCGAAACAGTCTTTGCTAATTCCAAACCGCACTGCAGTACCTGGTCGCACAACCTGAAGATTGTTTCTGAGCTGAGCAGCGTCTGAGGGGCCAGGCGGACAGCAGCCACGACTGCTCCCAGGGACCAGCGGCTCTGTGTTGGGCTCAGGAACGGGGATCAGAGAGCTGGGGGAAAGGTGGGCCTTGCATTGGCAACTTTCAAGGGAGAGACTTTGAGTTCAGATGGGGTCGTCTAAAACCACGTGGGGTCATCTTGTCTCCAGAAGTGGAAAGGAGGAAAGTTTCCTAGGGCCGCTGCCTCCTACCTGGATGCCTTGCGCTAGGAACTGGCGGTCTTTTTAGAGCTGAGGTGATGTGGTCCTTCTCAATTTAAAGATGAACGTTTAAAGCCATCGCACGTGCATAGCTGGAATTTTGGTTTGATGAGAAGCACTTTGCCTGTGGTAGGAGAGCACTGCCCCAATCTTTCACAGCTGTTCGATTTTGTTTACAATTTTGAAAAATCCATGTGCCGGAGAAGAGAGCACCCCGGTAATGTGCTGACTGCTGGGGGAAGAAAAGAGGGGAGAGGTCCCTTCTTACTCTGTGCTCTTGGTAAGAAGCTCAGAGGAGCGTGTGCTGTTGTGGGGTGGAATCCAAGCCGCCCCAGAAGGTGCCCTGTCACTGTAGGGAGGGAAACGGTAAGGCAGGGTTGGGGCAGCCGCCAGTGAGAGGAGCCTCCTCATGCTTCAGGTATGTGGTTCTCAGGAGGCATTTGCGGTGCCTGTAAGATGCTGGGCATTGCTGTAAATACTTAATGAAAAAGCAGAATAGCATGTTTGGCAACTGAAGCCATGATTTTTTCTCATTGTCTATTTCATTCATTTTTTTTTTTTTTTTTTGAGTTGGAGTCTGGCTGTGTCACCCAGGCTGGAGTGCAATGGCACCATCTTGGCTCACTGCAACCTCCGCCTCCCAAGTTCAAGCGATTATCCCGCCTCAGCCTCCTGAGTAGCTGGGACTACAGGTGTGCATCACGGCGCCCAGCTAATTTTTGTATTTTTTAGTGGAGAGGGGGTTTCACCATATTGGCCAGGCTGGTCTCAAACTCCTAACCAGTTGATCTGCCCACCTTGGCCTCCCAAAGTGCTAGGATTATAGGCATGAGCCACCGGGCCTGGCCCCATTGTTTCCTCTCCCCTGCTTGTCAAGTCTGCCCCTTCCATTGATGGGAGGGCCCTAACCGTCTTGGGCCCTGGCTGGGAGGTAAGGATGTTGTTCTTAAAGAGGTCCTGGGGGTAGCTGTGGCTTCTCCGTTTACAAAATGGAATTCCTCTTCTAAGAAGGCAGTCAGAGGGCGAGACCTCTAGGAAGCAGACTCCTTCGGGGGCCTGGGTGCCCTCACCCTGTGCCTACCTGCCCTGGTTCCTGCTGTGCGTCTGAGAGTGCCCCGATGCAGGGCCTGTGCCTCCTCTGTGCCCACAGGCCTAGATAGGACCTGTCGCAGGAAAGTGGACAGAAACTCTGTGAATGGGCAGCGGGGTCAGTGAATGAGTGGAGTGAGTGAAGGCATGAGAAATGCCGGCCTGGGCTGCTCCAGGGATTAGTGGATGAGTGACGTGAGGGAAGGCATGAGAAATCCCGCCTGGGCTGCTCCGGGGTCAGTGAATGAATGGAATGAAGGCACGAGAAATCCCTCCTGGGCTGCTCCCGGGTCAGTGAGTTAGTGGAGTGAGTGAAGGCACGAGAAATCCCCCCGGGCTGCTCTGGGTTTCTCTGCTCACTACTCACCCCTTTTCTTGGGAGATGGAGGCTGATCTTTGTTGAAGCCACTCTTGGGACATCTGCGGAGTGAGGGCAGTAAAAGCCTTGCTGAACACCTGGTTATACCTGAACAGAATCATTTCTAGCTAGAGAGGAAATTCCCATGTCAGCCTTTGATTCCTGAGACATTAAAAAAAAAGAAAATCTAAACCCAGTTTGCATCCAACAAACACTGAGAAGTGAGGTTCGACTTGCGCACTGAGTGGGTGGGGAGCAAGAGTTTATTACTGCTTTCAGAAGCCACATATCAGAAGGAGCCAAAATACTGCTGCTCAGGCAGCAGCCAGGGAGACTATGGCTATGAGCCCAGTGGACCAGCACGTCTGGCTACAAACCTTGTGGTGCCCCTTGTTTTGACATTATTTTTGTATTTTTTAATTTTAATTTTATTTTATTTATTTCATTTTTTTGAGACTGTCACTCTATCGCTCAGGCTAGAGGGCAGTGGTGTGATCTCGGCTCACTGCAACCTCCACCTCCCGGGTTCAAGCGATTCTCCTGCCTCAGCCTCCCGAGTAGCTGGAATTCCAGGCACCCGCCACCACGCCCGGCTAACTTTTGTATTTTTAGCAGAGATGGGGTTTCACCATGTTGGCCAGGCTGGTCTTGAACTCCTGACCTCAGGTGATCCACCCGCCTCGGCCTCCCAAAGTGGTGGGATTACAAACGTGAGCCACTGTGTTTGGCCCATTTCAACATTATTAGGAATTTCAGGACAATGACAGCAGGGCAGTAACCCATGTCTGCAGACTGCCTGCCCTGGAAATACTGCATAGACATTAGATATAATAAAGATTTGGAAACATGGAAACACCACGAGGAGAAGAGCAGAAGGCTCTATTTGTGATGCAATTGTGAACTTTCATTCTGTTGTTTGCTCCTTTATTTACTCATTCATTTGTTCACTCGGTTTGGTGCCTGCTAATATGCAGGCTTCTGCGTGCCCAGAGACCTTTACGAAGCTGTAGTTTGCACAGATCACTCGCACGTGGACCCAAGCCTGCAGGGAACAAGGAAGGTGGGAGAAGTGAAGTCAGCTGCTGGGGTCCTGGGTTTCCGCTTTTCAGTTGCCCTTATTGTTCTAATATCCACGTGAGCGCAGGGGAGAAGGGTGTGGGCAGAGGCAGCGGGTGCGGGGTGTGGAGAGGAGGCTGCAGGCAGGCCATGGGTGAGGGTGTGGAGAGGAGGCTGGAGGCAGACTGTGTGTGCGGGGTGTGGAGAGGAGGCTGCAGGCGGGCCGTGGGTGAGGGTGTGGAGAGGAGGCTGAGGCGGCTGTGGTGCGGGGTGTGGAGAGGAGGCTGGAGGTGGGCAGTGGGTGCGGGGTGCGGAGAGGAGGCTGGAGGGGGGGGGGGGGGGGGGGGGGGGGGGGGGGGGGGGGGGGGGGGGGGGGGAGGGAGGCTGGAGGCAGGCAGCGGGTGCGGGGTGTGGAGAGGAGGCTGGAGGCAGACTATGTGTGCGGGGGTGTGGAGAGGAGGCTGGAGGCGGGCAGTGGGTGTGGGGTGTGGAGAGGAGGCTGGAGGCGGGCAGTGGGTGTGGGGTGTGGAGAGGAGGCTGGAGGCGGGCAGTGGGTGTGGGGTGTGGAGAGGCGGCTGGAGGCGGAGTGCGCAGCTGCATGGCCTGGTGGTGGAGTTGGCGCCGATTGTTCAACTCTCCATATTGCATTGGCTTTAGCGTGAGGAACTGTAATAATGTACCAGGTTGTTTTGGGAATTAAATCAGGTATGTGTCCAAATTTGGTATACAATGTATATTGGCTCCTTGTTCTCTCCATCAAAAACCTATTTTTAAAAATCCCTTACATCACGACTGAAGGAGGAAGGTGAGCCCTTCCTTTGATGAATGGGGAGAGGGTAGTTGGGCAGAAAGAGGAAAGCAGCCAACAGTGCTGGGCAGCCCTGGATTCCAGTCCCACTGTCGCCACATGCTGGTTGCGTGATGCTGGGCAGCCCTGGATTCCAGTCCCACCCTCGCCACACACTGGTTGCGCGATGCTGGGCAATGTTCTTCATTTTTCTTTTCTTTGGCTTCCTCATCTGTGACGAGTGCGTGATGGTGCTGATCTCTGTGCAGTGTATGGGAGTTATTTTCCTCCAACCCAGTGGACATTCTGCACCCCTGTCCTTTACAAAGTCATTTCTGCAAGGGGCTCTGCAGGAAGAAGCCAGGTCTTCATTTGGTGCATGATGACCCACGCTGCAGGATGGCACTGAATGGAAGCGGGTTTCCCTGTACCCATTCTGTGGGAGCATTGACTGACGCAGAGGCACTCTGCGGGGGACAGGCATTCTCAGATGAGGAACCCTGGCTTCTAGCCCTTTCCCTGGACTGGGAGCCCACGCATGTGATCACAGTAGGATCAGGAGCTGCCATTTGGTGAGCATTCGCTATATGCCACACTGGGTCACGGTGCCACACGCATTAATTACCTCTGTTATCCCTTCAAACAGCCTATTTCCATATTAAGAGAAGGGCAGGGGCTCGCAAAGGGCATGTGGTGTGGCCAAGGTGCTGGTAAGTGGTTCAGCGGATTTGTAGCTGTCCCTCACCCACTGCCCTCAGGATGCCAACTCCTGGGAGGTCTCTGAGCAGTGCCATGGCCCAGGGAGGCAAGCACTGGCCTACGGGCCCCACAGTCATGAGGGTGAGCTCCACGCCACCAGCTGTGCCTTTCCTCTCCCAGCACTCGTCAGTGGCATGCAGTCTGCCTTAATAAGATTAGATAATCCATAAGCTACAACTACATACAGTTGGCTATAAAGACACTGAGGACTATGGATACTGTGCTGTGATAGCTTCTAAAACTCAAAAGTGGCCGGGCACGGTGGCTCATGCTTATAATCCCAGCACTTTGGGAGGCCGAGGTGGGTGGATCATGAGGTCAGGAGATTGAGACTATCCTGGCTAACACGGTGAAACCCCTTCTCTACTAAAAATACACAAAATTAGCCAGGCGTGGTGGCGGGCACCTGTAGTTCCAGCTACTTGCAAAACTGAGGCAGGAGAATGGCGTGAATCCAGGAGACGGAGCTTGCAGTGAGCTGAGATCACGCCACTGCACTCCAGCCTGGGCAACAGTGTGAGACTCTGTCTCAAAAAAAAAAAAAAAAAAGCAACCAAGGCTGGGCACAGTGGCTCACGCCTGTAATCCCAGCACCTTGGGAGGCCGAGACGAGCAGATCACTTTGGCCCAGGAGTTTGAGACCAGCCTGGGCAACATGGCGAGAACCCATCTCTCCAAAAAAGACAAAAATTGGCCAGGCATGGTGCTACATGCCTGTAGTCTCAGCTACCAGGGAGGCTGAGGTGGGAGGATCCCCTGAGCCCAGGAAACTGAGGCTGCAGTGAACCAAGATGGCACCACTGCACTCCAGTCCTGTCCCAAAACCAAAAACAAGCAAAACGTGACAGAATATGGTGTAAGAACGCATGATGTGTAGCAATGCTGCTTAAACCCCGCCAGAGGAGAAGTTCACATTCGGGATGGTGTCCCCCAGGGGAGGGCGCGTGGATGGGAGTGGGGCTGGGGCTTCGGGGCTGGCGAGGCAGGTGCGCTCACCAGTGTCTGCTGTGTGGTTAGACCTCGTCATCGTGTAGTTGAATACACACGTTAACTCCTAATGAACTAGAAAGTGGACATCAAAAATGACACTTCGAGATATTAATAATTGTTGAAGCTGGGCAACGGGTACGTGGAAGTTCATAGTACTGGTTTTGTGTGTATCTGACATTTTCCATCATAAATGTTAATAATGATGAGAGCCTCAGCAGGACAATGCCGGGCCCCATGATGGCTGCGTCACTGCACGGGGCGGGATGCTCCCATCCATGCCCCTTCTCAGCAGAGCCGGGAGCCCCCACTTTCCTCCTGGCCTTCCCACTTCTATGCTTTGTTAAGTCACCTCTACTTCTGATTCCTCATGGATTCTTGCAGGATGTTTGAAGAAAGGGGTGTGGGCAGTTCCTGAATTAACCCCCTTTTCCACCACCCTTCCCACAAGGGCAGGGGGCCCCGGAGTGGTGGGAGTGGAGCCGGGGTTTGAGTAGGGTCTCTGTGGACAGGGCGGCGTGTCGACTACATAGGCCGTCGTGATGTAGCTGAAGCTCATGGGTTTACTTTTTGTAACTTTGAGCTTTTTGTTTTTTCTTTTTCTTTTTTTTTTTTTGAGACGGGGTCTCACTCTGACTGCCCAGGTTGGGGTGCAGTGGTGCGATCACGGCTCTCTGCAGCCTCAACCTCCCGGGCTCAGGTGATGCTCCCCCTTCAGCCTCTCCGGTAGCTGGGACTACAGGTGCGTGTCACTGCACCTGGCTAATTTTCTGTAGAGATGGGGTTTAGCCATGTTGCCCAGGCTGATCTCAAACTCCTGGACTCAAGCAATCTGCTGGTCTCTGCCTTCCAAAGTGCTGGGATTACAGGTGTGAGCCACCGTGACATTGAGCTTTATAGTACCTTTTTTCCCGAGCCATTCTTGGACATCTGGGATGAGAGGCGGCTTCAGCTTTAAGGTCTGTAGGTTTTCACAGAGGTAGGATTTAAGTTTTGTCATCTTCGGCAAGTGAAGCTCTCCCACCCACAAGCCCAAGCTATGACTCTGCCCTAACTCTAACCCTCTCTCCCTTCCCACCCCGCCCCTCCATCAACCCTTGCCTCAGTGGAAATGGACATTTAACATGGAATGTTCATGGCAGTAACGCTAGCCGTCTCCACTTCTTTTTGTCTGTTACCATTAGCGGGGACTTTTTTCAGATTTGGGAGAAGGATTTCAAATGACTTCCCTTCAAGCTGCAGGGCTGTCTTGGGCATCTTGACCTCCACACATTTCTGGGAGAACTCCTCGTGCAGCAGGATGTCAGGTGGTAAAGGTGGCCTCTCTCCAGCCAGAGGCGGGGACGCTGTAGACTCCATGGGGCCCTGGCTTTCGGGATCTGTCCGGACCACCCTCCCCTGGCTTTTGTAGCAGGGCTCTCATGGGGCTATTGATGTGGGAATCCCCCCACCACAGATGGCCTTTCTCTAGCAGCTAAGGTAACCTTCATTTTGTGCCTGAGAGGGCCAGCTGGCCTGGAATTGAGGGAGAGAAAATGCAGGGTGCCCTGACCCCCAAGCCTTGCAAACCGAACCACTGCTCCACCCACCGGGTCACACAGGAGTCTATAGGTGTCTCAGACTCGGAAAGTTGAACCTGAGCCCCTGACTTCACCTCACCTCCTCAGTTCTGTTTCTCAGCAGCTGGCTGCACTGTTCACCTGGCTGCTCAGAACAAAAGCTTTAATCTTTGACTTCTCTCTGTCATTTCCCACATAACTGATCAGCAAAACCTGTCAGCTTTGCTGCCAGACTGCATCCCAGACCTCTGTCATCACCTCCACCCACGCGTGGGGGTCCAGCTGCCGTCCTCGCCCACTGTGCTGTTGTGATTACCCTTGCTTGGTCTCCTTGCTTCTGTTGCTGTTCCTCTAAGTCCCGTCTCAAGAGCAGGGTGACCCTTTTGTAAAGCCGCTCCCTGATCCAGACCCTCTGTCTCATAGAGAGCAACCCCCAAAGCTTCTGGGTGCCGGCTCCTGTCTCCTGCTCTCTGCTTCCTCTGTGCCCACCAGGCCAGCCCACCTCTCCCCGCACTGTCCAGCGTGCACTGCCTCAGGGCTTTCTCTGAGCTGCCCTCACCCACCTGTCAGCGAGGCTTCCCTGGCAACCATCCTAAACAGCAGCATGTGTCCCGGCCACCGTACTCTGCCTCACTCTTCCCCACGGCGCTTACCCCTGCTTTGTCTGTCTCTGTCTGTCTGTCTGTCTCTTCCAGTAGGAATAAAAACATAAATGTTTTTGCTCTACTCCTGGCGCCTAGAGCTGTGCCTGACATTTGGTCGGCATCCACAGATGTTTTTGAACGAATGATTAACCAAACGAAAGGCTGCCGGGAAGTATCCGGAAGCATGGCCTTTGGGATGGACAGATGCTCTTGTGGCATCGATGCTCTGCGGAGCCCCAGTCCCAGCTCGCCATGGCTCTTTATCGGCTGTGCTCCGGGGCTTCCGTCTGCACTCTGCTCTTCTGGCCTGTCCCTCTCTCCCCTCCCGTCCCTCTCCCTCTGTTTCCTGGGCCTCTCCCTTCAAGTTTAGTAGTTTCCATTGCCCTCTTTGTTTTCCGAGTTTTATTTATTTATTATATTTTATTTTTTGGGGGGACGGAGTCTCGCGGTCATGCAGGCTGGAGTGTAGTGGCATGATCTCAGGTCACTGCAACCTCCGCCTCCTGGGTTCAAGCAGTTCTCCTGCCTCATCCTCCCAAGTAGCTGGGATTACAGGTGCCCACTACCACACCTGGCTAATTTTTGTATTTTTAGAACATATGGGGTTTCACCATGTTGTCCAGGCTGGTCTTGAACTCCCGACCTTAGGTAATCTGCCCACCTCGGCCTCCCAAAGTGCTGGGATTACAGGTGTGAGCCACTGCGCCTGGCCTTGTTTTCCAAGTTTTAATGCCCTTCACGATGAAGAAACAAAGAGGTCAGCATATACCCGCCCCTCCTGGGATGGTCAGAGGTCCATGCCACCCCTCTTCCTGTGGGCTCGGCCCCCACCTCCGCAGGCACCTGGGTTCCTAAGGCCGGGGCTCCTCTCTCCTTACTGATCTCACCGAGGAAGTCCAGGTGCCTGTCTCCTGCCACCTAAGGCGATGTGGGGCGTGGATTCCTTGTCTGTGAATGGAGCTGCTAAGCTTGGGGCTCCTCAGGCGCCTTGGCTGTTTCCTTTAGCTGTATCTCAGCCTCCCTCCACTGTGCCCAGCTCTGCAGAGGCTCCATGTCTGTGGCTGGCTATGCTGTGTGGAGACCCCTACTCCACTCTGTGTAGGAATCGTTTGTCCCCGAGATCAGATGGAACTCCTTGGGGTGGGCGAGCCATAGGCCTTCAATCAAGGCTTACTGACCGGGGCTGGCACGCACTTGGTGCCTGGTGCTGACCCTGGGGCTGCTGTGGAAGCTTCTCAGTGGAGGCTCATGACTGGTGCTTGAGTGAGTGAGGAGCACCCGCCATGGGGGCCCAGACAGCCCTTCCAGACACCAGGAGGGCTACACCCCTTTCCTCCGAGGCCTGCTCACTGTCACTGGCTGCCTGGCTGTTGCAGTTCCCATCACTGTTTATTCCTTCCTCTGTGTAGGAGTTGGTGTCCTGCCTGCGCTCAGGATGAGGGGGGATCTGGCCCTGGTGGGCGTTCTAATCAGCCTGGCCTTCCTGTCACTGCTGCCATCTGGACATCCTCAGCCGGCTGGCGATGATGCCTGCTCTGTGCAGATCCTCGTCCCTGGCCTCAAAGGTAACTGCTCCCTGGACTCTGGGCTGCTGGGCAGTGGCCTCCAGGCCAGCTGAGAGACTCCCATGCAACTGGGCCGTTCCACAGAGAAGCACAAAGCCCGAGCAAATCTGCTCACCCCATTGGGTCTCAGTTTCCCCATCTGGAAATCAAGGGCTGGGCGACATGATGTCTAAACTGTCTTTGGCCATGGAATTCCTGATTCTGAAGATAGCAATTTATTTGCAACTCAGCCCTCTCCAGGGGGACCTTGCTGCAAGGCACCTGGCTTTGCGTCAGACTCTGCACACATGGCCTCGTGTGATCCTCCCCATGAGATGATCTCATGTGGACCATTTTACAGATAAGGAAATTTGAGGGTCAGAGAAAATTTGCAACTTGTGTAAGTTCCCAAAGTGTGCTTCTACGTTGCTTCCTGAGAGCTCTTAATATTATATTTTAAAAATTAAAAAATCCCTGGTAGTCTAGTGGTTAGGGGAAAAAAAAAGAAACTTTTTGTTCTTGTTGCTTTGCCCTGTAATCTCCCGGATAGAGAGAGTTCTGCAGGTCAGGCCTGGGTGAGAAAGTCCCTGAGGCTGTGGTATCTGAAGCCTCCCCAGCAGCATCTTCAAGTAAGAAAATCACCAGCTTCTACAAAGCAGAGGCAACAGGTCCCCACACCAAGCCTGGGGGATCCCGGCGTGAAATGAAAATGTGGGCCCCTTGTTCAAAATTACAGAACCCAAGAAGGGACAGCAGAGTGTGTGCCAGTGTCAGGTGGCAGGGCCGGGGCAGCACTGGCGGCAGCAGAGTCCAGGCCACTGCTGAGGGGAGTCACGTGGGTGCCGAGGAGGGGGAGGGGGAGTCATGTGGGTGCTAAGGAGGGAGAGGGGGAGTCACGTGGGTGCCGAGGAGGGGGAGGGGGAGTCACGTGGGTGCTGAGGAGGGAGAGGGGAGTCACGTGGGTGCTGAGGAGGGGGGTCACGTGGGTGCTGAGGAGGGGGAGGGGAGTCACGTGGGTGCTGAGGAGGGGGAGTCACGTGGGTGCTGAGGAGGGGGTGGGGGAGTCACTTGGGTGCTGAGGAGGGAGAGGGGGAGTCACGTGGGTGCTGGGGGGGGGAGTCACGTGGGTGCTGAGGAGGGAGGGGGAGTCACGTGGGTGCTGGGGGGGAGTCAGGTGGGTGCTGAGGAGGGGGAGGGGAGTCACATGGGTGCTGAGGGGGAGTCACGTGGGTGCTGAGGAGGGAGAGGGGGAATCACGGGGGTGCTGAGGAGAGAGGGGAGTCACGTGGGTGCTGAGGAGGGGGAGTCACGTGGGTGTTGAGGAGGGGGAGGAGGAGTCACGTGGGTGCTGAGGATGGGGAGGGGGAGTCACGTGGGTACTGGGGGGGCATATTGACGTTCTGCAACCTGAATCAGGTCCACCCCCTCCTCATCCCCTCGCGGGCTGCTTGGACCTTCAGCTTCTCTTGTGGAGCGTCTGCAGCTCTTTTTATTGAAACATTAGAGAAAAGTGGATTCAAACCCATGATCAAAACAGTCACCACGAAAGACAAACCCTGCTGGCCCGTCTTGGACAAAATGAAAAGATCAGCCCTCTCCCGGGGCACAGGGTACGGATAGCTCGGGGCCACCCTGCCAGGCTGCGCAGCTCTGGCGGGGTCTCTTTTCCGGCTATGTTCACCCCGGTGTTGGAAACCAAGTGGACCGTCCTGCAGCCCAGACAAGCCCAGTGGCCTTTGTGCTTTTAATTCTGATAAATGTGCCTGCTTTAGAAAATGTTTAATTCTGTTGGAAGCAACTTAAACTGTTGGACGCGTAGGGCTTTCTTAGAAGTGTTGGTGAAAGTGCCTTTGGCCTTGACTTTGTGGTGGCGTGTGTGGGTTTGTGAGTGGAACCTCTAGCTTTAGGTCCGAAACCGTGGCTGTGGAGGGCTGGACTTCTGGCTGTGGAGGTCACGTCCCTGCCCGATGTGGTGGGTGCCTCTGAGTCCCTACCGTTCTCTTCCCTGCGCCCTGCCAGGTCTGTGGCCCGCACTGGTGGGGGCCGTGGAGTGGGCTCCAGGGTCCTTTCTGGATGCTGCTTTTCCCAGGTGCTGTTGGGAGGGTCCTTCCTAGCCGTTCACGTCCTGGGTCCCCTGGATGTGCTGTCATTTCCCACATGGGTAGGGTCCCTTCCCAACCTTCGCAGGCTGGGAAGTAGGGCAGGTCTGAGTGTGCTGTGGGTCAGCCGTGCTGCGTGACGGGTCACCTGTCCTCCCAAGCCTCGGCCTCCTGGTCCGTGAGGTTGGGAAGGCGATGCCAGCTTTGGGCTCTGTGGGGATACAGTGGTGGCACCAGGAGTGGGCACAGAGTGACGGGGGACCCAGCCCCTGCTCCCGGCTCTGGGACAGTGACTTACAAAGCACTAACCCTGTGCAGGCAGCAAGCCCGACCAGGGAGCAGGTCAGGTGTCCGTCCAGCACACGCCCCGCGAGTCCGCAAGCGAGAGGCGAGCACCAGGGGCAAGGAACGGTTTAAAAGGATTCAGGATACCCAGCATGTCAGGAATTGGGTTACTCAATAGAGAAAATGGTGTGTGCCAGCAGACTTCATCCCTGCCGGCCACAGCATGTGCCAGAGCACCCCAGGGTCGCTGGAGGTCAAAGAGGAGAGGCAGCGTGCAGCACAGTGCCAGCTTCTAAGGAAACAGACACACACGCAGTCACCATTCATTCATTAGACAAATGCCCTTTGAGAATCTACCAGGCAGGCTCAGGGCTGGGATGAAGAAGCCACGGCCTGTCTCCTCACAGTCCCGCCGTTCAGCCCCGGACATGGAGTGGCATCTGGTCTGCGAAACACGGCACGCACCACCCCCCAACCCCCACAACCCCTTGTGTTTTGGATCCTGAAACCTCTGCCAACTCCACATTTGGCTGAAGAATCTTCCTGGGCACACGTGCCAGGCTGCTGCTGACTGCTGGTGGTGTTTGAGATGACATTTATTTGCCATTCCAGATAATGATAATATATTATCTTTACATTTAGAGAGAATAATATATTATCTTTACATTTAGAGAGAATGACAACTTCTTTTAATGGGAAAAATGTCTTTTTTTAATGGTTAAAAAAATGGCTGTAGGTGAGAAAACATTTATCTGTATTAACAAATGTGTTTCCCAGAAATATGAAAGGTCATAGTTCTTCTTGAAGGCTTTATCAAATTAATTTTTTATTTTTTTGAGATGGAGTTTCTCTCTTGTTGCCCAGGCTGGAGTGCAATGATGCGACCTTGGCTCACTGCAACCTCCGCCTCTCAGGTTCAAGCGATTCTCCTGCCTCAGCCTCCCAAGCAGCTGGGACTATAGGCATGCACCATCACGCCCTGGTAATTTTTGTATTTTTAGTAGAGACGGGGTTTCACCATGTTGTCCAGGCTGTTCTCGAACTCCTGACCTCAGGTAATCTACCCGCTTCGGCCTCCCAAAGTGCTGGGATTACAGGTGTGAGCCACCACGCCTGGCCTATCAAATTAATTTTAAGATCATTTACTGCCATTCTTTAAAACAACATTGATAAAACCAGTAATGGGGCCTGAATAACATGAGCCGTGGGAGGTTTGCTCTTCTGGCACCTGACGGCCTGTCTGTGCCGTCTCCCTTGTGTAGAACAAACCAGGCAGGCTGAGGTCCTGGCTTTCTCCTCTCTGACTTCCCATGGCCCTGGGGTGCTGTGGCACTTGCTGTGGCAAGCAGGGATGTGAAGTCGCTGGCACGCGAGTTTGTTCAGCTTCTAAGCAGGTGGCATGACCGTCAAGCACTGTCCACCGATCTTCCTCAACTGGCTATAAATATGTCGAAGTATCTTAGGTTCTCAATAAAATAACTGACATGCGCCTTCCTAGCTGGGTTGGAAATGACCCCAAATGCAATCAAGGTAAAAGATTTTTGTTTGTAGATTTGTACATGATTTGCGGGGAAGCCAAGCAAATAGTAAATGCCAGCCACGTTTTGTTTCTTTGAGCGAGGAGAGAGCTGTGTTGTGACGATGGTGGAAGTGAGCCAGCAGTTGAAATGTTAGCCTCTCCTGGTAGAGAATAACTTGTCATTAGAACTTTATGTAGTCAATCATCCTGAAAATGAAAAGGATGTGGGAAAAATGTCATTGTGCTCGCTGGGTCTACATTACAAAATGCATGGAGAGTTGAGCGGGGAGGTGTATAGAAACCCCGCTCTGCAGTCATTACCTGCAGGGACGTGCATCTTTATGACCCCTGGGACCAGTGCACAATGAACACTTCAAACCTTGCCTAATTGGCCAGGTGCAGCGGGTCACGCCTGTGATCCCGGCACTTTGGGAAGCCGAGGTGGGAGGATGACTTGAGCCCAGGAGTTTGAGACTACCCAGGGCAACATAGTAAGACCCCATCTCTGGAAAACAAAAAACAACCCTGCCAAACTGTGAACAGTGCTTGAAAACAGCCTTGGTTCTTAAGATGCATGGACAGGGCAAGTCTACAAGGCAGAGGCGACGGGGACCGCAGAGAAACCAGGGCAGCCCCGCCGTGGATGGGCCTCTGTACTCTCTGGTCTTCAGCGCTGCTGGTCCTGAACCAGGGATTAAAATACTTTTTCTCGTGACAACCAGCACGGTGTCTTCCAGGGCATATTTTGTTCAATCCTCATCAGAGCTGAGGAGGACCAGGCTGGGAGGGCTTACGCTGGGTTTTGCACGGGGAGGAAAGCAGTCTCTGACTCCAGGTTCGGGTTCCCCACACTGCAGGCACAGCCATGAGGTATTTGGGGTACCTGCTGCCCAGCGCTGTCTGAAATGCGCCTGGCCCTGTACAACTACAGACACAGGCCCATTAAGCAGAGCCCTTGGGAGATGGCGTGTAAGTGGATTTTGTGATTAGCTGAGAGATATAGAGAAAACCTATGTTAAATCCTCTTCTTTAGAAAGTCTTGCTGTTTTTAATGACTTATTATTCTTTCTCTCCTGCTTTAGTAACGAGAGTTTGTGGGACACAGTGAAATGTGTGGTGCTTTTCAGGGTCTTTCCGTGCCTCCAGTTGTTACTATGAACTATTTTGCTTTTCTTTGATTTTTTTTTTTTTTTTTTTTTTTTTTTTTTTTTTTTTTGGAGACAGGATCTTGCTCTGTCACTCAGGCTGGAGGGCAGTGGTGCAATTATAGCTAACTGCAGCCTCCAACTCCTGGGCCGAAGAGCTCCTCCCACATCAGCTTCCTGAATGGCTGGGACTACAGGTGCACAGCAACACATCCTGCTATTTTTTTTTTTTTTTTGAAATGGAGTTTTGCTCTTGTTGCCCAGGCCGGAGTGCAATAGTGTGATCTTGGCTCATTGCAACCTCTGCCTCCTGGGTTCAAGCGATTCTCCTGCCTCAGCCTCCAGAGTAGCTGAGATTATAGGCATCCGCTACATGCCTGGCTAATTTTTGTATTTTTAGTAGAGACGGGGTTTCCCCATGTTGACCAGGCTGGTCTCGAACTCTTGACCTCAGGTGATCCACCCGCCTTGGCTTCCCAAAGTTCTGGGATTACAGGTGTGAGCCACCACGCCCAGCCCTTGCTAATTTTTTTGTAGAGATGGGGTCTTGCTATGTTGCCCAGGCTGTTCTCAAACTCCTGCCTTTAAATGATCCTCCTGCCTTGGCCTCCCAAAGTGCCGGGGATCACAGGCATGAGCCACTGCACCTGGCCAACCAGTTTTTAAAAGTCAGATTAGAGACAGGCAGATGGATGCAGGTGGAGGTTGGTCAGAAGCTGTCATGACAAACCTGTCCTTACTGCTTTCTCTTTAGGAGGAGAGGAGATGAGGGTGAGTAGTCCTGCTGGTTAGTGAGTCTCGCTCTGAGGTTTTGAAGCCTGAGCAAGGCGTGGTAAAGACACACTGGTGTGCCAGCACATCCCAGCTTGGACATGTCACTTTATTCTTGTCGCTGTGTCTTCACCTGTAGAGTGGACATAGTGCCCGCCCCACGCAGGGGGAGAGGTGAAATTATTATGCAAATAAGTATGCCATGTACAAACTCCAGGAGCTTTCTTAAGCAGTATGAGAAGAGCTGGCAGACCTGCTTAGTGTTAATTCTTTACGAGTACTGATGCAGCACCCGCCTTCTTCCTGGTGCTCTGAGGGACCGAGGGTTGGGTGAGATGGAGCTGTGTCTTCTCAGAGCTTTCAGCCCGTGGGAGAAAGAGCAGACTGCTGTCATGTAGGTGGCGTGAAATGCTTTATGAAGGAAGCATTCTTCTGCCCTCATCTCAGCCACGATCACTGTTGGCCTGGACCGCGGCATGGGTGGTCAGGTTATCCCCATGAGCTCCAGGCATGAAGTCCCTGGGCTGTCTGCTGCCTCAGGCTCGTGGCTTGCTCTGCCCAACCACCTGGCTTCCCGTCATCCCCTCCAGCCCTTCCCCCTTGTCTGTGCACCTGCTGACCCTGTCCTCAGAACACTTCTTACTCTATGCCTGGCTACCCCTGCTCAGAAGCTCAGCCTGAGAACCACCCCTCAGAGGGACTTTTCAGATCTTGCCGTCTAAATTATGGCTCCTTTGTTGAGGTTATCGCCTCATTTTATTCTTGCGTCCGGTGTTGCTAATGAGAATTCTTATGTCAGTCTGATTCTCATTCACAGGTATGCAGTCTTTAAAACTGTTTTTCCCTCCTGGGTAGCTGACGGCATTTTCTCTTTATTCTTGGTGTTCTGCGGTGTCGCTCTGTCATGTCTGAGTTACTTTTCTCTGATTTTCCCTGTGTGGTTCTCCGCAGACCCTTTCACAGAGTTCTTTCATGGCTTTCCTTAGTACTGGGAAATGGCAGCTACTAAATCTGCACAGCCATGGAGGTTTTGTTCCTCTCTTTCCAGAACTGCTGTAAGACAGGCATTGGCATTTGTGAGTTTTTCCTTCAACTCTCAACTTCATAACTTCAAAACAAACAAACAAAGCCTGCATTTCCTATTAGTGCTGCCCTGTGAACAATGCTTCCTCCTCACCCTTGGCTCCACGAGGCCTCTTCACCCTTGGCCACTGGGGACTGACCTTTCTGCCGAGTGGCTCCCGCACAGCGTCTCTGCTCGGCTCTTTCCGCTGCAGTGCGCTGTTGTTCACGGACTGGCCTCTCCCATGTCATGAGGACCTGAGTTCACTGATTGCACAGTCAGCGTCCAGCTGCTTCACCGTTCCGTCTTCTCTGTTCTTTCTTCTGCACCATGCTGGTGCCCCTTGAAACCTCTGGGGATTCTTAATGCTGAGTTTATCTTGTTAGTGGATATTTCTTGCTAAACTGTCAATACTTCTCCTTTCTTCTTACAAGATAGGAAAGCAAACTTGAGAACTACCTGGAGCCTCAGAGCAGCATGTGAGTGTGAACCGTGGGTCAGCCCAGGGGCAGCCCACAGGCTTTTCAGCAGGTGGCCCTGCGGGGCTGGGGCTGGGGCACGGGGGTGATGTGGGGATGGGCCCGCTGCCGTCGCTGTGCTTTTCTCTTTGTTACTTGGATTTAAATGGAATGTCCCCTCTGTGAGGCCAGATAATCAGCTTTGGGGATTTTGTGGAGGGATCTGTAATCTCAACTGAGCCTCTCTCCAAGACAAGGTGTGTGGGCGGCAAGCCATCCAGGTGCCAAGGCAAGAGACCGAGGGCACGAGCTGTTCCAGTATAATAAAATATATAAAACAACAAGAGTTATACTAGAGTATATATACTCTCTCTATATATATAGAGTTGTTTTATATATTTTATTATACTGGAACAGCTCGTGCCCTCGGTCTCTTGCCTCGGCAACTGGATGGCTTGCCGCCCACAAAGGTGCAAATGGACAGTTATAGAGAACTAAAGTTTACGTGAATGTGGGCATGATTGTGCAGAGAGGGAAGGTGAACTTGTAGCATATCAGTGCACACACACGCACACACATGCACACACACACATGCACACCTATGCACATGCGGACGCACGCACACACATGCACATGTACACACATGCACACCTATGCACACGCACACACACGCACACATGCACACATGCACACACATGCACACACACTCCCTCTCTGCAACCATTCAGAGGAGGGATAGTGCAACAGGTAAGAAATGTGGCCTTATAAAAATGACTACAGAGCCGAGTCCCAGCCAGCAGAGTGGCCCTGTTGAGAGAATCCGGAAGAGCCTCCCAGAGAACCAGGTGAGAAGGCAGACCCTGGACAGGAGCCCGCTGACCAGGCAGGCTGGGCAGAGGGCACAGAGTAGGGAAAGACCGGGGTCCGATGTAGAGACCACACTGAGGAGAGACCCAAGTACTGGATGTCATTTATGGCTGAATCTAGAGACATAATAGAATTCCATTTGTTTCAGGACAATCATTTTGGTGTGGATTAGAGTGGGGGGAGCAGACTGGAGTGGAGGTGTTGGTGTCCACAGGCCTTCCTGAGGCCCCTGGCCTCACTGCACACATCTCTGAACTGTGCCTTGTAGGGTGTCTCCACCAGTGATTCACCCTCTGTCTCCTGCACCTGCTGAGCCCTGGAAGCGGGTGGATGTGCCCACCTGGTCACAGGCAGCCCCCATGGTGGAGGCCCTGGCTGAGCAGGAGCCTGTGCCCTGGGGGGCTCACACTGATGGGGCCAGGGGGATGCTGACATATTTCATCCTTCCCTGAGTACCAAGCAGATGAAGCTCAGGGAGAGGTCGGGGTGACGCTTCCCATGGGGGGCGCCTGGAAATGGTGCTGCCCTTCTCGTTGGTGTTAGGGTTGGGGAGAGCCAGCATTTAGATGAGGCACTGTGTGCCCAGGGACAGACTAGGAGACCACCAAGAGGGGTAACTGGTGAGAGAAACACAGGCCCTTTCTAAGACAGAAGATAGGGATGGGAGAGAAATAGCCCTAAAAGCAGAATCAGGGGCACCCAGGGTAGGGGCTGGGCTGCAGGCAGGGAGGGAGGTGGGGAGAGAAGGGGCTTGGCCACCTGCAGGGACCCGGGGAGAGCCCTTCTAACTGTTCTTCCTCCACAAATCACTCTGGGACGCTGTGCTGGCCAGACGAGCTGCTAAATGGATGTGACTTCTTCCACAGGGGATGCGGGAGAGAAGGGAGACAAAGGCGCCCCAGGACGGCCTGGAAGAGTCGGCCCCACGGGAGAAAAAGGTACCTGCAGCCCTGGGCCGGCCCTCAGAGCTCTGAGGATGGAGGCACCGCTCCTGCTAGAGCCGGGTGGGGAGGTGGGGGTGGTGGTTCCAGAGAGGACAGGCCCTGCCCTCTGGGTCCCAGGGAGGCAGACGGCATGGGACTCGGCTCGGGAGCAAGGAGGGGAGAATGCTCCTTCAACAGTGCTCCTTGTGCTGACCTGTGGTGCCCTAGGAAAGAAAGTGTGTCCTGGAACTCAGCAGAGGCTCCTGGCCCCTCTAAGCCTCATCTGTAAGGCGGGAATAACAGCTTCCAGATCATTTGTGAGCGCTAAGTGAGTCAGTGTCGTTATGAAGGCGGCGTGGCAGGGTACACAGATAGGACCCTCATCACTTTGCGTCTGTCTCCTCCTTCGTAAAGTCGCGTGATTCTGCCTGCCTTGTGGGACTGTGCCGAGGCTCATGGGAGCTAGATCATACATGTAAGGGAAATGTATCATGTGTAAAGTAGCTGCACAGTACATGGCAGAGGTTAAATATATGGTGGCTGTTATCTTTATATACTCCTTGTTACTGCTTAAAATTTTTTAAGTGTTTTTTTCTTTTTCTTTTCCTTTTTTTTTTTTTTTTTTGAGACGGAGTCTTGCTCTGTTGCCCAGGCTGGAGTGCAGTGGTACAGTCTTGGCTCACCGTAACCACCTCCTCCTAGGTTCAAGCTATTCTCCTGCCTCAACCTGTTGAGTAGCTGGCATGTGCTATAACGCTCAGCATTTTTTTTTTTTTTTGGGTATTTTTAGTAGAGACAAGGTTTCACCATGTTGGCCAGGCTGGTCTCGAACTCCTGGCCTCAAGTAATACATTTTTTTCCAAGTCATTAAAGATTGTCTCTAGAAATGCTTTCTCAGTATGTACACATCATTTTAAGAGAACATATACTACAGTTAGCCAACCCCCCAACCAATCTTTTAACATTGGAGAGTTAAGTTGTTTCCAATTAAAAAAATTATTATAAGAACACAAAGATAATTAAATACATATTTAAGCCCATGCACTGTTTTTTGAAACGTTTTTGAGGTATAATTTATGGACATTCTCATTTTGAGATTACCATGCAATCAGTTTTGACCATTGCACTCACCCGTACCCTCGTCCTAAGCAAGAGCTGGAACATTCTTATTTCACTTAGCGTAATGCCCTCCAGGTTCATCCAGGTCACAAATGCTAGGATTTTCTTATATTTCAAGATTGAATAATACTCCGTTATATATATGCCATGTTTTCTTTATCCACTGATTGGTCAACAGATGCTTAGGTTGTTTTCATGTGATGGCCATTGTGAATAATGCTGCAGTCAGCATGAAACTGTAGGGATCTCTTCAAGATCCGATTCCATTCCTTTGGCTATGAACCCAGTAGTGACATTGCTGGATCATGTGGTAGTTCTGCTTCTGATTTTTTCAAGGAGCCTCTGTACTGTTTTCCATTCCCACCAGCGATGTCCAAGGGCTCGCCTTTCTCCACGTCTTCTCCAATGCTTACTCTCTTGTGACTTTTTGATACCAGCCATCCTAACAGGTGTGAGGTAATGTCTCACTGTGGCTTTAGTTTCTATTTTCCTGATGATTGATGACGTTGAGCACCTTTCCATATACCTGTTGGACATCTGTATGTCTCCTATAGAAAAATGTCTATTCAGCTTCTTTGCCCATTTTTAAATTGGGTTCTTTGTTTTTTGGCTATTGAGTTGTACAAGTTCTTTATATATTTTGTGTATTAACCTCTTATCAGATATATGGTTTGCAAATACTATCTTCCATTTCATAGGTGCCTTTCCATTTTGTTGATTGCTTTCTTTGCTCTGCAGAAACTTGTTAGTTGGATAGGTTAGTCCCACTTGTTTATTTTTGCTTTTGTTGCCTGTGCTTTTGGAGTCATATCCAAAAAAAATCATTGCCAAGACCAATGTCAAGGAACTTTTCCCTTACATTTTCTTTTAGGAGTTCTGTGATTTCAGGTATCACATTTAAGTCTTCTATTTTGAGCTGATTTTTATGTATGGTATAAGACAGGATTCAGTTTTGTTTTTTTGCATGTGAATATTCAGTTTTCCCAATAGCATTGTGTATTCTTTGTGCCTTTGTTGAAGGTTAGTTGACTGTATATGCACTCATGGGCTTATTTCTGTGCTTTCTATTCTGCTCTATTGTCTACGTGTCTGTTTTTATGCCAGCGCTTGTCTGAGCAAGTATACTGGTTTGATTACCATCTATCTGTAATATAATTTGACATCAGGAAGTGTGATGCCTTCAGCTTTGTTTTTCTTGCTCAAGGCTGCTTTGGCTATACATGACCTTTCATGGTTTCACATGAATTTTAGGATTTTTTTTCCATTTCTGTGAAAAGTGCCTTTGGAATTTTGATAGGGATCGCAGTGAATCTGTAGATTGCTTTGGGTAGTATGGACATTTTGAAATATTAATTCTTTTGATCCATGAGCGTGAGATTTTTTTCCATTTATTTGTGTCTTCAGTGTTTCATAGTTCTCAGTGTACAGGTACACAACACTTCCTTGGTTAAATTTATTCCTAAATATGTCATTCTGTTTGGTGCTAGAGTCAAGGAGACTGTTTCCTTAATTTTTTTCAGGTAGCTCATTGTTAGTGTATAGAAGTGCTGCTGATTTTCGTATGTTGATTTTTTATCCTGCAACTTTACTGAATTTGTTTATTAGTACTAACCAGTTTTTAGTAGAGTCTTCAGGGTTTTATTTATATAAGATTATGCCATCTGCAAACAGAGCCAGCTTTACCTCTCCCTTTCCAATTTGGATGGCCCCTCCCTCCCTCCCCTCTTCCTCCCTTCCTTCCTTTCTTCCTTCCTTCCTCTCCCTTTCTCTTCCTTTCTTTCTCTCTCTTTCTCCCTTTTCTTTTCTTTCCTTTCCCCTTTCCTTTTCTCTTTCTTATCTAATTGTTCTGCCTAGGACTTCCAGCACTATATTGAATACAAGAGGTGAGGATGGGCATCCTTGTCTTGTTTCTGATTTTAGAGTAAAGCTTTCAGCTTTTCACCAGTGAGTATGATGTTAGCTGTGGGCTTCTCATATATGGCCTTTATTGTGTCTAGGTGCATTCTTTGTATATGTGCTTTCTTGAGAACTTTTATCATGAAACAACATTGAGTTTTGTCAAATGTTCTTTCTGCATCTCCTGATGGTAATATGATGTTTATTCTTCATTCTGTTAGTGTGGTATATCACATTTATTGATTTATGTATGTTGAATCATCCCAGGCATAAATTTTGCTTGATCATGGTGTGTAATACTTTTTTTTTTTTTTTTTGAGATGGAGTCTCGCTCTGTTGCCCAGGCTGGAGTGCAATGGCGTGATCTCGGCTCACTGCAACCTCTGCCTCCTGAGTTCAAGCGATTCTCCTGTCTCAGCCTCCTGAGTAGCTGGTTACAGGCATGCACCACCACGCCCGGCTAATTTTTGTATATTTAGTAGAGGTGAGGTTTTGCCTTGTTGGCCAGGCTGGTCTTGAACTCCTGACCTCAGGTGATCCACTGCCTCGGCCTCCCAAAGTGCTGGGATTACAGGTGTGAGCCACCATGCCCGACCGTGTATAATCCTTTTAATGGGCTGTTAAATTTAGTTTGCTGATATTGTGATGAGGATTTTTGCAGCTATGTTCATCAGGGATATTGGCCTATAATTTTTTTTTCTTGTCCTGTCTTTGTCTGACTTTGGTATCAGGGTAATGCTGGCTTTGTAAAGCTAGTTCAGAAGTGTTCTCTCCTCTTCAATTTTTTGTAAGATTTTAGAAGGATTGGTGTTAATTCTTATTTAAATTTTTGGTAAAGTTTGGCATGAGGATACCAGGTCCTGGGCTTTTATTTGATTGGAGATTTTTGACTATGGAATCAGTCTCGTTACTGATCTGTTCAAATTTATTATTTTTTCATTATTCAGTCTTGGTGGGTTGTATGTTTCTAGGAATTTATCCATTTCTTCTAGGTTACTCAAATTTTTGAGGTATAATTATTCATATTACCCTCTTATGACCCTTCATATTTCTGTGGTATCAGTTGTAATTTCTCCATTGCATTTCTGATTTTATTTGAGTTATCTCTTTTTTCTTAGTCTAGCTAAAGTTTTGTCAGTTTTTTTTTTTTGCCTTTTCAAAAAGTAACTCTTAGTTTTGTCACTTTGCTATAGCTTTTCTAGTCTCTATTTGGTTATTTCTGCTCTGATATTTGTTATTTCCTTACTTCTGCTAACTTTGGGCTTCATTTGTTTGTTTTTTTCTAGTCCCTTATGATGTAAAGTTAGATTGTTTATTTGTATTCTTTATTTTCCCTCCATGTAGGTATTTATTGTTATAAACTTTCCTCTTAGAATATCTTTTTGCTGTATCCCATAAGTTTTTGTATGTTGTGTTTTCATTTTCATTTGTTTCAAGATATTTTTTGATTTCTTTTTTGACTCATGGGTTGTTCAGGAATGTGTTGTTTAATTTTCTCATATTTGTGAATTTTCCAGTTTTCCTCCTCTTGCTGATTCCTAGTTTTATACTGTTGTGGTTAGAAGAGATGCTGGATATGATTTCAGTCTCCTTGAATTTGTTAAGACTTGTTTTGTGGCCTAACGTATGATCTATCTCGAAGAATGTTCCGTGTGCACTGGAGAGGAATGTGTTTCCTGCTGCTGTTGGATGGAATGTTCTCTGTATGTCTGTTAGCTCCATTCGGTCTAAAGTGTGGTTGATGTGCAGTGTTTTCTTACTGATTTTCTGTCTGGTGATCTTCCCATTGTTGAAAGTGAGGTATTGAAGTCCCCTACTCAGTGTATTCTATCTATTTCCCCTTCAGATCTGTTAATATTTGCTTTACATATTTAGGTGCTCCAATGTTGAATGTGTATGTATTTGTAATGATTACGTTTTCTTGATGAATTGACCTTTTATCATTATATAAAAACCTTTTTTTACTCTTGGGTACAGTTTTTGACACAGTCTATTTTGTCTGATATAAAATAAATATAGCTACTCCTGTTTTGGTTTCAATTTGTGTGGAATATCTTTTTCCATCCCTTCATTTTTAGTCTATGTGTGATCTTAAAGCTGAAGTGTGTCTTTTGTAGGCAGTGTATATAGTTGGGTCTTCTTTTTATTCTTTTTTATTAAGCTACTCTGTGTCTTTTGATTGGATAATTTAATCTATTTACATTTAAAGTAATTATTGATAGTTAAGGATTTGCCATTGCCATTTTGTTAATTGTTTTCTGGTCACTTGGTAGATCCTTTGTTTGTTTCTTCCTCTCTTGCTCTTTTCCTTTGCGGTTTGATAATTTTCTGTAGTAGTATGCTTTGATTCCTTGTTCTTTCTTTTGTGTATGTACTAGGTTTTTTATTTGTGGTTACCACAAGGCTTACATAAAACATTTTATAGTTATAACAGTCTATGCTAAACTGATAACAACTTAACTTTGATCACACACAAAACTCTACAATGTTACACTCACCCCCCATTTTTTGTTTTTGATATCACAATTTACATCTTTTTTATTGTACATCTATTAACAAATTATTGGGCCAGGTGCAGTGGCTCACACCTGTAATCCTGGCACTTTGGGAGGCTGAGGTGGGTGTATCACGAGGTCAGGAGTTCAAGACCAGCCTGGCCAGCATGGTGAAACCTTGTCTCTACTAAAAATACAAAAATTAGCTGGGCGTGGTGGTGCTTGCCTGTAGTCCCAGGAGGCTGAGGCAGGAGAATCGCTTGAACCCGGGAGGTGGAGCTTACAGTGAGCTGACATTGTGCCACTGCACTCCAGCCTGGGTGACAGAGTGAGACTCCATCTCAAGAAAAAAAAAAGTAGAATAGATTAGCTGGGTGTGATGGCACGTGCCTGTAGTCGCGGCTGAGGCAGGAGGATTGCTTGAGCCCAGTATCTGGAGGCTGCAGTGAGCTATGATGATGTCACTGCACTCCAGCCTGGGTGAGAGAGTGAAACCCTGTCTCTAAAAACAAACAACAACAACAATAAATTATTGTGGCTATAGTTATTTTTAATATCTTTGTCTTTTAACCTTTATACTAGAGTTACATATGATTTATGCATAACCATTACACCATCAGAGTATTCTGAATTTGACTATTGCTATCATTTGAGTGTTTGCCCCCTCCAAAACTCACGTTGAAACTTGATCTTTAATGTAATAGTATTGAGAGATTGAGCCTTTAGGAGGTGATTGGATCATGAGTTCTCTGACATTATGAATGGATTGCTCCTTTTATGAGTTAATAGATTAATGGGTTATTACAGGAGTGGGTTAGTTATCATGAGAGTGGGACTATTATAAAAGCCAGGTGGCCTCTCTCATGAGCCGCCTTACTGTGTGATGCCCTGTGCTACCTCAAGACTCTGTGGAGAGTCCTCATCAGATGTGGCCTCTTGACCTTGGATTTCCCAGCCTCTAGAACTGTAAAAAATAATTTCTTTTCTTTATAAATTACCCAATTGCAGATATTCAGTAATGGCAACAGAAAACAGACAAAGACAAGTATATAGTTTTATCAGTTATCTCTACACTTTTAAATGTTTTCATGTTACTAATTAGCATCCTTTTGTTTCAGCTTGAAGAACTTTCCTTTACATTTCTTGTAAGGGAAGTCTAGTGGTGGGGAACTTCTTTAGCTTTTGTGCATCTGGGAGACTGTTTATGTTTCCTTTATTTTTGAAGGATGGCTTTGCGAGTACATAATCTTATTGCCAGTTTTTTTCTTTCAGTACTTTGAATATATGGTCTCACTTTCTCCTGGTCTGCAAGTTTTCTGCTGAGAAGTCTGCTGATAGCCTTATAAGGGTTCTCTTGTATGTGATGAGTTTATTTTCTCTTTCTGTTTTCAAAATCCTCTTCTCGTCTTTGATTTATGGTAGTTTGATTATAATGTATCTTGCTGAAGTTTTCTGTGGGTTGAACCTATTTGGAGACTTTAAGCTTTGTGTACCTTGATGTCCACATCACTCCCAAGTTTGGAAAGTTTTTTAGGCATTAATTCTTTAAATAAGCTTTCTATTACCTTCTCTCTATATTCTCCTCATGCAACTTCCATAATGTGAACGTTAGCTTTCTTGATGGCGTCCTTTAGATCTCATAGGCTTTCTTAATTTCTTTTAATGCCTTTTTTCTCTTTTCTTCTCTGATTGGATATTTTTAAATGACCTGTCATCAAGCTCACATATTCTTTCTTTTCTTTTGTTTGATCAATTCTGCAGTTGATGCTCTCTACTGCATTTTAAATTTTATTCATTCTGTTCTTCAGCTTTAGAGTTTCTGTTTGGTCCTTTTTTTAAAAAAAAAATCTCTATCTCTTCATTGAATTCCTCATTTTTAATATATTGTTTTTCTGATTTTGTTGAGTTGTGTGTCTATGTTCTCTTGTATCTCATTGAGCTTCCTTAAACTGATTATTCTGAGTTCTTTGTTAGGCAATTTGTAGATCTCCATTTCTTTGGGCTTGGTTTACTAGAGTATTATTGTGTTTGTTTGGTAATGTCATGTTTCCTTGATACTTTATATTCCTTGAAGTCTTGCATTGCTGTTTTCTCATTTGCAAAAGCAGTCACCACCTCTAGTCTTTATGGACTTTTTTTGGAGGAGAAATTTCTTTACGAAACAGCCTGGCTAGGGATTCTGAGGCTCTCTCAGTCCATTTCTATGGATTCACCTGCTCCACACCTTTTGCTTCTCTTGGAGAGGGGTGAATTTTTAAAGAGTATATGCCTTTTCTTGATCCCACAAAGGCAGTCTAGGTGCTACAAGCCTCTCATTAGTTTCCCCTAGGGCAGTGCTCTGAAGCTCAAGTTCTTGTGCCTTCTCCCTCCCCATCCCACACAGTCAAGCTATCTGTCTGTGTGAGATGCTTGCACTTGCCATCTGTGGGGGTGCCTTTGGGGAGTTGGCAGAGTGTTGTGTGAAGCATGTGAGCATTTGGGTGCCCATGGTCCAGTTGAGATGGTTCACAGGAAAGGCATCTCAATTGGCTTATTGGGGGTGCCTCCTAATACAATCTGCAGAGCAATTATTAGGGTCCATAGCCTTTCTTCCCAGCTCCCAGTCTCTCCCAACTTCTCCTCCATGTCAGTCACCTCGGTATTATAGGTGAGACAAGAAAGAAGCAGGCCATTTTTGGGCAGCATCCTGCATGGCTGGGGAAGCTGGAAGCTCACTTACTATACTTTCACTTACTCCAGTGGGAAAAATCATGGGACAAGGGGGTTTCCCTGGGCACTGAGCTGTGTTGCTCAGCTCACAGTTGCTCAGCTCACAGTTGTGGGAAAGGGTCACACGGGTAAAATGAAACTGTTCTTACCCTCATCAGTGCATCTATTCTTGGATTTTTTTTCTCTAACAGTATGCTGGAACTTCTCCACTGGACTTTCAGACTCCTACAAAGACACTCTTGTTCATGGGGAGTTGTCAAAATGGAAGCTTCTTTGGGGGGACTATGGTAGAAAGCTTCTCTTCTGCCATCCTCCTAACATCACCCATGCGTGCATGTCTTGTCTTCCTAATTAGATTATACATTCCTCAAGGGTAGGGATTTGTGGACCACACTCTGCCATCCTGCAAGTAAGTGCTTCAAAGTCCCTGACGTAGTAGTTATTCCTAAGTATTAGATTGATAGATTTACAGAGGGTCATAAAACATACATTTACTACCCCAGAGATATGGGGTTAAACTCTGATAGACTCTTTTCATTTCTACCTTTCAAAGAATCTTAACAAAAGGATCCACAAACACAATGGCTTGCTGATCCAAGGCTGCAAGGATTCTCTATTAAAACCTCTGAGGAATTCCCTTCTCCCTCCCTCCTTTCTTACTTCCTTCTCCCACTCGGAAGTGGCAGCAGGCTTTTTCAGGCTCCGAGGCCTGTCCCCACTGATGTTCAGGTGTGGGCCAGGCTTCCATGCTCAAGCAGGGCTCAGGTCCCTGCTGAGGGGTGGGCACGGATGGAGGGTGAGCCTGAGGCAGGATGTGCAGGACGGCGACTGCTGAGACAGCGTCCTTGGCTGCCTTGTGGTGGGTGTGGGGCCATGGACCCAGCCGAGGGTGGGGGTTAGGGAGGGCATTCGGGAGGCTACTGGTAATTCAAGGTTTCCGAAATCTGGAAACGGGGAGGGCTGCTAGGAGCCCATAAATAGATGTGGCATTTGGCATCTCAGGGAGTCAGCTTAGGGGAGGGGCATTTAGCACTCAAGGGTCTACGCTGTGCCTCAGCTTGGACTCATGATTTTGAAAAGTTTTTTTCTTTTTTTTTTTTTTGAGACAGAGTCTCGCTCTCACTCTGTTGCCCAGGCTGGAGTACAGTGGCATAATCTTGGCTCACTATAACCTCTGCCTCACGGGTTCAAGTGATTCTCCTGCCTCAGCCTCCTGAGTAGCTGGGATTACAGGCACCCGCCACCACGTCCAGCTAATTTTTGTATTTTTAGTGGAGACGGGGTTTCACCACTTTCGCCAGGCTGGTCTCGAACTCCCGACCTCAAGAGATCCGCCCACCTCGGCCTCCCAAAGTGCTGGGATTACAGGCATGAGCTGCCATACCTGGCAGACTTTGCAAAGTTATTTAACATCTCTATTATCTGAGTTGTCAAGCAGGGATAGTCATAACATTGTATTTACCTTTTCCAACAGTCACAGCCAGTCGTGGCAGCTTCTGACATCTCCAAAAGGAAGCACACCTCGTCCTTTGTAGAAATGGGATCACAGGGTAATGGATCTGGAAATCCCACCTTCACACTTAAGTTGGACCCTGAGATGCAGAGAATAGGCAACCACCCTGCCCATGGCCACATGGCTTGGACAGAACTGGAGCAGAAGCCCCATCTCCAGATGGACATGGTTTGCTGGGAGGGAGGAATATTGTTAGGCACAATGTGGTCCTGGCCTCAGCTGAGCAGTGCGGAGACCACAGATGCGGAGCCAGACAGTCCTGGGCACACTGGGCCTGTCTGCATCGTGGCTCCACCATCTGTCAGTCATGTCAGCTTCTGGAATCCACTTCGTCTTCCCAAGCCCCCTTTTTCGGTAACTGTAAAATGGAGGGTGGTGGGGGGCGGGGATCTACCTCCCAGCACTCCCAGAAGGGTTAAATGGAAGGATAGACCCACAGTGTCTTGGATGCGGCAGTTGCCCGGTGCCTGGTGGCCTGGTGGTTGCTGCTATTATTCTCTGTTTGCACAGAAGAAAGTCTGGGCCCTGGTGCTTCTGTTCATGGGAACTCACTAGGGAATGAGCATGACTTCCGGGCTCTGCAATAACCAACTGACGTTCTTTCTGATAATCCTGGCTGTTTCTGTCAGCTATAAGTGCTCTGTTCTAGATAATGTTTATTCTCAAGGACATGAGGTCAAAGAGAGAATGGAATATGTTTACAAGGACATTAGGTCAAAGAGAGAATGGAATAAACTTAGGACTTTTTATACGCAACCTGGAATGAATCTCCTCCCTGAGACGTAGGACACCCTGGGCGCTCTGCCTGTGTGGTAGGTGGTGCCCGGGCCCCAGGGGGCGCAGATGTGCTGGGAACCAGGACCTCAGCCACCACCACCCTCCACACACTCTCCCTGGAGTCTCACTCTCCAGTGGGACACAGCCTTGCCAGCTCCCCTGGCCCACTGGCTCTTCTGCTCGTGGGCTTGCTAGCTGGGTGCTAGTGGATAGCTTTCTAGCTCATTGCAGCGGGGGCACAGTGGCAGTTCCCTGATGTCCGGTCACTGACATCTGTGGCTTCCATGGCATTACGCTGCAGAGACTCACCTGGAGAAAAACAGCGACCTCTGCGGGAACTTGGGGGCCAAGACTTCCTGGTTTCTAGGGTCCTAGGAACCACTGCAGTCCTGGGCAAACTGGGGGCTGCAACTCAACTTCCCCTGGGCACAATGACGCTGGGCGTAATGATGGGGGCATGATGACGGGGGGCATGACGATGGGGTGGATCTGGGCATGATGACGCTGGGCACGATGCTGTGCACGATGACACTGGGCACGATGATGGGGGCATGATGATGGGGGTGGATCTGGGCATGATGATGGGGGGCGTGATGATGGGGTGGATCTGGGCATGATGGGGGCATGATGATGCTGGGCATGACAGTGGGGTGAATCTGGGCATGACGCTAGGCATGATGACGGCCATGATGATGCTGGGCACAACAACGCTGGGCATGACGATGGGGGGCACGACGAGCATGATGATGGGGTAGATCTGGGCACAATGACACTGGGCATGATGATGGGGGGCATGACGACAGGGTGGATCTGGGCATAATGACAGGGTAGATCTGGGCACGACAACGCTGGGCATGATACTGGGCATGATGATGGGCTGCATCTGGGCATGATGGCTCTGGGCACTATGACACTGGACATGAACACAGGGGACACGATGATGGGGTGGATCTGGGCACAATGACTCGGCATGATGACGCTGAGCACAGCGACGCTGGGCATGATGGTGGTGGATCTAGGTACGACGACACTGGGCATGACAATGCTGGGCATGACAACAGCGTGGATCTGGGCACGACGACGCTGGGCACAACGCTGCACACGATGATGCTGGGCATAACGCTGGGCATGATGACAAAGTGGGTCTCAGCACCTGTCCCAGTGCTTCTTGAAGGGGCTCCTGAAGGGGAGGAGCATGCCTGGGAAGAGTGGGGCCTGGGTGTGACAGCCCTGCTCCCATGCCAGTCCTGCTGTTGCCCAGCCTGTGACCACCCTAAACCATTGTTTTCAACTACTGACATCAAAATCACAGCCTTCACAGGGCATTGCTGCCATGAGTGGGCCTGGGGTCTGCAGTTCCGCTCTCATCCTTGCGTCTTCAGGTCCTAGCACGAAACCTGGTGTTCGGAAGGCCCTCCGTCCACTGTTGGAAAAATATCCTGAGGTTTCATATCTTCAAATACCTCTGCAATCTGTGGGTGATCTCAGTCTATGGCCAAGGGCCCCCCATCTGTGTCATCCTCCCTTCCCCAGGTGAAGTGGCTGCCCCGCCGGGTTCTAGAGAGCTGGTCTGTGGGACGAGGCTTCCGGCCATGCCGGGCGGGGGCTGTGTTCTCTGCTTGTCTATGGAGGCGGGGCTCTGCTTCAGGTTTCCCCAGGGGCTCTTGTTTAAATGCAGCTTCTGGCCCAGGAGGGCGGCCTGAGACCCTGCACTGGTCTTAGCAGCACCCAGGTGCTGCTGCTGCAGGCCTGGGCTGTCCCCATTGGTGGGGGTCCAGATGCCTCTGCTTCCACAAAGTGCATGCTCTGCACATGGGGAGCTGGCTGCAGTGGGGGCTGCCCTGAACAGGCCGGCTGAGTGTGCGCTGGGGGCATTGAGGGCGTGTCCTGTTGGGAAAGTGAGACCCCCCCACCCCCCACTCGGGGAGGTGGTGCAGTTGGATGGCCTGTTCTGAGATAAAAAGCCAGGCCATGGCACAGAGAAAGCCCAGCTGTTAAAAATCACCGAGGAAGCTAAATTTCAAATGCTCTTTTTGCCTCTTCTCCACTTCAGAGGACTGTGTGTTCATTAAAATTAATAAGAACTCTGCACCTGCTTTGAGCTGCCCTCAATCCTCATGCGTGTCCAGAGGACAGATGGGAGGCACAGCACTGCTCACAATGGTGATGAGATGTGGGATGGGCTGTGGCGTTCGTGCCCAGTGCTCTGGGTGCCGCAGCCAGAAGCTCCTATGGCAGAGAGGGAAGGGATCCAGGGGCATCAGGTGCATTCCTGTTGTCTCACGCAGCCAGTGGGAGGGGGCGTTGCTTGCCTCTTGCAAAAAGCTTTCTGTCACTTGGAGGTGCACGAGGCCTTGGGAGAGGGAAAAAGGTGTTAGGGCTCTTGTTCTAATCTGCTCTCCTTAGAGAACCTCTGGGTTTGTAACCACACTACTGTTCTGCCCAAGGGTTAGTTTCCAAGAAATGTCTTCAAGTTGAAACAAGTCGGCTACAAAAAAGGTTGTGGTATGAAGTAGAGAATGTGTTGACAATCTCAGTGGATTTTAAGGGTTCGCACCTTTTCTTCTTCCTCCAGACACCCCAAAATAGAATATTTCTGTCAGAAACAACAGCTCACAGCAATAGGTTCCAGTGTGTGTGGCTGGTATGTTGAGGTTGGGGTGTAGTGAGGATCTCCTAGGTGCTTCTGGGGTTCTCAGTTTAAGCCTAAGTGCTGACCAGCTGTACAAGCTTGAGTTGTGTGAGGATAAAAGTAGGCTTATGTACATGCACTCATGTACACACGTGTATATAGTGTGTGCATGCATACATGTGCACATAGCATGTATGTTTGTGCATGTATAGTTGTATGTATGGACACATACATATATGTATATATTTGCTTGCACGTGTGTATATGTATATGTACATGTGTGTATGTGCATATGAACATTTGTGTGTATGTGCACACAGCATGTGTGTTCCTATAGTATGCATGGGTATGTCATGTGAGTATGCCTTCGTCTATCTATGTGCTGCTGGATGCCCTGTTTTGAGATAACAAAGCCAGGCCATGGGTCCAGAGAAAGCCCAGCTGTTAAAAATCGCTGAGGAAGCTGAATTCCAAGTGCTCTTACATATCTATGTATATGTATTCATGTATGTATGTTTGTGTGTATACACATGTATCCATGTATGTAGGTTTGTAAGTTTTATGTATGTGTATATGGGTATGTTTATATGTACATATATATGATGTGCAGATACATGCTATGTGTGGTTGTATTTATACATGCATATTTGCAGGAATGTATGTGCATGCATCATGCATATGTGTATGTATGTGTGTATTTATGTGTGCATGTTATGTGTTTGCATATTGCATATCTCTGTTAATATGTGTATGTTTGCATGCACATGTATGTATGTGGAGGTGAATATGCACATCTCTGTATGTGTATATGCATGTGCATGTGTGTATGTATGCATGCACGTGTGTGTATGTATGCATGTAGATGTCTGCATGCATGTGTATAGTATGTATGTGTGCATATGTATGTGTATGCATATCAGTGTAGTATGTACATGTGTACATGAATGTATGTGTGTATGTGTGCACATGTCTGTATATAATGTGTGAGGGGACTTCAAAAAGTTTGTGGAAAAATGGGAATTAAAAATAAAAATAAATATATCAACTTTATTTCTCAACATGAGCACCATGAAGTTCAAGACACTTTTGTAAGTAATTATACCAGCCATTTAGTCCATCCCTAAAGAACTGAGGGTCCTGGGAATTTCACCATGTCAATGTAATCTTTTTTACATTGTTTACTGAAGAAAAATGAGTGCCCTTTACAGATTTTTTAAGATTAGGAAACAAAAAGAAGTCAGAAAGGGCCAAACTGGGCAAGTTGGATGCTTAATGATTTCCAACAGAAACTCTTGCAAAATTGTCCTTGTTTTATAAGAAGAATGGGCAGGAGCATTGTTGGGGTGAGAAGGGCTCTGGTGAAGCTTCCTGGGCATTTTTCTGCTAAGGCTTTGGCCAACTTTCTCAAAACCCTCTGATAGTAGGCCCATGTTATTGTTCTTTGGCCCTCCACAAAGAGAACTAGCAAAATGCCTTGAGCATCCGAAAAGCCTGTTGCCATGACCTTCGCTCTCAGCCAGTCTGCTTTGCTTTCCTGGACCACTTCCACCTCTTGGTAGCCATTGCTTTGATTGTTTTGTCATTAGGATTGTACTGGTAAAGCCACGTTTCATCTTCTGTTACAATTTTGAAGAAATGCAATACAATACACGCCCGTAATCTCAGCACTTTGGGAGGCAGAGGTGGGTGAATCACCTGAGGTCAGGAGTTCGAGACCAGCCTGGCCAACATGGTGAAACCTCGTCTCTACTAAAAATACAAAAATTAGCCAGACATGGTGGTGCACGCCTGTAATCCCAACTACTCAGGAGACTGAGACAGGAGAATCACTTGAACCTGGGAGGCAGAGGTTGCAGTGAGCCAAGACTGCACTACTGCACTCCAGCCTGTGCAACAAAGCAAGACTCTGTATCAAAAAAAAAAGTTAAGAAAAAATTTTAAAAAATGATTCTGAGGCATTCTTCAAAGAATTGTAACAGTAAAGCAAAGCAGACTGGCCAAGAACAAAGGTCACGGCAACAGGTTTTTTGGATGCTCAAGGCATTTTGCTTGTTCTCTCTCTGGAGGGCCAAAGAACAATAACATCTGCCTGCTATCAGGGTGTTTACAGAAAGTTGGCACTGGCTCATCTGGTGGGGGGAGTGTTTCTCCACCCCCAGGCCCAGCTGTGCCCAGTGCCTGGCCCTTCCCCCAAAGGCCTCCCTGCAAGGCTGAGGGGACTGTGGAGGGGGGTCTGGTGGTCCAAGCTATGGGTTTAGGGCAGAAGGGAATAAGGAGGGACGGGAGGGTTTGGGCCACCTGTAGCCACCCCAACTCCCCACCAGCCCAGTGTGCTTGGTCACGGCTGACACAGGCGAAAGGGCTCGGAGGGGGCTCTGCTGGGAGGGCTCTGCTAGGAGGGCTCTGCCTGCTGCTTTGCACACTCCGGTCTCTCGGTCTCTGTCTCCCACCCCCCGGGCTTGGGAGTGGGGCACTGGTTGTCCTCCCACAGGAGCACAAACCTGCGCCATGCCTCCAGCCCCTGGCTCTTAGAAATGCAGGCTTCCCGCAGTTCCTGGCCCGTGGAGGGTGGCTTTGGCTGTACCCAGGGGTGGAAGTCCCACAGGCTAGGGCCTGCCCACAGTGGAGGTGCAGGGTTAGGAGGCCTTGGTCTGAGTGAAATCCACGCCATCAGTGTGCGCTCCTGCTCCTGATGCTCGCTGTGACCCGAGGCACGGAATGCCCTGAGGTGCCACTTGAAAGACAGGGAAACTGAGGCTTACAGAGGGCTGTAACTTGTGCAGGGTTTCATGGGTGGAGCACTGGGATTTGGGGCCAGGCCTGTCTGATCACAGAGGCTGTGCTCTGAATCACGGGGCACTGTGTTCTTTCCTGGCTCACTGTGTGACCTGTGGTGGTCACCTGACTCTCTGAACTCCTCTTCTGGAGCGGAGGGCAGTGTCTCCGTCTCTCAGTACAACACAGTGGGCAGCTTCAAGGACAGAGATGATTTCCTCCCGGCTGTGGAGGCTGGAAGTCAGGGATCTGGGTGCCGGCAGGGCTGCTTCTCCCAAGGCTGCTCTCTGGGGCTTACAGGCGGTGTCTTCCAGCTATGTCTCATGCGGCCTTTCTTCCGTGCATGCACAATCCTGGCCTCTCTTTCTCTTCGTGTAAAGCCACAGTCCTGTTGGACCAGGGCCCACCTGTGTGACCTCTTTAACGACCCTGATTCTATTAGGAGTTACACAGGGGTTAGGGCTCCATCGTTGGAATTTTGGAGGCTGTAATTCAGCCCTAACAGATGGTGCTGCTAGGAACGTTGTGAAGCTGAAATCAGCATGTACGTGTGGATGTGCTTTCCTGGCACACAGTCTACCTGGGAGTATTCTAATTTATTTCTGAAAGATGGAAAAATGAGCAGAATCCCGGGACCCCCACCGAGTCCCCACTTGGAAAGGGGCAGCGTCAGAGCACAGGAAAGAAAACCAAAGTCCCAGCCCTAGGAACATCACCTTCCCATGAAAAAGCTCAAACACCACAAGGGGCTGGGGAGCGACGTGGCAGAGGCGGATTGTGACCCTTCAGCTGAATGAAGAGCCAACTATTTGCTAAGAAGCTTCCACCTGGAAAAGATGGGGCGGGCGCGAGGCGCTTCCTCCCCACCTGGGAGCTGTTTCTCCCTGAGACCCCTGAGATATGAGATGTGAAGCTGTTCAAGGACAGTGATGGGGAGAGAGAAGCGGCCCACAGACCCCGCCTTCCCTTCTTCCCACCCACACAGCTCCTCCCTGGAGGACGAGGCCAGGCCCCTAGGCTGACGAGTAGACCAGGATGGTGAGGCCCAGGAGACGGTGGAGAAGCCCTTGGGCGCAGATGCACTTGGGGAGGCTCCTCCCACCTTTGAGAAAGACTTATTAGTGGTTCAGTCCATCAGCTGGGGGAGGCACGCGTCCTGCTGCTGTAGACAAGTTAAAACCTGAGAGTGAGTTGAGAGCATTTGGCCTTTAGCCATCTCTGAATCACACGGCCAGATGTTAATGCAAATCCAAGGTCATAGCTGACACTTGGTACCTG
Source organism: Nomascus leucogenys (assembly GCF_006542625.1). Lineage (NCBI taxonomy): Eukaryota > Metazoa > Chordata > Mammalia > Primates > Hylobatidae > Nomascus > Nomascus leucogenys. The sequence goes on from NC_044399.1 coordinate 3,282,625, forward strand.
TCTCCGGTGAGTAGCGCTCAGCTCCTGCCCTTGGAGAAGTGTGGGACCCAGTCCCTGCCGTAGGGGGTTCTGAGAAACCCCTGCTCTGGCTGCTTGCCGGTTGTGAGGGTGCTGTGAGTGCGTCCAGCCTGATCTGGCAGCCTGAACCTCCTCGCAAGGGGACAGAGCGGGGACCACAGCTGACCGACGGGGGAGCAGCGTGAAGACGTGGAGGGGGAAATAAGAAGCATAAACACCGAGGCTGCCCCGACCTTCCTCTTCATGGTCAGCACAGAACCTCAGGACCGGCGCGGTGGAGAGCTGGGAGAGGTCAGCACAGAAGCTCAGGACCGGCGCGGTGGAGAGCTGGGTACAGGAGGCCTGAGGAAGTCACATGTTCCCTATGGTGCGCAGACAGGGCCTGGGACAACACAAAACAGCAGATGTGCGTTTTCAGGGAACATGAGCTTTTCTGTAGGACCCTCTGTGGGAGGCCGAGCAGAAGCACGGGGCTCACCTTTCAGCTTCAGACCACGGTGAGGGACACCTGCCCTCACAAACTCATCTTGCCCTAACTCTCTCCCAAAGGCCCTGTCTCCAAATACCGGCACCTTGGGGCCAGGGCTTCAACAGAGGAATTTGGTGGGGGACACAGTTCCATCCACTGCAGGAGATGACGGTGCTCGGGCCGTGACTGGGCACTCAGTGTGGGTGTCTGTGTCCATCCTTCCGAGGAAGCAAGACACTCCAGGGTTATGTCCTGGGGAAAGCAGCCAGGACGGGGCAGGGACTGAGGGTTTCTAGCTGGGTGAAGGGAAGATTTCAGACAGATAACAGTTTTTAAATGTTTGGGGGACTCTTGAAGAAGGTGAATTCAACTAGCTTTGCATTTCTATGGGTGCAAAACCAGGCTGGCTGGGCGGACCCAGCAGAGCGGTAACTTCCCAGCTCCTCCGGCCGTGAGAACTGACCGTACCGTGCCTCCTCCTGCAGCGCAGTACGGCCCCTCAGGCATATTCCAGGGAGAATTGCAAATTGCTTCCGTTGCAGCGAGTTTTGGGCATGTATAATGGGTTGGCTGGTTGATTGAAGCTGTTTGTTCCAGTTGCCCTTCTCTCTCCCTGCTCTGGCATTTTACTGTTACAGAAATCTTCAGGTTGAAATTGTCATGACTCAGAACAGCAGGAACGGGTACCTGGCACCTGCCGTCGGGAAGAGCAGGCCAGGTGGCTCCAGCAGGCGCTGGACTCACAGGCTGCCGTGGAGAGGGATTCAGAGGAGGGCAGGGCTGGCCCCCTGACGATGAAGGCAACACACTGAGCGCTCTGGCGGGGCCCCCTCCCGTGAGACCTCCTGGCTGTCCACCTGGTCCCGGCCCTGCCCATGTCTTGGGCCCTGTCCTCACTGGGTGCCCCCCAGCGACAGTGCCTCTCACCGCCTTGCTGTGCCCCTGCCTGCCCCGCTGCCCTCGGGGTCCTCCCCAAGCTCCTCTTCCTCACGTGGGCCCCTGCCTCCCACTGGACACTTCTCTCAGGTGCCCTCCTGGCCCATGCCACCATCACATGATGACCCCTCTCCCCTGCCTGTCCCCCTCCACCCATGTGCCCCGTGGCATCCTCCTCTGGCCTTTTCAGAGCTGTGTCTCCCTGCCCCCGCCTCGGGGAGGGCTCGCCACCCAGTGCCAGCTGTGTGCGCCTCATCCACACGTCCCATCATGCACAAGGTTCTGCCAACACTGCCTCCTGGGTGTCTCCCCGATCTGGGCATTTTTCTTATCCTCCCAGACCCCGCCTGCCATGACCCCCTTCACCCCCGGCCTGCTCTGCCCTTGGCCTCCTTTTGCGGCTTTCAGTCTTTCCAGCAAGTGCTGCCAGATGCTTCCTGAACACAAGTCTGATCTCACCGCCCTCTTCACCAACCCTCCGCATCTCCCACAGCACGGAGCACGCACCACACCCTCTCCGATGCTTTCCTAGGCTCTGAGGACGGACGAGGAAGCGGTGTCCTCGTTGTCCCTTTCCTATTCCCTTCCTCTCGCATGCACTGCAGTTGCTGGACCGCTGTCCCGATTTACCAGCAGACCCTGAGCTCTGACTCCTGCAGCCAGCGCCCTGCACAGCTGGCGACACACAGTGCCTGGTGTGCAAAGCAAAGTCGCCTCTGTCCTGGCTGTCCAGCTCCAGCCTAGGTGCCATTAGGGTCTCCCCCTGCCTCCCTCGTCCCCGCATCGTCCCCCAGGCTGGATGTGGCCCCCAGGTGCCAGCATCAGGAGAGCAGCCTGGGCCTCACAGCAGCAGAGTGTGGCTATTGTCCTGGCTCTGCCATGCCAGGCCATGTCATTTTTGTAGCCAGATAAGAGAATGCATGTGAATGTGCTTTGTGAATCAAGGCTGCATTTTATTGCAATGTAAGCCACTCTCTGCAGGGGCGTGTGTGAGCAAAGCTCACTGAAGTCTGTGTTCCGTCCTCTGGTTTCTATCTATTCTGAATTGGGGGAACGTTACATCTACTTCACAAAACAAGACTAGGAGTTCCTGGCAGGGAAGTCCTTGGTTCTAAGGAGGCAGGTGGCCTCACTGCGGGACAGAGCGTTATCTGAGTGCAATAGAAAGTCCTTCCCGTCGCCACCGCTGGGCGTAGTGGCTCACGCCTGTAATCCCAGCACTTTGGGAGGCTGAGGCAGGCGGATCATGAGGTCAGGAGATCGAGACCATCCTGGCTAACATGGTGAAACCCCGTCTCTACTAAAAATACAAAAATTAGCTGGGCGTGGTGGCGGGCGCCTGTAGTCCCAGCTACTCGGGAGGCTGAGGAAGGAGAATGGCGTGAACCCGGGAGGCAGAGCTTGCAGTGAGCTGAGATTGCGCCACTGCGTTCCAGCCTGGGTGACAGAGTAAGACTCCATCTCAAAAAAAAAAAAAAAAAAAAAAAGAAAGCCCTTCCCACCACCCGCTGTCTTGCCGGATTGCCCACATTGAATTTCCCACATTGAATTTCCCACGTTGAATTTCATTTGGTTCCTGCAACGGTGGGTTGTAACTGATCATGAAGTCCTAATAGTGTGTAAACATGTCCATGAAAAAGAATTACTGAGTTAAATCAGGTTGCCTGTTTCTTTTCCCAGTTTTTCCCTGTGTACTTGTTTGCTGTTTGCTGGTTGGGTTGGTGGTCAGTGGTGATCACCAGCAGACAGGTAGGAGCAGTTGCTGAGGGCTTATCACTTTGCGGGAGGGAGCACTGAGGAACTCCACCCTCTGGCTTAATTTGTTTTAGGGACTGGGTGACAGCGGCATTCTTCCGGCTTGGTCCAGTGATCAGAGAGACATCCCGTGGGATCTTGGTGTCTCTCTTGCTATGAATGAGAGAAGGGTGGGGGACACACACCACCCACCACCGCTGCACACACCCAATCTGGGGACAGAGGCCAGCAGGTCACGGGGATCAGGCATTCTGCTGTAGAGCAGGTCAAGTCGGGAGGCATCTGATGAAGTGTCCTAGGACCCTCCTCCCTGGCTCAAGTTCACACACCTGAGAGGAGCCAGGGGCTTTGCCACCTGCCACCCACCCACCAGACCGTGTTCCTGATGGTGCCGGTTATGTCCATTCTTACAGAGTTGTGGGTGCGTGATTTGGTGGGGTGCAGGAGTGAGAGCTGGGAGGCACTGCCTTGCTGGGATGGAGGAAAGACAAGCTCTCCTCTCACACAGGCACGGACGGGATGGACCGTGGTTGAGTTCGGAACTTGGGGATGTCCCGCTCGGCCCCTCCATTCTATAGTGTGTATGACTTCTGGGGGAAGTGCATCTTCCTTTGGAAGCTGTATCAACAGGCTACCTGCCTGTGACAGTCACATACATGACCTTGAAGAGATTTGGAGCTGTCTTAGTCTCTTCTATGTGCCTGTGATGTTAGGAAGGAGGGTGGTCGGGTCACCCATGCACATGTGTGATGGAGGAGGCCACGGTGTCACCTGTGCATCAACCAACTTTGCTCTTATTGTTTTCTACAGGAGACATGGGGGACAAAGGACAGAAAGGCAGTGTGGGTCGCCATGGAAAAATCGGTCCCATTGGCTCTAAAGGTATTTGCGATGTGATTCTTGCCTCATTTCCCCCCCACCCCCGCCCCTAGGGTCAGTGTCTGCATACCCTGAGAAAAACTGTAGCCTGAATTGTCTCGTCGGGTGCTCTTATTTATGTTCTGTGCATGGCAGATAAGAAGTCTACTGCAGTGCTTCCATTTTTGGGGTGCTTGGAGCTAGTTGCTGGCTCTGTGCTTACAGGGTGTGGCAAAGTGCTCCCCATTCTGTGGGATTTTCACAGCGCCCCAGGATGGAGGGGCTGCAGCTAGTGTGCTTGGGCAAGACTCTGGCTGTGTAGCCACAACGTCCTTAACAAGTTTGGTAACAGACTTAGAGCCTCACGTAAGGAGCGGACGGACCCTGCTCTGGAGGCGTCTGTTCCCCCAGCTCAGGTCTCAGGCATTTCAAGGGGATGGGATGGCAGCAGCAGGTGTGAGCAGCAACTATGGTGCCAACACCCAGGCTCAGTCTACACCTGCAGGTTCTAATCGCACTGTCTCCGCTGCTGCATTTGGCTGCACAGCCTTGGTAAGGTGGGCAGATCAGCCGTGCCTCCCATGATGAGAGACTGAGGCCAGGACAGCCAAAGCGTTGCTCAGAAGGTGCTGCTCCTCTGCCCCCGCCAGCCAGCTGGTCAGTGGATGTCTTTGGAGCGCCTGGCTTGTTCCAGGTCTATGCTGGGCTCTGGGGGACGGAGCCGTGGGAGGGCAAGGAGCTGGCCGTCCCTGAGCTCTGCAGGTGTGGACCCATGAAGTCTCCTTGGGGTCCCGCACGGTGCAGCAATGCGGCTGAGCTGCCCTGAGCACTGGCGGAGAAGGGAGTCTGCTGTGGTCTGACCAATTCTGGGGCCAGGTTCTTCTACCTCATTCATCTGCCTCGGAGCAGGTTGGCCCAGGTACCAAGAGGCTACGGTCTGGGGTTTGAGCTGTGAGGGGGTTCTCATGGTTTGTTCTATCCACGGTCACAGACCTCCCCCTAGCCCAGCCTGTACCTGGTAGAAAGGGCTCTGTGGCCAGGAGAGCGATGGGGAGGGGCCTAGCTCAGCTGCGGGCCTCCTCCTGGAAAACCCGTGAGAGGCACCTTCCCTGCCATGGCCAATCCAGTGAAGAGTACGCAGAGAACCACGGGATCCGGAGGGAGGCGCAGGCTTCACAAACCCGAATAACATCACGGTAAAATAGTTACATCCCCAAACTTGCCATTTTAAGTATTTTAAGTGTACAATTCAGGGACATTGAGTACATTTGCAATGGTGTACAGCCATTACCACTATTTCCAAACCCTTTTCATCTCTCCAAAGAGAGACTCTGTTCCCACTAAGCAATGGCTCCCCATTCCTCCTCCTCCCAGCCCCGGTAACCTCCAATCTGCTTTCTGTCTCTGAATTTGCCTATTCTAGATATTTCACATGTGTGGAATAACGATGTTTGTCCTTCTGTGTCTAGTTGATTTCACTTGGTGTAGTGTTTTCTACTGTGTGGTACCGTGGGTCAGAATCCCCTGCCTTTTTAGGGAATAATATTCCACCGTACGGATGGACCACAATTGTTATCCATTCACCTGTCGATGGACACATGGGTTCTTTCCACCTGTTGCCTTTTGTGAATAACTCCACATTGCGTATTGACTCACACATGGGAATGTGTATACTTTTACCATGCAGTGTGTGCTCTGGGCAGATTCTGGCGTCTCCTAAGGGGCAGCTGGTCCAGGCTGGCCTTGTTTGGCTTTGCTTATTTGATTTGCTTCGTGTCTGAGATTGTCATCCTGGGTTCTGGTCAAACTGTACTTTCATTTCCAAGCTCCCGATGCTGACAAAGGAACATAAAGATCAGGTGGGTGGAGACTGTGTCACTCCTTCCCTCCTTATGCGAATGGAATCTGAATCTACACAAGTCTTTGCAGAGGCATTTGGGGCCTCTCTGTGAGAATAAAGAGAATGCATTAGAACTTATTTCTATTAAGTCACATGACTTAATTTTAGAGCAGCTAGAAAGCCCTGTTGCCATCATTTTGTTCAACCCCCTTGTTTCGTATGTTGAGGAAAACTGAGGGGCAGGGTGGTGAGGTGGCTTGTCCCATCTAACCAGAGGTTGGGTCCAGGCCAGGATGGAGCCCAGGGCTCCTGGCGTCTGGGCCCTCCGAGACACCAGGCTGCCGCAAGCGGGGACAGGAAGGACCTTGAGCCAGGGCAGGAAGGAGCGCGCCGACTCTTGGATTAGATGAGCTCTCAGGCCTGCGCGGCGCTCACATCATGCTCGATCTGGATTTTCCTGCTGTCGTGAGAGATGTCGGGCGCTGCTGTTGGGAGAAGTGGCCACTCACTCATGGCACCAGGGGTTCATGAGGTGATGTCTGCAGAGTGTTCTATCAGATATCCTGGATTTTCCAGAACTGATTTAAAGCATGATCACCCGATAATCCCTGTTACCCCATGACGTGTATACGGTTCGTATCACATAAACAGTGCCGGAAGGAGGAATTACCTGCCAAATGGAGCTCCGCTACTTCATAGCAACAAGAGGGCCTGGGAGAAATCCGTGAGACAAATCACATTTTCAGTCTTGATGTTTTTAACTCATAGAACACGTCCACCTCTGCCTGGTGACTTGGACCTTGTTTTTCATTTTCAGGTGAGAAAGGAGATTCTGGTGACATAGGACCCCCTGGTCCTAATGGAGAACCAGGTATGGCATAAAGGGTCCAAGGATTTTTAATAAAATGTATTACAAATTGCACTTTTGAAAACAACGTAGATCGTTAAATGGAACTGCGGTGGGCTGGGGAACAGAGCGCATATGCCGGCCATGTGGTCCCTGTGTCAGTGATACTCTGAGATGCTGCAGCGTTTGATTTCCTTCTACCTGAATGTTAATGACCTCTTAGGAATGTCATCTCCCTGTCCACTGTGTTATTCTATCTGTGTGCGTAGCTGGGCTCAGTGACACCCGTCCTGGGGTGAGCATTCTCCACTTCTTCACCTCTGTGGGCACTAGGGGTCTCCTCTTACCTCTAGACTTCTCAGAAAGCACATCTGGATTTTGTGGCTCTTTCCCTGGTTTCAGACGTCCTTGCATCTGACTCCCACAATGGTGCTCCACCGACACGGCTCCCCTCAGAGGTCCCAGGGAGCTCGGATCCAGCCCAGGTGGATGTGGCTTCCCTGTGGGGCACCTGCTTCCCACCACCAAGTCACCAGGACACGTCGTGCCCTGTCCTCTGCCCCTGCCCTCTGCCCGCCTTCATGTCCCCCACTCTGCTCTCTTCCTCCCAAAGCTTCTTCTGCAGCTCCCTACCCAGAACAGTGACCTCCTCTGAGCCCTGGTACAGCCCTCACCCCCATGCCCCTACACAGTGGCCCTCATGAGGTCAAGCCCCAAAGGGCCCATGTCTGGTGGGCGTCTCCACTGGGGGCCTCATGGGCCCCATCTGTCTCACTGGAGCCCTTCCCTCACACCCTGGATTACCCACACTGGACACTCGTCCACCATGTACATCCACACTGCACGCCCACCCCCGTCACATCCACAGTGGACATCCACCCGCCATATAGATCCCACAGTGGACACCCACCCACCACGTGGATCGCACACTGCACGCCCACCCCCATGCACATTCCACACGATACTCCCGTCCCCCCCGCACCAACTCCTAAGCTGCTCACTCATCCCCCATGACAATGTCAGGCGTCCTCTAATCTTCCTTCTCCTGCTTCAGCGCCTCCAGGCGGGGGTTGTTGCTGCCCCCACAGGCTGCCCCCCTCTTACCCCACCCCCGCCCTCATTCAGGCCTCATTGCTTTCCAGCTGAATTCCTGAAATAACATGCTGATGGGGCTCTGTGCCCTCCAGTCCTTTTTTACTGACCACAAAAGATGCTTAAGAGATACTAGATTTAGGTGGAAGATAGTGTTTAAGTAACTAGAATATTCTTTCAGTCAGACTCCAACATTCCCCTTCTCCCTCAACCAAGAAGCTCGACAGCTGGACCGTGGAAGAGAATTCGGTGCGTCCAGTGTGTTCATGGGGTGGCGGGGAGCGTCCCTTCCGCAGGCGTCTGCTTGCTGGAGCCAGCCTTTCTCCCCCAGACGCGCTGTATCTCTGTGATCTCACTCGCTTCACAGCACCATTCAGAAGGTGCTCTCTGAGGAGGATCTGACCCTTGGAAACTGGGAAGAAAAGAGAGGGGCTAGATTTCTGAATCAAAGTCCTTGTTTTAAAAGCTCCTCCAGCACACAGAGATGAGGAGGAACAGCTGCTTGGAAGGTGTCCTTGCCCATGTGACTTTGTTCAGTATGAGTGCGCTGAGATCAGCGTCACTGAGTGGCCAAGCACCATCTGCTCGGGGCACCTCCAGGCCCTCAGCCAACCTGAGGGGCCTGGACAAAGCCTCTGGGAGACAGAAGGACCTGGAGGCAGGTGAGGGCGGGGCAAGGAGAGGGGACGTCCCATCCGGCTGAGCTGCTATCATCAGGCCTAGCGTGGTCAGAGAGTTTGGAGGTTAAATGAGGAGAGGAATCCGTCCACTTCCCCTGACGGGGGTCTCTGCAGAAAGCCTCTATTACCTCAAACCTCAGTGAGCTTGAAGATAAAATATATTTAAAAAATTTTATCTTAGATAAAACTTCCATTAAAAAAAACCCCCAAAGCCAAGGCAAACCCCAAGAAAGATTGAGTTTCAAATGTGCAAGTGTGAGTGGGGGGGGTCTCACGTATGATGGCGAGGAAGGTGGTTTGGGCTCTGCTCTATGTGATTGCCGATGTCCAGGAAGAGGGGATTGAACTTCTGCAGGATATGCCAGACTGCAGGGTGGGCTAAGACTCTGCACATTGGAAACTGTGGGAAAAGGCGTGAAGCCCACCAGCACGCCACAGAGATGGGGGTGGATGGTGGGGTGCTGGGCAGGCCCAGGCTCCGATCCTGGGGAAAGGCAGAGGTGGCTGGGCCATGGGGAGCCCCAGCACCATGGAGGCGATGACCAGGTGTCACTCTTCACAGGAGGAAGGCTAGGGTCCGTCCAGGAACTAGGAACAAACTCGCAGCCTGAGGGAATGGTTGGCAGAACTGGGAGGGCAGAGTGTAGCTCAGTTGATTAGCCAGAGAGGACTTAGGACAGCTCCGTATTCTGGGCACCGTGCCATCTGCCAGGCATCAGAGGGACTTCCCGCCTAGCCGCAGGGGCACAGATACTCGATTTTGGAGCCCAGACTGTCTGCCTGGGCCCAGATCTCAGGCTCTCCATGCCCCGTGGCTCTCAGTGACGTCAGATGTGATGCAGGGATAGGAGCAGCACGTGGTCACAGGCGTGTGGGAACGGAATGAGCTCATTGAGAATGAGATCTGTTGCCAGAAAGGCCTGTGAGGTGTTCCCTGTTATTTCAGTGCGGGAGGTGGCTTCCCACCACGGCTCTGCGTCCCACCCATGTCCCCCTCATCAGGCCACGTGTGTTGCTCCCTCTTGTGTGTCAGGACAGACACCGGCTTCATCCCTCCCTCCCTATCAGCTCCTTTTCACCACTGTTTCAATACATGCAAGCAATTCCTGTCTTAAAGCAAAATGGCCTAAAGCAAAGCCCCAGAGCCCCTCTCTGGCAGCCGCATGTCTGCAGCTCCCCAGAGTTCTGTACTCCGGACCTCTGTGCCTCCCTCCGCATTCCTGCCCCATCGTCCAGCTGGGACAGCCCCTGACCCCTAGGTGGTCAGTCCGAGGGCTGCTCCAGCTGTCTTCTCACCAGACCACGGCAACGCCTGTCCTGTGGGTGCGGCCTGCCCTCCTCGCTTCCTCCCAGGCCTCACCCACGGCCTGCAGGTGCTGCAGTGATGCTGCCCTGTCCTCCCTCCCTGAGCCGTCCCTCACGCCCTGTGTGTGCCCACGATGCCCAGCTCTGCCCTGGCCCCCACTCCCCACCGGACGTGCCGCAGGCACCTGAGTGTAGGCAGATTCCACCTCCTGTGCCCAGCCAGGAATGGAATGGCCCCAATGCCTCTTCCATTCCTGACAGATGCTGCTGCCCCCTTCAGCTCCCCTCAGCCTTGCAGTGCCCCCAAGCCATGGAGGCCTGCTGGCCATCCCCACTGTCTTCCTCAGATGTTCTAGCTTTTCTCACTGCATGCTCTCAGCCAGACCCGCTTCCCTGGGTCCCAACTCTGCCCTGGGCTGCTTCCCACCCCCTGCACCTCCATTTCTCTTCCCCCTACAGCTGGCGAGGTTTGAAATACACGTGTCTGCCCTCCCTCCCCTCCTGTGGAGGTCTTTCCCTGCTCCCCCTGCCTTTAGGATGAAATGGGAGATGGTTATTGCGGCCTCAAAGGCCCATGGGGCATGTTTGTTGAGTAAAATGTGTGTTTCCGGGGAGGGGTCCTCGCCTCTCTTCTGAGGTGGAGTCCTCGTCCAGCCTTTGTAATGCGCGGGCCTGGCCCCCACAGGCCTCCCGTGTGAGTGCAGCCAGCTGCGCAAGGCCATCGGGGAGATGGACAACCAGGTCTCTCAGCTGACCAGCGAGCTCAAGTTCATCAAGAATGGTATGTGGCTCCCGGCGCCGCCCTCACTCCCTCCCACCTCCTGGCCCTGTCTGAAGCCCCCCAGGAAGGGCTCTGCCGTGCCCACGCCTGCCCTGCCGGCCCCTGCTGCCCTGCCGGCCCCTGCTGTGCGTGGCTGTGCCTTAAGTTTGTTGCAGAGATACAAGTGCTCGCTTTTCAACCCTGCCTTACCCCACAGCTGTCGCCGGTGTGCGCGAGACGGAGAGCAAGATCTACCTGCTGGTGAAGGAGGAGAAGCGCTACGCGGACGCCCAGCTGTCCTGCCAGGGCCGTGGGGGCACGCTGAGCATGCCCAAGGACGAGGCTGCCAATGGCCTGATGGCCGCGTACCTGGCGCAAGCCGGCCTGGCCCGCGTCTTCATCGGCATCAACGACCTGGAGAGGGAGGGCGCCTTCGTGTACTCGGACCGCTCCCCCATGCGCACCTTCAACAAATGGCGCAGCGGCGAGCCCAACAACGCCTACGACGAGGAGGACTGCGTGGAGATGGTGGCCTCGGGCGGCTGGAACGACGTGGCCTGCCACACCACCATGTACTTCATGTGTGAGTTCGACAAGGAGAACATGTGAGCCTCAGGCTGGGGCTGCCCACTGGGGGCCCCACGTGTCCCCGCAGGGTTGGCAGGGACAGAGCCCAGCCCCCGGTGCCAGCCGGGGAGCTGTCCCTCTGTGAAGGGTGGAGGCTCACCGAGTAGAGGGCTGTTGTCTAAACTGAGAGAATGGCCTGTGCTTAAGAGGAAGGAGAACGTGTTCCTGGGGTGCTGTTTCTGAAGAAGCAGTTTCATTACCTGTATTGTAGCCCAATGTCATTATGTAATTATTACCCAGAATTGCTCTTCCAGAAAGCTCTTGCCTTTGTCCAAGCCATACAATAAAATCTTTAAGTAGTGCAGTAGTTAAGTCCAAATAGTGGCAATGGGGTCTTGAATTACTACCTTTTAATTTCTATATGGAAAAGAACTCACTTTGACCAACGCTTCTGTAAATTACATTAAAATATAGGTTCCTTCACACTGTTATCCATGTTGCTTTGCTTCAAACCCAGATTTCAGGAAAACAACGACAACAAAATTCTCCAAACTTTACTACTAAATGTGTGGAGTTATTTTGTTCTCTTAATTTTTTCAATAGCTGTATTAGTTATCTTTTTTATTTTAATTAACTTTTGTAGAGGTGAGGTCTTGCTTTGTGGCCCAGGCTGGCCTTGAACTCCTGGGCTCAAGCGATCCTCCCACCTTGGCCTCCTGAATAGCTGAGACTGCAGGCAGGAGCCACCACACCCGGCTTGTATGAGTTATGTATTGCTGCCTAACAAATTACCCCAAAACTCAGTGGCCTAAGACAGAAAGATTAATTACCTCCCAGATCAGGAATCGGCACAGGGCTTAGCTCGGACTTCTACTTCAGGGCCTCTCCCAAGCTGGAAGCAAGGTCACTCCTCGCGTGCTTTGTGCAGAGCTCAGATCCTCCCAGGTTGTTGGATGGAGGGCCTCAGTTTCCCACCAGCTGTGGGTCACAGGCTCCCGCAGTTCCCTGTCACAGGGGCCCTTCCCCTGGGCGGCCCACAACATGACAGCACCTTCCTCAGAGCAGCCCAGGAGAAGAGCTGAAGAGAGGAGCCACAGCCTTTCCTAAGCTCACCTGGACGTATCCTGCTGTCTGTGTCCATTTGCGTTGCCACAAAGGAAAACCCGAGGCTGGGCAACAGATCAACAAAGAGGTTTATTTGGCTCACGGTTCTGCAGGCAGCACCAGAAGCGTGGTGCCAGCATCTGCTCCTGGTGAGGCCTCAGGCTTCGTCCACCCTCAGTGGAGGGGGAGGGAGAGCCGGCACTCACAGAGATCACGTGGGGAGAGGGAAGCCACAGAGAGAGAGAGGGAGGTGCTGGGCTGTTCTGCATAATCAGTCAGTTCAGGGAACTAACAGAGTGAGAACCCGCTCACTAGGGTGAGGACTGGGGACGGCACCCAAGACACTCATGAGGGTTCTGCCCCCGACCCAAACACCTCCTATTCGGCTCCATCTCCACAATGAGGGTCACATTTCAACATGAGATCCGGAGAGGCCCAGCAGCAAACCACAGCACGTGCCTTCCCTCTGCGGTGCTCTACCAGCTCGAGGCGAGGCACCGGGTGCAGCCCATACATGGGGGTGAATACCAGGGGGTGGGGACCACTGGGGGTTGGTTCAGAAGCTGCCTGCCACAGTACCTTAGGTTTTTTTTTTTTTGTATTTCAGAATCCCAATAAAAATAACAAATATCTTCATTTTTAAAATAGAACATACGTGCACGCACATTCCCTCCCAGCTGGTATTGTGGGGCGAGAGGGAGCCGTGGAGCCGGCTCCCAGGGGCGGGTGTATTTGTGCACATCCTGCGAGGGAGGCCCCGACGGCCCTTTGTTCTAGGTTATCTGTTCTGGGTGTTTGTACAGTGAAATGCCTTGGAAGATAAAGATAGTGTCTCCCTTCCCCGTCTCCCCACCGGAGAAAAGGGCAGGTTTGCCTGCAGCCTTGGAAAATAGAGAGTGTCTTGTTCTGTGGCAATGGGCAGGCATGGTTACTGTCCAGCATAATAAAGATGCTATCTCCCTCCAGGAAAGAGTGCAGGCGTGTGTACTACCTGCTAGAGAAGAACCGGGTTCCCTAGGCTCAAGGGTCCTCCCTGTAACGGACCCGCTGCATGTGCAGGTGCTGTCTGCCTTCTTCCTGAACCCCTGAAGGGAGTGGAGCCCAGGATACTGGTGCAGAAATGCCAATACCCTGGCTACAGCTGTTGCTGTAAGTAACAAAGTCCTTTGTCTCTGACCCAGAGGTCTCATGTCTTCAGCCAGCACCCATGAACCTGGGGCTGTAAGTAGGGTAAAATCTCAAACCCTTCACAGTTCTTGACAGGAATTTCTTGTTATCTCCTTGTATTTAATTCTCATCTCATTGGAAGGACATAGCAAACAAGTTTATTCCAGACCTGAGCAGTCCCTGGTTTGGTTGGATGGGAAGAGGAGCACCTTGTCTTCATGGAGAGGGTTCCAGGGAATGATGTACAGCCAGAGAAGCAGGTGCCGCTGCCTCGCCTGCTGGAAGGGAGCCTGTCAGAGCGGCCAGGCTTTCACTTCATTGGCGCAGACTCTGTGTATGAGAGATGGAGTCTTCCCACTGGTGCGTATATCCTTCTGGTGCTTACGAGCTACTGCAGCCATTAACTCACCCCTCTATCTGCTCACCCATGCATTCATTTACTAAGCAGTCAATTTGAACATTTCTCTGTTTCTGACTCTGTCAGACCCATGGTTTTCTGTGTGTGTGGCAGTTCCACCAATGCCTGGAGTATAGCTGAGAAATTGGGGGATGCTGCTGTGTGTGTGTGTTGGGGGGTCAGGCTGTGTGTGGGGAGGGCTGTCACTGAGCAGGTCATCTCACTGAATGGGCAAGTCCTCAGTGGTCCCCACTTCTGGTCTCACAGGCTGTGCCCTGCTGTCCATCATCCCCCTGAGGACGCAGAGCCACTCCCTCAGCCCCCACACCCCTCATCCCCCCATTGCCTCTGAACTCTCTGGTTCACTGAGGTGGCCTTGAAATATAGGGCCCCAGACAGGCTGCAGGGGTTGCACGTGTGATGACACAGGGACCATGTGAATGTAATTTGTTATATGTTCAACGCGACACACACATACGTCTAAGAAGTAAAAATTCTCCTTTTCTTCAATCAACTTTGCTCTAGTTGATGGTCAGTCTTTCTAGGCCGTTTTCAAGAGCATGCACACACACACACACACACACTCACACACACACGATTAAAACATACCTGGAGAATGGGTCAGGGTGGGCATTCTTTCTCACTCTGCCTTCTTCATCAACAACCTGTCTTGGGGCAATTCCCATGCTGCCCATGGGGCCTGCCTACTCCTCCCATCCTGCGGCAGAGTATTCCAGAGTGTGGCCGCTGGGGGTCACTCACCCATCCTCTCCTGATGCTGCTGGGGGTCACTCACCCATCCTCTCCTGATGCCACTGGGGGTCACTCACCCATCCTCTCCTGATGCCCCTGGGGGTTACTCACCCATCCTCTCCTGATGCCCCTGGGGGTTACTCACCCATCCTCTTCTGATGGACACTAGCGTCTCCAGCCTTCACTCTCTGGGGGTCACTAATGCATCCTCTCCTGATGGACACCAGCGTTGTCGCAGCCTTCACCCTCTGGGGTCATTAACACATCCTCTCCTGATGGACACCAGCGTTGTCGCAGCCTTCACTCTTGCAACCCAGCTGCGGTCAGGCTCCTTGACTGCACCTTGATGTGCGCCAGTGAGACCCTATCTGTAGGGGAGAAACAGACCTGGAGGTTGAATGGCTGCACTTAGAAATTTGATAACCAATCCAATGCCAAGTCTGGGCCTGTGAGTTACAGGCAGGAGAGGAGAGACCAGGCTCTGCTGATGATGGTGCAGTGGGCAGGTGTGGGGCAATGGGCAGTGGGTGTCCTGGGGACAGCAGCGTCAGGGAGCCCGGCAGCCCTGCCAGCCTCTCCCACTCCTCTGCTACCGATGAGTCTGGGCCCTCAGGATGGGAGCGGGAGAGTTCTTTGGCCTAGAGAGGTTTGTCCTCTTTTCCATTTCTCCCCCCATTAAGGAGCAGAGGTAATTATTTTAATGGATGAGTCTTATTCATTATGTGGAGTGGCTTCTCCCTGATATGTTTCCCAGTCACACAGGAAAGCATGTCTTGCCATCTGTCTTTGATGAGGCTTTTTCACATGCTCGAGGCTGCTCTGCCCAGGCTGGGGGAGCCAAGACTCTCCTGACACTGGCAAAGCTCTCGTGAATACATAGGGTGTCAGCTCTGTGCACATGAGGCTGGCTGGCTCTTCCTCACCTGCACGGCGGCATCCACTGCCCACGAAGCCTCCCTGGCTGCCCCAGGTCCACCAGTCCTGGAGGTGCAGCTGGCCTTGGGGATCCTGCAGGGTCTGGGGTGCTGCCCACAGAGTGGGCGGAGACCCTGCTTCCATGTGTGGACTCCTGGCCACAGGGAAGTCCTGCCAGCTGGGCCTCCATTCCCACAGGGCTGCCCGCAGCATCTTTTTCCAAGTGTCCACGGGGCCGTGGGCTGTCCACTGCCCCCCATTCTCTGCTCCAACACCAACCCCTGTCCTCCTGCAAATCCATTCAGGCAGACAGCTGCCTCTTCCACCAGCGCATCACACGACCCTCTGTGTCCCAGGCTGGAACACGCCTTCAAGTGACAGTGTGATCTTCATGAAGTTACTGAAATGTCCTAAGCCTCGGTTTCCTCATTGGTGGAGTGAATGATTTTCATGCCTCCCACTGGGGTCTTGTGAGGATTACATGGCACGATGTGTGTAGGGTGGTCGGCATGGCGGAGTACTGGATGTTGAGTACGGGGTACCTGGCCCCGTAGAGAAGCCTGGGTGCAAGGCAGCAGTGAACATAGCCCGGGACAGTACGTCCTCAGGCACGCCATAGATGGGTTCATAGAAACGGCAACACACGTCACAGACAGGTTCTTGGAAACGGCAGGCTTAGGTTAAATGGCAACTAATGAAACCAGTTCCACAATGGGCGCGTTGATGGCTGAGTGAACCCCAGCGGCATCAGGAGAGGATGGGTGAGTGACCCCCAGGGGCATCAGGAGAAGATGGAGCAACACTGAAGTGCCTAGGGTGTCATTCTGGTCACAGGGTCATCACGAGACTTTGAAAAAAGACCCCAAACACTTCTTTTTTTTTTTTTTTTTTTTTTGAGATGTCTCGCTTTATTGCCCAGGCTGGAGTGCAGTGGCATGATCTCGGCTCACTGCAAACTCCGCCTCCCGGGTTCACGCCATTCTCCTGCCTCAGTCTCCTGAGCAGCTGGGTCTACAGGCGCCCGCCACCATGCCTGGCTAATTTTTTGTATTTTTAGTAGAAATGGGGTTTCACCGTGTTAGCCAGGATGGTCTCTATCTCCTGACTTCGTGATCCGCCCACCTCGGCCTCCCAAAGTGCTGGGATTACAGGCGTGAGCCACCGCACCTGGCCCCCAAACACTTCTAGTATTAAATACTGAAGTAAATGTGGTCTACACATACATTTAAGAAACATTAATAGAAATAAGATCCGTGTTACCCAGTGATTCTGGTTCAGGGGTGCGGGTGGCCCATGCCTGACCTGGCAGCTCATGGTGCAGGGTGGGCTCCAGCCCTGGAGAGGACGCTGTCCCATCGCAGGGCAACACACCTGCACTCACACAAGGACCGTGCAGACACGCCAGGGGCTCACGTGCACACGTGTGGACGCGGAAGGAAACCAGAGTGCCCAGAGACAACCCACGCAGACATGGGAAGAACAAGCAGACACCGCAGACGGTGGCCCCGGCTGGGACTCAGCGTTTTTCCTCATCAGTGTTACAACGAAGCAAGGTTGGATGAAACAATTCGAGGACTTGCTGCCCGTAGCTTCCCTAGCTACAGCTGTTCAGCAGCATCTAAGATGTTTTCCAAATTTGATCTGTCATGAACTGGACATGATGCATTAGCGCCCTGAAAGGCATGGAGCCGTCATCTGTGGGTCTTCACCATTTTCTTCCCTCTTACGTCTGATTCTTGCAGAAAACAAGAGCCATTTGGCACTGGCTGCACAGTGCCCTCAATTGGAAGGGAAGAGGGCAGCACTGGCTGAGAGGGCAGAGGAAGCTGGGCCACCTCCTGGAGGAGGGAACACTCTCTGGGTTCTGGGCTTTAGGGAATTAGACAGCAAAGCCCTGTTCCAGGTTCCTGCAGGAGCGCCCACTGCTCCTCCTGGGGGCCGGAGTGGCATCCACAGGGCTGTCGCGGCAGCCAGGATTCCCTGTCTGTGGCCGGCCACCAGGCCGATGGCCCCTGAGTTGACTCAGGCACCCTGCCTTGCCAGAACCGATGCTGAGCACTGTCTGCTGGCTACTGGGTGAGAGAAACGGCACAGCACAGTGACTGTCAGGTGGAAGCTTGGTGAGGCCTGGGCAAGCGGGCAGCTGCAGCTCCAGCCCCAGCAGCACCTTGAAGCCCCTCGGCCCGGTGAGCACGTGTGGGCCCTGGGAGCCGCCTGCCCTGTAGTTCTGTGGGGGTCAGCAGTGCGTGCACCTCCCTTCCAGATACTCTGCTCCTGGGGCGCCTCGCACCTGTCTGGGGCTCAGTCTCTTCCGCATACAGGCGAGGAGCTTGGATACAAACACCTCTGCCTTCACACTACCCCTCGCATGTGGGTACCCACTGTCACGCAGTCCCCGCCCCGCAGCCCCTCCACCGGACTTCATGGAGGGGAGTCTGTTAATAGCAGGCACAGTGAAGGCGCACGGGGCCTTTCTTTGTATCTGGTTAATTCAGCAGTGTAGGATTATGCTTGCTTTAAAGCAAACGTGAGGGGCTGTAAACACTGGGCGTGAAGGCAGAACCATTGCCCTGATTTAATTCCCATAAATTTCGAGGAGGGGACCTATTGTGTAGACTGCAGAGTCTGATCTGCAAAGTAGGAGGGAAACGGTTTGG
Organism: Nomascus leucogenys; assembly: GCF_006542625.1. Lineage (NCBI taxonomy): Eukaryota > Metazoa > Chordata > Mammalia > Primates > Hylobatidae > Nomascus > Nomascus leucogenys. Next base: position 3,300,745 of record NC_044399.1, read on the forward strand.
TTAAGGAGAGAGCCGGGATTTATTAGGTGCTGCATTGAGGCATGACCGGAAAGCTGGCACGCATGTATTTCAAAGAGCCCTTTCTGAAGCGTGGGCTGAGATGGATGAACGCAGAGATGCAGCCTGGGGCTGCCTGGCGGGGGCTGCGGATCCGTGGCTCCATACTGCCATCTAGTGGGAAAGGAGGACGAGGACGGCGGCGCCACACAGGCACGGGGAGGTTTGCAGAGCCAAGGAGGGCGCTCACGCCGCGGATGCTTGCAGGAATTCTTTTGGATGGCTGTGTGTGTGTGCGTGTGTGTGTGTGTGTGTGTGCATGCACGTGTGTGTGTATGTGCATGCATGTGTGCATGTGTGTGTGCATGTGTGTGCATGCACGTGTGTGTGCATGTGCATGTGTGTGCATGAGGTAGGAGGGGAGACGAGTTAGAGGCATAGAAAGAACAAAGAGCGGGCGGGAGCAGGAGGCAGAGGCCGAGGTGTCAGACTCTTCAGAAAGCACCCGGCCTCGCTCCGCATGAGTTCTCATCCTCAGTGACACCCACATTGTGCCCCTATGGTGACAGCAGCCACATAGACCTGACGACCGAAAGAGCAGTCAGGAGAAAGAAAGGTCACTCTGGCCGCTGATGGCAAAGACGAGCTCCCGGTGGAGGCTGGGCCCACCCCACGCAAAGCTCCATCGGCCCGGGAGGCGGGAAACATGCCCGGCGTTTCGTCAGGGGCAGGCCCAGGTCCCTGACAGATGTCGCGTGGCTCTCAATTGTCCTTATTCACGGGCAGCTATTCATCCGGATGTTCCTCCTCCCTTAGGCCTGAAACTGCTCTCGCGCTCTGCCCACGCTGTAGAAGGCAACTCAAGGGCACTGCATGGAAACCGTGCCCTTCGCTTCCCCTGTGGGCCCATCAGGGTCTGTGGCCGGTGAGGGCTGAGGTCACCAGACACAACCCGGCTCGGTTCAGCAGTTCGGAACCAAGAATCACACGTTTCTAAGTTGCAAGCAGAAAAATCGCAGTCTGGCTAATTTAAGCACAAAGGGAATTTGTTGAAAGCGCTTTGGGAGCTCGCAGGAATTCTGGGAGGCCCGGAGCCCCGCCTCGGTGCGTGTGGAAGGGAACAAAGCCCATGGATCATGCTGCCGACCGCGGTCTGCAAGGGCCCCTCCCATGGATCATGCTGCCTGCAAGGGCCCCTCGGCTGCTGGCAGCAGATGCCGGTGGTTGCTAGGCTGCCCGCTGTTGCTATGGAAGCGGCTGTGCTGCTGTGTTTGCATTTCACTAGCTTCCTATGCAGAGCCTGGGGGCCGGTCTATCTGGTACCTAGAGCTCGGGGCCATTTTGTGGGCCTGCACAGGTTGTGCACTGCACAAATCCAGAGCCACTATTCGTAGAGCTACAATCTGCACAATTCTACATGGAAGCTTTGTAGGCGTCCATGCCTTAGATACAAAGGAGGCTGGGAAGCACATATTTTTCCATTTCTATGGTGGGAAGAAAATGTGCTTCCTAAGGATGGAGATATCCCAAACGTTGTACATCAGTTAGCTTTTGCTGTGTAACAAACCACCCCAAAACTTAGTGATTTGGTTTTGTTTTCTTTTTATTGGAGATGGAGTCTGGCTGTTTGGCAGGCTGGAGTGCAGTGGCATGATCTCGGCTCACTGCAACCTCCCAGTTCAAGCGATTCTCCTGCCTCAGCCTCCCAAGTAGCTGGGACTATAGGCGCGTGCCACACACCCGGCTAATTTTTTGTGTTTTAGTAGAGATGGGGTTTCACCATGTTGCCCAATCTGGTCTTGAACTCCTGAGTTCAGGCAATCGGCCCGGCTTGGCATCCCAAAACGCTAGGATTACAGGCGTGAGCCACCAAGCCTGGCCAAAACTTTGTGATTTTAAATAATAACCATCCATTTAACCATTAATCTTAACTCTGTAGTCAGCAATTTGGACTGAGATAAGCTGGGCAGTTCTTGTGGTCTTGGCTGGGCTCACCCTGGTGTCTCTGGGTAGCTGGTGGGGTGGCTGGTCTCCAGTGCCTCAGCTGGGAGGCCTGTCTGCAGCCTGCAGATTTTCACCTCAAGTAATTGGCCTGAGCATGTCTGCAGGGTGGCAACAGCATTTTGGCGCTGCTTCAAAACCAAGAGTGGGTGCACACAGGGCTCCCCCGAAGCCTCCACTCAGAGCTAGAGCATCACTCTGTCTCCTTCTGTGCCCAAAGTTGGTCATGAGGTGAGCCCAGGGGTCAGGAAATAGACTCCGCCCATGACAGGAGAAGCTGTGGAGTTCCATTGCACAGGGGTGTGAGAGACTGTGGCCACGTTTGCAGTTTGCCACTTGTGTGAAGGAAGTTCAGATGTGGCCAGAATCAGGACAGACATCCACTGTGGCAGGATTTGGGGAGGAGAGGGAAGGGCACTCCAGGTGATCGGCAAGGACTGGGCATGTGTTGAACTGAAGGCCTCGTGGCCCAAGTGGACCCGCCTCCTGCCAGCTACAATCCAGCCCTTGCCTCTTTCCCTGAAGGTGTGCCAGGCACTGTGAGCTGGGGTAGGTCCTTTTTGCTAAAAAAATTCCATCAGGGTTTGTTGGGAGATTGTGGAAGCAGTGGGTGTCAAGAAGACAGTTTCTGGCATTGCTCTTGGGCTCAGCTACCACGAGGGTGCTGCCAGGCCACACCGAGATGCTCTGCTCATCCTTGATGACCCCACGGTCACCTCGTTTCCCTCATCCCGTGGGCCATGATGGTGCGTGGCAGAGCTGAGGGAAGACTCTGGTGAGGGCCAAGCCTATTCCAACATGTCCTGTGTATCTTTCCCACTCCTGCTACCCCTGCATTGCAGTCCTCAGTCGTATTCTAAGCCTTTCTCATCCCTTATCCCCCATCAGGCTTCCCTGCCTGGGTTCATCATCTATGGGTGTGTAACAAATTATTCCACGATTAAAAGATCTTAGCTTGCATAGTTTCTGTGGCCCGGGAACTTGGGAGCAGCTTTGCTGGGTGGTTCTGTCTCAAGGAGTCTCAGGAGATTGCAGTCAAGACATCTGCTGGTGCCACGGTCTCATCTGAAGGCTTGACTGGGCCAGAGGATCAGCTTCCAAGGTGGTTTGCTCACATGCCTGCGAGTTATTGCTGGCTGTTGGCAGGAGGACTCGGATCCTGCCACGTGGGCCTCTCTAGAGGGCTGCTGCATGACCTTATGACAAGGCAGCTGGCTTCCCTCCATGTGAGTGATCCAAGAGCCCTTGATGGGAGAAGCTGCAAAGTCACATTGCGAAGAGGAGTGGGCGTGAGGAGAGGCGGTGGGCTGTGACTGTGGCTGCATCCCCCACATGGGGGGAAAAGCAATGGCTGCAGCGGCTTTGATGGCTCAGCCTCGGAATCACACGCTGCCATTTCTGTAAGGCCCTGCTGGCTGCACTGGGTGGCCCTGCTCAGCATGGAAGGGATTTACCACCATGTGAGTGCCAGGAGGTGAGGATCATTGGGGCCGTCTAGGAGGCTACCCAAGCCCGTTCCTTAGGGTTGTGCTTTTTCTAGATAAAAGCTAGTTCATCCGACCCACACATTCAGGTTATCGTCTGATGGAAGCTGAAGAGCTCAAGACACACTCCCTGAGCACTTGTCATGAGCCAGACACTGCCAGAAGCTCTGGGATGACACAGTCAGTGCATGTGACTCTCAGTGAACCCTCCGGTGCGCAGGAAACGTGACTATCTTTTCTGCGTGTTTCCATTCAGCTGAGTGGAAGAAACGTATTCTCAGCCAGTTCTGGACTTCATGCCCCATTTCCCTGGGGTCGTGTCACAGACAGGGCATTTGCAACTCTGCCTGGAAGGCGCAGAAAGAAGACTGCATGACTGTTTTCAGGCGAAGGTTGCTATGGATAAGAAGGGCTTTGCATTGGCTGTGTAATGCGGCACAGCAAGCTAGCACGAATTAGAGGCTTAAAGCGCATCCGTGACCTCCCTGTGTCTGTGGTCAGTGCCTGAGCCGCTCCCTGGACCCTCTCTCAGCCTGCAGTTGAGGCATCCGTGGGCTGCTCTCCTCCCTCTGAGGACAGGACCTGCTTCCTCGTGCACTCCCCAGGTCACTGGTGGGGTCAGCTCCGTGCTGGCTGCTGTCCTCTCTGCAGGGCAGCTTGCACCATGACAGCTGCTCCTTCAGGGCAATAAAGGAGAAAAGTCAGGGGTGGGGGTCAAGATGTAAGTCACAGGCTTCCGGAACCTCGCCTGGGAAGTGACACCCATCACCTTTGCTGTGTCCTGTTCACCAAAAGTGAGCCACTGGGCTCCACCCACATTGGGGGAGAAGAATTGGGCACAGATGCAGGTGGAGGGGGCCCAGCACCTCGAAGTCACCCTGCCCAGGCTGGCACATGTGTCCCAGGAGTGTGATATGTGGGTGGGCAACATGGAAAACATGCACAGCTCATGTGACTGTCAAAGGAATGACTAGTTTGTTTGTTTTTTGAGACAGGGTCTCACTCTGTTGCCCAGGCTGGAGAGCGGTGGTGCGATCACAGCTCATTGCAACCTTGAACTCCTGGGCTCAAGCGATCCTCCCACCTCAGCCTCCCAAGTAGCTGGGACTACAGGTGTATGTCACCATGCTTGGCTAATTAAAAAAAATTTTTTTTTCAGAGATGGGGTCTCACTGTGTTGCCCAGGTTGGTCTCAAACCCCTGGGCTCAAGAGATCCTCCCATCTCAGCCTCCCAAAGTGCTGGGATTATAAGCATGGCCCACTGTGCCCAGCCTTAGAATGACAAGTTTTAAGTATCTGCCTAATTAAAGGGACAGCATTAAGGAAACCACTAGCCTCTTGCAGCTGGAGCCATAAGACAAGCCTGGAGCATTGCCCCTGAGCTCTGCCGCGTGCTTCTGCTGGAGCCCTTGAGCGCTTCCCGGTGCTTCTGCTGCCCCTGAGCTCTGCCGCGTGCTTCTGCTGGAGCCCTTGAGCGCTGCCCGGTGTTTCTGCTGCCCGAGCGCTGCCCGTGCTTCTGCTGCCCTGAGCGCTGCCCGGTGTTTCTGCTGCCCGAGCGCTGCCCCGTGCTTCTGCTGCCCCTGAGCGCTGCCCTGTGCTTCTGCTGCCCCTGAGCGCTGCCCCGTGCTTCTGCTGCCCCTGGGCGCTGCCCCGTGCTTCTGCTGCCCCTGGGCGCTGCCCCATGCTTCTGCTGCCCATGGGCGCTGCCCCGTGCTTCTGCTGCCCCTGGGCGCTGCCCCGTGCTTCTGCTGCCCCTGGGTGCTGCCCCGTGCTTCTGCTGACCCCGGGCGCTGCCCCGTGCTTCTGCTGCCCCTGGGCGCTGCCCCGTGCTTCTGCTGCCCCTGGGCGCTGCCCCGTGCTTCTGCTGCCCCTGGGCGCTGCCCCGTGCTTCTGCTGCCCCTGGGCGCTGCCCCGTGCTTCTGCTGCCCCCGAGCGCTGCCCCGTGCTTCTGCTGGAGCCCCGCCAAGCCTGTCGCCCGCTCCGGCGGGGGCGGTGGGTGGCCTGCTGTCAGCAGAGCGAGCGAGCTCCCACTGGAATGGGGCGGGGGGAAGAAGAGGTGGGAGGTTGTTGTGCCTGAAGAGCGGACATTTCCTCAACATCAGGTCCCCATCTAGTGAGCGGACACCCGCTTCAGGCAGGGGCTGCACGGGGGTCTGCAGGAGCCCGTCCAGGGAGCCAGCACTCCATCACAACAGGCTGATCTCCTTGCCTCCTGGGAGCCCAGGGAGGCCGTGGATGGCGGCATTATTCTGAGGCTGCTCCAGCCCTTTCCATGAGAATCCGCATGTCTTGGCAAGACCAAGGCAGGAGTGTTGAAGCCCCTACAGAGCTCCAAGAACAGCCTCACGTGTGGCTCAGGCCACTGCTCTGGGACCACCTCTCTGCCAGTTCTTGTTCTCCTCCCACCCCACAGATGGGTCCACAGGATGTCTGCTGTGCCACGATGGAAAGTTCTGTAGCTGTGCAGCCCAGCCTGTCGCCACTGCTGCATGTGGCTGTTGGGCACCAGAAACTTAGCTCATAAGACAGAGTATCCAAACTTTCAACTTCACTAAATTAAATTGATTTTAGCATTAGAGAAGTACTGAATTTAGCATAGCTAGTGGCTGCCATGTGGATGGGGCAGCTAGCTGGCAGAGCCCCATGCTCAACCTCTGCCACGGCCCAGCAGCCCCAGCATCGCCCTGGAGCTTGGAGAAATCTCAAGCCTCAGGCCGTATCTCAGATCTGCAGCGTCAGAATCTGCACTTCAACCAGCTCCTAGGTGATTTGGAAGCACATTAGATTGTAGGAGCCAGATTGGTGTGGAGGGCAGAGGTCAGGGTGTGGAGGGCAGGGGTCAGGGTGTGGAGGGCAGAGGTCAGGATGCCTTCCTCCATGGCTTTATCTGTGCTGCGGCCTAGGCTTAGTGAAACCACAAGGAAAAAAATAGGCCCTTCTGTTCTCCGCACCGTGAGCTTTGTGACTGATCCGAGGGGGCGAGCGGGGGCACTACGCTGCTGTGGCGGGGAAGTCACGGGTGACAAGAACTGCCAGGGACGAAGCCACGTGCGTTAATTCATTAAAATACAGTCAGCTACGGAAGGCAGCATAGGATGTGGTTTTGTTCTTAAAGAATTTCATCTGGATGGGGAGACAGATGTGTAAATATGGACTCGAAGGCTGGGGGAGCTGAGATCAGACAACAGGGGCTGGACGCGTCCTAACTATGGCTGGATGGCGGGGCTGAGAGACGGGTTGGGGTTGGGGGTGGGGTTCTCAGTTGGAGGTGGCCTTGAGCCGGCCTTTCAAATGGCTTTGCTTTCCTCTGGGAAAGCTGGAGTTCAGGAGGAGAAGGCCGGGTCAGGCCCTGGGGAAAGAAAACCCAGGAAGGAAAAAGAAGCGTGTGGGTGATGGATCTCCCCGGGACGCAGGTTGTCTTTCTGGAGCCCCAAAGGCCCCTTTGTGCGCCATCCGCTGTGCTGGGTTCTGGTTCCAGCTCAGCCCCTCCCTGCGCAGGTGACCTCGGGCGGCTTGCCTGCCTTCAGGGCCCCAGCTGATTCATCTGCAGAGTGGATAGCTTGCCCTGCAGGGTGGCTGTGGCGCAGCAAGGCAACGTCTGTTACTGCACCTCGAAGCCGGGCTCAGCGGCTTCTTTCTGCATGGAAAGTTCTTCTGCAGACAGTGGGGCCTTTAAAGGCGGGCGGCATGTGTTGTTTTTATGCCATGGGCCTAGCATCCGCGTGGCAAGGTGCCCTTTCTTAAGCATCTGTGGGCTTCTTTAAATTCCATGAAAATTTTGTGTGTATTTACTTTTTCTGGGGCTGAGGGGCCCTAGCCAACCTCTCCCAAGGGCCCCTGTCTTCTCTAGTAGGTCAGGACCCACTGCTGGGTGTGCTCAATGTTTTCCCAATTAATAATGATTAGTGAATAGGTGATGTCTAGAGATAAAACTTTAACTCAGGTTACTGGCCGGACCAGGAAGGTGGGGGTTTCAGGCCCAGGCCAGTGGCTGGAGGCAGCTTTGTTAGGGGTAGGGAAGGGCCCTGGGACCAGCAGGGACCACGTGTGGCTTCGGGCCTTGTGCGAGGGTCTTGCAGGGGCCTGCTTGGCTTCTCCGGGGAGGGGCTGCTCCCCCTCTTACTTCCGTCTCTCTGCAACACTTGTGACATCACACAGGCACAGCCAATCTCTGCAAAGTTCTGTCTCTACCTCAGGCCCCTATGCATTCTCTCTGAGCTGGCACTCAAGCACAGTGGGACCTTGGCTGGCTTCTGGGGAGCAAGAGATCCATTTCTGAATACTGGATTTCTGACTCCTGGGTGAGCTGGAGTGTGGTTTATAAATACCTTACTATCTTTAAGGTTGGCTTTGCAAAAAGAATAGGGTGACAGAGATGAATTTCAGTAATGCAACGAACCCTCGACACTTGGAGGGTGACAGAGGGTAGATGGTGGCAGACACCACTTTGTGCCGTTGAACTGTGTTGGTATCGGGCATGGCCCAAACACCTGGAGGGGCCCCAGAGGCGGGTCAGGCTTCTGGGCTCTGGTCACTGCTCTGTTTGATTTCAAATCATGTGACTTTGGCCTTTTTAAAAAAAATCTAAAGAGGCTGGGCACGGTGGCTCATGCCTGTAATCCCTGTACTTTCGGAGGCTGAGGTGGGTGGATTGCTTGAGTTGAGGAGTTTGAGATCAGCCTGGACAACATGGCAAGACCCCATTTCTACCAAAAATACAAAAAAATAGCCAGGCATGGCGGTGCGTGCCTGTGGTCCCAGCTACTTGGGAGGCTGACATGGGAGAATTGCTTGAGCCCGGGATGGGGTTGGGGTGGAGGTTGCAATGAGCCAAGATCACACCACTGCACTCCAGCCTGGATGACAGAGTGAGACCCTGTCTCCAAAAAAAAAAAAAAAAAAAAAAAAAAAAATCTAAACAACTAAGGCCATGGTGAACTAAATCTATATTCAAAACAAGAATCACAAAGTAGAACTAAATGTAAATATATTCCAAGAGTTGCCGGTAGCCAGGGGTCTCGTGCAGTTGACCTTGGGCTGCTCGGAGTCCCTGCTCAAGCTCACTCCAGTTTTGTCCCAAACTTGAACAAACCGCTTCTGTTATTTTACCATAAATCTCATACTTTTGGCCAAAGCCTTCTTCGGAACTTATTAACAGTGATGACAAAGCCCCTGAAGGTTTTCTTCTTTACGAGGGAGTAACTCTTCCACCAGCACAGCCTTCCCTGCTTGTCAGAGGAAGGTCTGTCTTTCTTGTGCTTGCTAGAGTAGCCTGGTCATGCCTTTTCTTATTTTAAGGCTAATCTCAAAAGAAAAAAGTAGTATGAGCACCACTTGACTGCCTGAAATTTCATGACTCTATTTTAGAGAGTCATTGCCTCGTCGCCTTGCCGTAACCCATGATAATGCTCGTCATTTGCGGTGATTAAGTTGAAACTTGCAGGTAAAGATTTAGCATGTTCCTCAAACATCAGAGCTGACCCTAGGTCTGGTCTCAGCCACAGCAGAAAATGTATTTAAGAGCTCCCTTGAGCAGGCAGTGGGAGGGGTTGTAGCAATGGGCCCAGAAGCAGCTGCCACAGGCCATCTGAGCACTGTGAGCTGCTGAGCTAGTGGCCTCAGCCGAGGTCGCGTGGCTCCTTCCTTTCTTGCCTAGACATTGGCTATTTTATCAATAGAAACGGCAGGGACCAGTGAGCAGAGAGCTCAGCAAGCTCATGGCGCAAGAGTCCTGGAGCTGTGACCTCCACCAGGGCGGAGAACGGCCCCTTATACGCCAGCTCTTGGCTGCCTGGAATCTCTCCGGAACCTCCACGGGGCCCTGCACAGTACAGGCCACTGTGGATACTTTTGGGATTTGTGGCTGAGGAGAGAAATTTAGGAAAGACAAATGTCAGGGCCCTTTTCACAGCAGACACTGGTTGGGCCTGTGCTGTGGCCTGGAGGGCCCACCTTTAAACGTCTCTCTTCTTTCTCACATTTTTTTATCTTAGGGGTGGGGAGACTTCTCACGTAACAGCCTTTGAGGTTGTGGGGTGCTATGGTTTGGATGCTTGTCCCCCCAAACCTCATGGTGAAATCTGATCCCCCGTGTTGGAGGTGGGGCCCAGTGGGAGGAGTCTGGGTCATGGGGGCGGATCCCTCATGAAGGGCTTCTGGAGGTGGTGAGACGGTTCTTGCTCTGTTAGTCCGGTGAGAGCTGCTTGTTAGGACGAGCCTGGCATCCCTCCCATGCTTCCTCTCCTGCCCTGTGGTGTCTGCAGGCGGCTCCCCTCACCTCCCACCAGGAGTGGAAGCAGCCTGAGGCCCTCGCTGGAAGCATATGCTAGCACTGTGCTTTCTGTACCGCCTGCAGAACCGTAAGCCAAGTAGACCCCTTTTCTTTATGAATGGTCCAGCCTCAGGCATTCCTTCACAGCAACACAAATAGGCTAAGACATTGGGAGAACACAGATAATAAATTTTTCAATATTTGGGGAGATGATGATGCCTTTACTGTTGTTATAAATAAAGTTTCGGTGCTGCCAAACAAACAGCACTTGAATATAAATTTTTTTTTCTTCTTGGCAAGACCATTTACTTCTATAGAAGAGTGTGCCCTCTCAGATGGAGCAATGGTGAGCGCACACCTGGACAAGGGAGGGGAAGGGGTTCTTAATTGCTGACGCACGTGGCCCCTGCTGCTGTGTCATTCCCCTATTGGCTAGGGTTAGACCGCACAGGCTAAACTAATTCCGACTGGCTAATTTAAAGAGAGTGATGGGGTGAGTGGTTTGGTGGGAAAAATGGTTATGGCAGAGCAGGAAATCGGAATGAGTCAGGGTGGAGCAGGTGATCAAAAGAGGTTGCTTTATGAGGAAGTTAAGTTTAAAAGTAGAAGGCAAAGAATTGAACATACTGACATATTGATTCTTTGAAGAGAAATTTAGAACTTATATCTAACACTGTTTTTTTCCATAATAAAGTGAGAGGGGCTGTGGTTTCAAACAGCATAGGCCTGGGGTTGGACTCATCTGCATTCACAACCCGTCCCCCTCCCTGTTCATTAGCTGAATGACATTGGGTGAGAGCCTCTGTCCCGTCTCTGAGCTTCTTAGCAATGGGTATAATAATGTGTGACTCCAAGGCCTGGAGTACGGGAGATACGGGAACAAATATCGAGCTATGGAGTTCATGCTTAGAGACATCAGTTCCCTTCCTTCTGCTCCTGGCTCATGGTACACATATGTTTTGAAAACCATGCCAGGGGAATCTGACCTGAATGCACCCAAGCATTTAGCTGCTGGGTCATTGGCAGAAAAGCCTCAAGCAGGGGTTCAGGGAAGGCTTTAATTAAGCTTGGCCTGTGGGGGCTGCTGCCTGGGCTGGATCTGCTGTGAAACAAGAGGAGCTTGATGTTCTAGGAGAAATGCTTGGGGCCCAGGACCATCTCCTGGAGGGAAAAGAATGAGTGTTCCCAGAGAAACAGACCAGCGCTGGGGCTGTTCCCTGAAATTCAGGTTAAGTGTCCTGGGCTTGTGAACCAGGCACAACAGATGCTGCAAGTCTTTGCTTTGGGAAGCTGTCCAGGGTCATTGCCCCTCTCAGCCTAAACCTCTTAGCACCTCTCCGACGATGCTTTTCACTTTGGTAGTGATTGATAACTCTTCCTGGTTGTTGAGAAGTTTGGATGAAAAGCTCTAGGTGGCCGGGCACGGTGGCTCATGCCTGTAATCCCAGCACTTTGGGAGGCCGAGGCGGGTGGATCACGAGGTCAGGAGATCGAGACCATCCTGGCTAACATGGTGAAACCCCGTCTCTACTAAAAATACAAAAACGAAATTAGCCGGGCGTGGTGGCAGGCGCCTGTAGTCCCAGCTACTCGGGTGGCTGAGGTGGGAGAATGGCGTGAACCCGGGAGGCGGAGCTTGCAGTGAGCCGAGATGGTGCCACTGCACTCCAGCCTGGGTGACAGAGCGAGACCCTGTCTCAAAAAAAAAAAAAAAAAAAAAGAAAAGCTCTAGGTGTGTGCTATAGTTTCATGTTGCTGTTGTTACAGGTCCTTAGTGTCTTACAGAATGCAGATTTCTGATCTCATGGTCTGTTTGGCAGACCTCCAGGTAGGCTCATTGGATCCGTCTGCTCTGGGTTTCATGAGGCTGAAATCAAAATACAGGTGGGCTGGGTTCCTGTCAGAGGCTCTGGGAGTATCCTCATCTGCCTTGCTGGGGTTGTGGGCAGAATCCAGCTCCTTGAGCTGGTGGGACTGAGGTCCCCTGTCCTTGCTGGCAGCAGCAGGGGCTGCCCTGACCTCCCAAGGCCTCTCTCAAGTCTCTGCCCATGAGCCCTGAGCTTCAGAGCTCAGTCATGATGTGGCTTCTCTCTTCTGAAGCCTGATTCAAAGTCACACTTGGATTCTTTCTGACTTCCTTTTCTGCTCCACGGCTCTCTGTTTCCAACCAGAGAAAGTCGCCTGCTTTAAGGCCTTGTGTGATGACACTGGGCCCATCCAGATCGTCCAGAATTACTCAGGCCCATCTTAGGGTCTGTGGCTTCGTTATGTCTGCACATTCTGCTTTGCATATATGGTGAGAAATACACAGGTCTCAGGATTAGGGAGCACGCATTCTGGAGCACACCCTGCTCACCACAGAGCGGAAGTGTTTGCTCCAAGGCCCCACAGGCAGGTCTTTGTAATTAGCACATCCTGCTCACCACAGGGCCGAAGTGTTGACTCCAAGGCCCCACAGGCAGGTCTTTGTAATTAGCACATCCTGCTCACCACAGGGCCGAAGTGTTGACTCCAAGGCCCCACAGGCAGGTCTTTGTAATTAGCACATCCTGCTCACCACAGGGTGGAAGTGTTTACGCCAAGGCCCTGCAGGCCGGTCATTTGTAATTAGCACATTCCTAGTCACAAGTGGATGCTTTAGGAATTAATGGCTGCTGAGATACAGGGACTAATTTCAAGGCACCACCTGCAGCAGAACCTATGTTACAGCATGAAGAACCCCTGATATTTTTTTATATATAATTTTTTATTTTACAAATGTGTTGGGTACATGTGAAAGTGTGTTATGTGTCTATGATGGACGGTGATCAGCCCAGGGCATTTAGGGTGTCCATTACCTGAGTACAATCCATTCTTATAGCCTGCAGTCACCCTACTCTCGAAAGAGAATAGTTCATGACACATAAAACTGGTATGAAATCCAAATTTCAGTGTCCATAAATAAAGTTTTGCTGGAACACAGCTGCCTTCATTCACTTATGTAATGTCTGAAGCTGCTTCGTGCTGCAGCGGCGAGGGAATATAGACCTGCGAAGTGTTTATTACTGGGGTCCTGGCAAGGCTGCGACCCTCAGTGTGGTGGAAGAGCACTAGCTTTGGAGTCAGAGGAAGACATGAGTTCACTTTCCATGGGGAGTATGGAAACATAGTGCCCGCACTGTAAGGTGGTTTTAGAGGCAGAGATACCATTGTACCAGCAATCCCATTACTGGGTATATACCCAAAGGAATATAAATCATTCTGTTATAAAGAAACATGCACCCACCTGTTCACTGCAGTACTATCCATGATAGCAAAGACATAGAACCAACCTAAATGCTCATCAATGATAGACTGGATAAAGAAAACATGGTACATATACACCATGGAATACTATGCAGCCATAAAAAATGCGATCATGTCCTTTGTAGGAACATGAACGGACCTGGAAGCCATCATCCTCAGCAAACTAACACGGGAACAGAAAACCAAACACTGTGTGTTCTCACTTCTAAGTGGGAGCTGAACAAGGAGAGCACACAGACATGCTGGGGGAAACATCACATACTGGCGCCTGTCGGAGGGTGGGAGGAGGGAGAGCATCAGTGATGAAGAATAGCTAAGGGATGCTGGGCTTAATATCCAGGTGATGGGATGATCTGTGCAGCAAACCACCATGGCACACGTTTACCTATGGAACAAACCTGCATATCCTGCACACGTATCCCTGAACTTAAAATAAAAGTTGGAAAAAAACCTCTATGTCAGAAATAGTATCTGCCTGGCGCACAGTAGGTCTTCAATAGTAAGTAGCCAAATAGATGGTTTTGCAGTGTCATTGAGGGTTTCCTATGTTGATGAACGGTTATTGAAGATTTCTAAGATCACTACGAAAAATTGATATTACTTCTAAGGTCATTAATAAGAAAGGATATTGAAATAATGGGTCCTTTTCTATAACATGCACAAACATGCTTTGTAAAACCACACACCTGTGCTGTCTGATAGAACTTTCTGTAATGATGGAAAATCTCTTCTGTGCTGTTCAGTATAGTAGCCATCAGCCACATGTAACTTCCTAGCACGTAAAGTGTGGCTCATATGACTGAAGAACTGGATTTTGAATGTCATTAGATTTAAATTTAAATACCACGTGTGGCAAGTGGTTCCCATGTCAGTGCAACTATGGAACACTTAGACACCCACTGCCAGCACCAAACCGTGTGAGGTCTTGCCCAGCACCTCATGGTGGGGCATCTCTCTTAGTTAAAGGTCTGTCTTTTTTGCCTAAAGACAAAGTAGTAGAAAAGGATATGAGTGGCTGCAGAGCAAACGGTGGCTGAATTTTATACCCTGCTGCCACTTTGCCACCCCTGCTGCTTCTATTAAATGCAAGCAGTTTATTCAACCAGAGGTGAATGTGCCTTTGAAACTTATCTTTATGCTGGCTCCTCTGTAGGATTTTACAAGGGCCTGTTTGTTTTGCTTTTATCTCGAGCTAACACATTTTAAACACATTTGAGTAGCAGGGCCTCAACTGCAAATGAAGCTTGGCCAAGAGAATAATAAAAACAGTTTAAGGAAATATTTCTTGGACGCTGCTGAAAAGGTCTCTTTATAAATCCTGTTCTCTAGAGAAGCCTGCAGGCATGGGGGTCAGTGAGTGGACATCAATACGTGGGAAGGCTAAGGACAAAGGCTACGGGGAATTTTTCACCCCAAATTAAATTCATTTCTGCCAATCAAGGCAGATGTTTTGGGCCAGGTGTTGTGACTCATGCCTGTAATCCCAGCATTTTGGGAGGCTCAGGTGGGAGAATTGCTTGAAAATAGGAGTCCAAGACCTGTCTGGGAAACATAGTGAGACCCTGTCTCTACAAAAAAAAGTAAAAATATGGTTTGGTGTGGTGGTGCGCGCCTGTAATCCCAGCTACTCAGAGGCTGAGGTGGGAAGATCGCTTGAGCCCAGGAGTTTGAGGCTGCAGTGAGCTATGATTGTGCCACTACATCATTCCAACATGGGCAACAAAGGAAGACTGCCTCCAAAAAAAAAAAAAAACCCAAACCCCCTCAAACCAGATGTTTCCAAATGCTTGATTTCATTTGAAAAAACAAACTTAGTCTTGAAAACTGTTATGATTTTTGAGGTACCACAAATGGCACCTCAAATATATATAAATGTATACAAAAATATTTGTAATGAGCTTGAGGAAAGTGTGTTCACCCAGTTTGAATAATAGGTTTCATGAGTCAGCCTGCCTGTTGACCCCGGGTGGTGCCTGTCGCAGCGAGATGGGTCCTGGAAATGCCCTGTCTGCTTGATGGCATCAGCTGTAGATGGCATCGCCACACTGATGTTTTCTGAAGATGAGCTTTTATTTATTTCCCAGAGAAACATTTCCAGAAGGAGCATTCTTCCCCTCCCCCCCTTTTTTTAAAGTACTGAGCTGAAGTGTTTTTTTAAAATTTTATTTTAAGTTCTGGGATACATGTGCACCATGGCACATGCTACATAGGTAAATGTGTGCCATGGTGGTTTGCTGCACAGATCCACCCATCACCTAGGTATTAATCCCCACATGCATTAGCTCTTTGTCCTGATGCTCTTCCTCCCGCCACCCCTGACAGGCCGGAGAGTGTGATGTTCCCTTTCCTGCGTCCATGTGTTCTCATTGTTCAACTCCCACTTATGAGTGAGAACATGCGGTGTTTGGTTTTCTGTTCCTGCGTTAGTTTGCTGAGGTTAATGGCTGCCAGATCCACCCAGGTTCCTGCAAAGGACATGTTCTCATTCCTTTTTATGGCTGCATGGTATTCCATGGTCTATATGTACCACATTTTCTTTATCCAGTCTATCATTGATGGGCATTTGGGTTGATTCCGTGTCTTTGCTATTGTGAATAGTGCTGCAATGAACACGTGCGCACATGTATCTTTATAGTAGAACTATTTATATTCCTTTGGGTATATAACAGTAATGGGATTGCTGGGTCAAATTGAAGTGTTTTACTGTCTAAGTTGAGTGTGAGCTTCAGTGGGGTGGGGCTACACAGAGTGAAGCGTGAAGGCTGCTGGTACCTTGAGAAAGGGTGTAAATGCTTTTCTCTTTCTTTTGATCTCTTTCTCTGTTGAATTTACAGCCTCTGGTATATGCGTGTAAGATAGAATGCTCTGTGCAGGTTATCGGAGGCACACCAAAGGAAAAGATGAAAGACTGTATACACAAAAGGCCAGCCTGCACCTCCAGTGCTCTCTGCTTCCCAGGGAAGCTGATCATTACAGACATAGTGGGTCATGCCCCACGTTACCAGGACCCCTGGCTTCTACCACCACAGGGGGGTGGCTGGGAGGGAACATTACATTATTGACTCAGGCAAAATGCTTGAGCGCTCTGTACCGGGGCATAGTGAGCTTGCTGGAGCTGATGGGGAAAAAGTTAAGCTGTTTCCAGATAACCGTTGGTGTATCCAGTGTTCTGTAATGACTTAGCGTATCACATAGTTGGCAAGCCTCTGCTGTGTGCCTGTGACTGGCCCGGCACTGCATGATTTTGCGTGAAGCAGAGGACGATGATGAAGGGGTGTGTGCAGGGGGAGCCCGGGGACTTGGCAAGACCCACAGGCCAAAGCCGGGCTGCTTGGTCTGTAACCTGCCCACGCTGCAGCCTCAGCATCTACACCCTTCAACCCACAGCCTCCCTGCGTGGAGTGTGCATCCAATCAGGACAGGCAGAGAAGAAATATATATGCCCAGCCAGGCCTGTGCTGTGATACAGCAAACAGGGCACTGCACAGTCAGCATCACCCAGCCTTGATGAACGGGCCGCAATGTTGCTAAGAGCTCTGTGAAGAAGCGATTTTAATTCCAGCTAGTCTGTAGGTTGTGTGTCTGTGCGGTGGTTTAGCACCGTTTGAAATTCTGCATTGCATGGTGGGGGCGACTGTGGTGGGTGAGCTCTGCACCGTAATCTTTTCGGAGATTTTCCAGCACAGTCTAATAAAATTCTCTTTGACGACAGGCCTGTCCCACACCTGTGCTGCTCAGCAGGGAGGCCGCAGGTGCCTAGGGAGCACATGAAATGTGGCCAGAGCAAAGGAGGAACTGGATTTTGAGTTTTACATAATTTCAAGTAATTGAAGTTTAACTTTGTTAAATGCCCAGGTGTGGCCAGTGGCTTCCAGATTGGACAATATGGGTCCCAGCAAAGGCGCCATCAGCTCCTGTGGTTCCCTGGACCACTGGCCTCCATGCCTGCACCCGTGGTCTCCCCTGCCTGGTTGTCTGTCCTTCCCTATACCGCCTGGCCTGGCATCCACTTCCGAAGGGAGGTTCCTGAGCCCGCAGAGCTCACTGAGTGTGTGGCTTCAGTCAGTGCACCTCGAGGCGGCCTCTGTCTCCGCATTCCCTGGGATGGTCGCCACCTCGTCTGTCCCCTCCACTGCACCATGAGCTGTTGAAGAGCAAGTGCACACTCAGCCCCGGGCATGGCGTCTGCGCATCCGGGAGCTCTGCACACGGTGTTGAATGAATGAGCACGGAACCAGGAGGAGTTTGTTGAACCAACACTCCCGTGACACTCACTGAGCTCCAGCGCGCTTCCTGGGGCTTTCCGCTGTCAGTCACGTTTGGATACATCGCGGTTGGCCATATGGTTCACTTTGCAGCTGTGGGCTTTGACAATTCACTTGATCTCTCAAAGATGCGTTCCTTTTCACTTGTAGCACGTGAATGATACCAAAATCACAGGTTATTCTGACGACTGAAATGAGATACGCTGAACAGCGCACGACATTCCTGTGAACTCACAGTAAATGTTAGGGGGTCCACTAGGGACACACTGGTGAAAGAAACAAAACTTACTGCTGGTGTGGAGTGCGCATCTAATCCGGAAAGGCAGATTTTATATATATATATATATATATTTTTTTTTTTTGAGACTGAGTTTCGCTTTTGTTGCCCAGGCTGGAGTGCAATGGCACAATCTCAGCTCACTGCAACCTCCGCCTTCTGGGTTCAAGCGATTCTCCTGCCTCAGCCTCCCGAATAGCTGGGATTACAGGCATGCGCCACCATGCCTGGCTAATCTTTGTATATTTAGTAGAGATGGGGTTTCTCTACATTTGTCAGGCTGGTCTCGAACTCCCGACCTCAGGTGATCTGCCCGCCTCGGCCTCCCAAAGTGCTGGGATTACAGGTGTGAGCCACTGCATCAGGACGATAATAAATATTACAGAGAAGCAGTGGCATGTGTGCTCATATTATTTGGGAACAAAGGTGGGCCCGGGTAAGGGGTGTTGGGATGCCTGGGGGGCGTGGGGGCTGACCTGTAAATAGGAGGTCAGGGCAGTGTTGCTGAGGAGGTAATTGTCAGGCAAAAGCTTGGAGGGAGGCAAGGAGCAAACACACAGCTGTGTGGGGAACAGCATTCCTGGCAGAGGGAACCACCTTTGCAAAGTCACAGAGGCAGGACAGAGGGGAAAGAGTCCTAGGTGGGGGAGGTGCTTGTGGCCGAGGTGAGGAGAGCAGCTTTCATTCTGAGTGAACGGGGAATGACTTTTGTTTTTGAAAGCTTGCTCTGGGGCTGGGCTGAGGACGGCTTGTAGACAGGCAGGGACACATGTGTTGGGGATATTTCATTACCCAGGAGAGAGATGGTGCCGGTGTCTCTCCTCTCCCTCTCTGCCTCTGTGAGTGTGTAATATGCATAATGTGTGTGACTTTTTTTTTTTTGAGATGGAGTCTTGCTCTGTCACCCAGGCTGGAGTGCAGTAGTGCAAACTCAGCTCACTGCAACCTCCGCCTTCCTGGGTTCAAGTGATT
The DNA here is from genome assembly GCF_006542625.1 of Nomascus leucogenys. Classification (NCBI taxonomy): domain Eukaryota; kingdom Metazoa; phylum Chordata; class Mammalia; order Primates; family Hylobatidae; genus Nomascus; species Nomascus leucogenys. The sequence goes on from NC_044399.1 coordinate 3,319,298, forward strand.
CTCCTGCCTCAGCCTCCCAAGTAGCTGGGATTACAGGCACCTGCCACCATGCCCGGCTGATTTTTTATTTTTAATAGAGACGGGGTTTCTCTATATTGGCCAGGGTGGTCTCAAACTCCTGACCTCAGGTGATCTGCCCACCTCAGCCTCCCAAAGTATTGGGATTACAGGCATCAGCCACCGCGCCTGGCCATGTGTGTGACTTTGATTGTGAAAGATTTCAAACGTACCCAGGTGGGTAAAAATATCAGATGGTCCCTGAATGTTCCCACTGTCCAGCAGTAACAATGGTCACCAGCACACGCCCATCTCACTTCACCTTTGCCCTCATACACTTCCTTCTCAGACAGTTTAGAAGATAATTCCGGCCAGGCACAGTGGCTCACACCTGTAATCCCAGCACTTTGGGAAGCCAAGGAGGGTGGATCACCTAAGGTCAGGAGTTTGAGACCAGCTTGGCCAACATGGTGAAACCTCATCTCTACTAAAAATACAATAATTATGGCCGGGCATGGTGGCTCACGCCTGGAATCCCAGCACTTTGGGAGGCTGAGGCAGGCGGATCACGAGGTCAGGAGATGGAGACCATCCTGTCTAACATGGCGAAACCCCGTCTCTACCAAAAATACAAAAAAATTAGCCAGGCATGGTGGTGGGTGTGTGTAATCTCAGTTACTCGGGAGTCCGAGGCAGGAGAATTGCTTGAACCCAGGAGGCGGAGGTTGCAGTGAGCTGAGATCATGCCGCTGCACTCCAGCCTGGGTGACAGAGCAAAACTCCGTCTCAAAAAAGAAAAACCCCAAAACAAAAATTAGCTGGGCGTGGTGGCGGGCACCTGTAATCCCAGCTACTTGGGAGGCTGAGGCAGGAGAATCGCTTGAACCTGGGAGGTGGAGTTTGCAGTGAGCTGAGATTGTGCCACTGCACTCCAGCCTGAGTGACAGAGGGAGATTCCATATCAAAAATAAATAAATAAAAAAGATAATTCCGTGTTCTGGGTCCAATGGGCAGGTGGACAGGATGCTGCACAGACGGGGTGTGAGGAAGGGGTCTGAAGGTGCCCCCAAGGCTTTTGCTGGAGCGACCAGGAGGATGGGGCTGCTTCTCCCGGAGGTGGGAGGCTGGGATGGGGCAGGCTGAGGGAGAGCCGGAGCTGAGGCTCGGACCTGTCAGCTCTGAGATTTGATTCAACATCCAAGGGGAGATGTTTTGAATTGGCAGATGGAGATTCATGTCGCAAAGGCGCTATGTGTTTGGGGATAATTGGAGTGTGGATGATCTTAGGAGCCATGACTCTGGTTGACATCACCAGGGTATGAGGGCACAGGAGGAGGAGACTCCAGTGAGCCCAGGGGCTTCAGCACAAAAGAACCAGCAAATCAGGATGTCGGGAGCGCCTTCCCGCCCGCAGGTGTTACCAAATCACCCTGGAGGGGCTGTTCCCGTTCATGCTCCTGACCACGGACTATGGCAGTGCCTGTTTGCTTTAAAAAGGTGTCCGTTTCTTAGGCAAAATGGTATTTTAGAATTAATTATATTCCTGTAATTTCAAGGAAGAGCTGGCTTCTCATGTCCATGGACTGTTTGTATTCCTTCTTTTGTGAATGAACATAATTCTTAGTGAGGTGTTTTTGTGTAGTTTTTCTCTTTCCCCATGAGGGGTAGGAAAAAGGGCTAGGAACAAAGATCACCTCTTGGCTTAGGGGTGGGGAGGCCCCGGGGTCAGGCCAGACTCTCCCTGCTTCCCTCACGGTCTCTTTCCATTTCTCCAAGTCTCTGCTTTCTTAACCTTCACATGAGGGTGCTGGGTAGTCGGGCTAAGTCCCGTGTTAGGACCCGTCATGGCCGCGTGGCCCCGAATCTCCCTCGCGGGACCCGTCTCTGTGGCTCAGTCTCTGCGGCTCAGTCTCTGCTGGCTCCAGAGCGTGGCGTGGCCTGCACGTCAGTGGACGTCTGTTCCCGTGTGGGGTGTTCTTGTGGGCGGGTGGGCTCTGCTGTTCCCCACGTCTAGCCAGGGCCTGCCACCCAGGGTCTCAATATATGTGTTTTGAATGGCTTCAAAGACTATTAAAAGCAAGTTATTCTCTTCAAAATTAAAATAATCTCTCTCTTTTAAACAATAAAATAAAATTTTGCATTTTGTGGCGATAGGGTTTTTATAGCTAGTGATATTTTATTTTTAAATACTTTAGAAGGAAGCCATGTTCTAATTCCTTCCCCGTTTCAGCATGTTTAAGCAAAGTCTCTTTTTAGTTCAACCTCATTGAGCAGAGGGCACCTGTCAGGTCCAGTTGACAGTATGTCCAGTTGACAGTACATCCAGTTCTGCCACTGCCTGACTTTTGAATGTCTCAAACCTTAGCATCAGAAGCCTAGACGGGGCCTCATTTGCTCCCACAGCCCCCGAGGTTGACCGAGCTACCCTCTCCCTTCTAGGCAGTATGGCTGATGCTCCCCAGGAGGGAAGACTGACCCGGTTTCTGGACTTCACCCAGCTGACGGACATGGCATCTGAGTCCGTAGGAGGAAAAGTAAGTGGGTCTCTCATGGCCAAACAAGGGTTGAAGGCGTCCGTGCTAAGGGCACAACTCACCAGTGCAGAGAACCTCATGCAAGAATCAACAAGAATCAGGCTGAAGGGTTGGCCTGCCCAAGGAGACCCGTTAGCGAGAAAGACTTCCCAAGAATTTATCTTAAATTGGTGACAATTCTCAGCAAGGACAACACTGCCTTAGGTTTTGTGAGTTTCACTAGAGGACAGACTGTGGTCCTCTGCTCTAGATAGGCCAGTGGTCCTCTAGCTCTAGTTAGATCGGAGGTCCTCTAGCTCGAGTTAAATTGCAGGTCCTCTGGCTGTGGTTAGATCGGAGGTCCTCTGGCTCTGGTTAGATTGGCAGTCCTCTAACTCTAGTGTGTAATGAGGGTCACCTGGAGAACTCATTAAACATAATATGCAGAGGTGCTGGGGTGCAGGCCGCGCTCAGAAGCAGTGTGTCTGGTACGGAAAGGGAAGGCCCTGTGCCTGCCCCCAGGAAGCTTACACTCTAGCAGGGAGACAGATATAAGTCCAGACCAGCCCTGTAACTGGCACAAGGCCAGGGTGTTGGGGGAGCACATGGACTCCAGCCATGAGTAGCCTGGGGGAATTCAGGTGGGAGGGGTGGGGACAGGCCACCGAGTGCTGCTGGAGGCAGCTCGCTGGAGAGAAGCTGGAGGGCAGGGATGAGGTGCAGGGTGGTTCGGGCAGAGGTGTCTGCGAGGAGAGCAAGGGAGCCCACATGCTCCAGGTGGCTCAGTGTTTCAAGAACACACTGGGCATTTGTGAGGAGAGTTGGGAGCACGAGTCTGGAGAGGTAGGAGAGGCCCCATGTGCCCTGCGAAGGCTTCTGCTGAGGAGCCACAGAGAGATCCGGAGCAAGGGGGATACTGACATGTCCACCTACCTGCCATTTGAACCCTGGCACAGGGCAACCCCAGCACATCAGGTCTCCCCTCTGCTCTGCCACTCAAACAGCCAGCAGCTCTGAAATAGCTCGTCCTTCCTGCCTTTTGAACCCCTGGAGTCAGAGCCTGGGGCAGGATGCAGTGACCACGGAGTCCTGGGTTGGGTGGGGTGACCACAGCCTGTTTTGCTCAGGAAAATCTGGTTTCCCTTGTTTTCTGGGTGTACAATTAGTATCATCGACCTCACTCTCAAAATGATCCTGCTTTGGTGGATGAATGACCAGGACAGCCCACCTGCAGGGTGACCTATGGAGGCCCTTGTGGGAGAACACAGAGGCACCAACCGCATATGTAACCCAGAGCACTTTTGGTCATTGCTCTGTTTGTAAAAGTACCACAAAACCTCTGGTTCACAAAAAAAAGAAAGTTGGTTTATTTGCTTCCTGAGTGTAAGAAGTCAGTGCTCTTACCTCCAGATGGTAAAGAGAAACAGAAAAAAGGGTGGGAAGAGAAGATGAAGGAGGAGGCAGGCAATGAAATGGAAGCATTAAAAGGCATCGTGGCTTAACTGCAGATTCTGTCGCTTCCCCTAGGTGATTTCACGTTTTCTTTTTACTTCATCTCATAATGTTTCACTAGGGAATGAAATAAAATGGTTTCAGATTTATGGTTACTTTATCTTTCTTTCTTTCTTTGTCTAGATTTTATTTGCAACAGATGACTTTTTTGCTCCTGCAGAAAACCTCATAAAGGTATTGTAAATTGGCATTCTGCAGCGTAAGGGTTGATGTAGAGAAATCTATGCCGTCGTGTTAATTAAAATCTCCCTGTATATTTGGGATGGAGTCATGTGATGTGCACTGGCAAATTAGCATATTAGAACGTTAGAAGGACATGCAAATCAGCATGAACTCATGCCAAAACATAGCAGAGACAGGGATCTGAGCAAACACTTCCGGACTGCATTGTTGCATGGGGAAAATTCTGAGGTCCTCAAATACTGCTCTTCCGGGTAAGGTGAATTTCATCATCTATGTTGGGAAGAAAACGGATCTATGTCTTGAATTTTCTGGGAAATGTTTTACCTGCCTAATTATAAAAGTGCAAAACAGCTTATTAAAAAAATAGAGAAAATGCTGACGAACATAGGGAAGAAATGGTGGCCCTGCTGGCGTCCTGCTCCTCTGTCATACCCGGTGTGGAGATGCAAACTCTTGTGCGTGGAGAGAAAAACACAGGTGCACATCGAGCTAATGCCCATGTACAGCATGCATGACTGTGGCTGGGGTGTCCAGGCCTCCACTGTGGGCAGTGGCCGTCTGGTTACCCTGGTGAAGTGGTTGCTCTCTGTCTGGGCAGGACCTGGCTGGGTCCAGAGCAAGTGAAGTATGGCCCTGAGAAGGCACCTTACAGTGTTAACTTACCTATTCCCCAGGAGAAGGCGAAAATAAAATGAGAAAGGGAAACATGAATTAACTTTTTCTAGGTCACACCGTTACTAAATGTCAAAGCTCTTACCATTTTACCACAGGCCCGATCTTTGAAACACTGAAATGCATGCCTACCTTGACCTAGTTGTTCCACAGATTTATATCATTTGCACAAGTGGGCAAAAAATAGGTAGAAAACATTCATTCTGGTATTGTTTGGAGAAGAGATAACCAACCTAAGTGTTCATTGATTGATAGGGAACTAAAGAAATTATAGCTCTTCCAGATATGGACTATTATGTGGCTACCAGAATGAGGTAGGCCTGGCACTGTGGCTCACACCTGTAATCCCAGCACTTTGGGAGGCCAAGGCAGGAGGATCACTTGAGCCTAGGAGTTTGGGACCAGCCTGCGCAACAAAGCAAGACTCCGTTTCCGAAAATAAATCCAGGCATGGCTGTGTGTACCCGTAGTCCCTGCTACTCAGAAAGCTGACCTGGGAGGATTGCTTAAGCCCAAGACGCTGAGGCTGCAGTGAGCCGCCATCATGCCACCGCACTCCAGCCTGGGTGACAGAGTAAGACTCTGTCAAAAAAAAAAAAAAAAAAAAGCTCTCCATTCACTGGCAGCAAGAGAGATCCATATTTTATGAGCATGAAACAGAGTTTGAAGGTGCACACATCAAACAGTGAGATGTGATTATCTGTGAAGAGAGAGGCGGGCTTGGAAATGGGATGGGAGAGAGGGTGGGGCACTATTTCTTAGATTTTATACTTGAGCATATATATACACACAAACACACATAAACACATACACACATACATATGTGTATATATACTCACACTATAACATCACATGAGACACATTTATTTCTTTTTGAGAAAAATAACATTACAGATAAATGTAAAGTTCACCTTTCACCTCCAACTTGAGTGCCAGTCCGCCCCCACCCTTCCCACCATTAACACTGTCGTAGGATGGGAAAATGCTTTAGTCCGCTGGGGCTGCTGAAACAAAATACTGCAGATGGGTGGTGGCTTAAACACAGTGATTTCTCGAAGTTCTGGGGGCTGGAAGTCTGAGACTGAGCCTGAGACAGCGGCAGCTCCAGCGTCTGGTGAGGGCCCTCTTGGGATGGCCGCCTGCCGGTGATACCCTCAGGGGGCAGAGAAGAGAGGGGAAGCAGGCCATCTCCCGCCTCCTCCCGCATAGGCACTCATCCCGTCATGGGGGCTCCACCCTTGTGACCTCATCACCTCCCAAAGTCCTCATGTCCGAATACCATCACTCTGGGGATTAGGCTTCAACATACGAATTTTGGTGGGGGACAAACTTCCAGTCCATTGCAGAGAATTCTTCTAATGTATTTTATACACTTAAATACACATATATTCATAAATATATAAGATATTTTATATTTTAAATTTTATATACATATTTTCACAAAGCACTTAACATTCTGCACACTTTTTTTGGTGGGGGTGGGGCAGGATCTCGCTGTGATCAGGCTGTCAGGCTGGGGTGCAGTGGCGCGGTCATGGCTCACTGCAGCCTCAACTTCCTGGGTGCAAGTGGTCCTCCTGCCTCACTGGGACTGCAGGCATACTCCACTATGCCCAGTTAATTTTTAAATTTTTTGTAGAGATGAGGTCTCCAGCTCCTGGGCTCAAGCAATCCTCCTGCCTCGGCCTCCCAAATGGCTGGGATTACAGCCACCGTGCCCGGCCCTAAACTTGCTTTTCTCACTGCATGTTTGTGAATTCCACTGGTGCTGATGCGTGTAGACCCAGACCACCCTCTTAGCTGCTGAATAATAACTGTCCATGTCATCGTGGTCCATTTTATGGCCCCCTTTCCCTGTTGATACACATTTAGGTTGATGACATTTTGCAGGTATTGAAAACATCCTTGTACAAGTGTGTGCACATGTGTGAGTTTATCCCTGGGACTGGTCCTTAGTTTCTCTCTCTCTCTTTTTTTTTTTGAGACAGAGTCTTACTCTGTTGTCCAGGCTGGAGTGCAGTGGCGCGATCTCGGCTCACCACAACCTCCACCTCCTGGGTTCAAGTGATTCTCCTGCCTCAGCCTCCCAAGTAGCTGGGACTACAGGCACCCACCACCACGCCCAGCTAATTTTTGTATTTTTAGTAGAGAGGGGGTTTCACCATGTTGGCCAGGCTGGTCTCGAACTCCTGACCTCAGGTGATCTGCCCGCCTTGGCCTCCCAAAGTGCTGGGATTACAGGTGTGAGCCACCGCACCTGGCTAGTTTTTCTTTTTTTTAGGAACGCATCTGTCATCACATGGCATGAGCCAGTTTTACAACAGGGCTGTTTTCCTGCCACTGGTTCAGTAGCGTGTGTTTCCAACTTCCCTCACACCGTTCACTGTCAGTCCAATCACAACAGCAGCAGTAGCAGCAACACACCTGCAACAATCAACCTACCCCCAAAACTAAATACCAAAAAGTTTGGGGCCTTGGAGATCTGGGGTTTAAGTGGGAGGTGTACCTCCTTTTCTCCTTCTGGGTTCAGAGCAGGATTTTGCAATTCCTGATGAGTAATGGAAAGGCTGGAGTGTGTGCTATCTTTAAAATGTGATTTGATTGTAGTAACATTCAAAATACCATCAACTTTCATGTATAATGCTAAATACTGGGCACTTACTATGGGCCAGGCACCTTTAAGGCTGACAACAGCCGGAGGCGGTCAATAGCACGATGGCTGTTTGCCTTTGGCAGAGGAGGAGCACTGAGGCACAGGAGGGCGGGTACCGTTGGCCACGGGTCCCCTGCCTGGGAGGCTGGGCGGGCTGGCACACCAGGGAGGCTGGCGGGATCCCTGGTTAGTGTCTCATGCATCAGCTCCCATCAGAGCATCCCCCCACCCCGAACCTCCTACTCCTAGTCCCTTCCTCTGCTCCTGCCTGGGGAGCTTCCCTAAGCAGTAACATAAGATCCTCTTTGCACGAATTGATGGAAACAGGGAAAGTATCCCCATGCTGGGCCAGCATAACAATTTCTGAGCATCCACACTATTCGAGGGTCTTTCATGTTGGCTATTCCAACTTCATGACACTCCTGCGAGGAGGCGTGTATTCGCCTCGTTCTGGAAGATGAAGTGCGCTCAGGTGTCTAAGGAGGCTTTGTCGGGCATCAGAGACCATGCATTTCCTAGGGGGTTGCAGAGCGTGCTGTGCGGGTTCGGCTGGACCCTGAGCATCCAGCCTACTCTTCCTATGACTTTGGATGAATTCCTTATTGAATAGTCTACCGGGCCTGCTTCGAAATCTGACCAGTCTCTCTCACTTTAATACCCATGTAGGTTGCTGTTGGGAATTGCATTTGTGCGGCCCACAGAGTGCCTGGTGATGTGGTTGTACCTGCTGCTACCAGTGGTCAATTCTGTGTGCTGAGGCCCACAAAGAAGTCACATTTCTTTCTCTGAAGATGATAAAAGCAGAGGCATCCCTCAATCTGGAAGTGGCTAGCTGGGCAGGAAGGTGGTGGCAGAGGCTCCCTTAGACCCTGGTTTGCGCCGTTCCTCTGGCACTGTGGGACAGAAGTGGACTTGCTGGAAGCCAGGAGATCACATGAAGGTTAACGATCACCTTGTTGTGTGTCTTTGCCCTAGAGTGACAGCCCGTGCTTTAAAGAGCATGAATATACGGAGTTTGGGAAATGGATGGATGGCTGGGAGACCAGGAGGAAAAGGATTCCAGGTAATAACAACGGCTTGCTGATTGCAGTGCATCTGACACTGCAAAGTTAAAAACGGAGGCTGTTGCAAAGCCAGTGTCCGTTTGGGTCAGCTTTAACATGGGGCCCTGGAATGCTCTGTAATCTTGGATGTCCTTATCTGAACATCAGGCTCTAAGTCAGGAAGGGGCTGTGTGAGCCCCAGTCACTGACGTCCCACCAGGCACAAAGGGTGAGAAGCACTTTGTAGGGAAAATGAAAACCCTGGTGAGGTCTGCGGATGGAAAAAAGAGTGGGTTCTCACTGAGCAATGTGCAGACGTTAGGCAGCGTGCATCTTCTGGGTCCTTACTACAGTCCTCTGGAGTAGGTCTCTATCCCCATTTAACCGCCATAGAAACAGATTCCTGGCCTCAGCCCAGGGCACACTGCTAGCAAGATAAGCTGGGGACTGGGCCAGAGTCTGCCCTCAACACTGTACCCGCTGTCTTTTATGATTTTATGCAATTTTTATTCATTGCTGTTACTCAGTCTCAATCAAAATATACCTTTTGAAGTTGAAGAAACGCAAACAAATCCAGGCATTAGGTTGATAATTGGATTTTTACTTGCCACTATCTCAAGTATTACAGAAATATTCGATATTTCTAGTTTTCTAACTTTCTACAGTACTTGAGGCAGTATTAGTTTCTAACAAATCTGGACATTTTAAGGTGAGTTTCTATCTGGCAGCAAATGACCAAGAATTCCATAGGGGCAGACTTGGCTTCAAGACTCTGAAGGCTTTGGTAGATGCAGCAGGTGTCTGACCAGTGGTGGGGCTGGAGGCTGGAGGGTGCTGTGGCAGTTCCTGAGCTTGAGAGGACAATGAACACAGTGTCTGCAGGAGAACCAGCTCTGCTTACTACCTGCTGAGCTTGGTGAGGTGCTTTCTACATCGCACACTCAGTCTAAGCTTTATGGAAGCTAATGGCATCCCTAATTTACAGTTGAGAAAATGAGATTCTCTACTGTAAGAGGTAAATAATTTGCCAAGGACAGTCATAGGAAATGATCCATTTGGAACCAGAATCAGGTCTTCCTGGATCCCAGCCTGTGCATTTTCTGTTCTGGTTAGAACTGAGGATTTCTGTTGGGGAATGGTGGTCACATGTGGCCAGGTTATGAGAGATCCTACAGTCATATTAGCTAAGAACCCCCCTGACCAGTTTTTTCTGTGATGGACGGAAGTGGCCCCTGCTGTGGGTCAGGTGCTTGTGGGGTGCACTGCCTCGCATGCAGCATCTGCTGTGTCGGCCCTAACGAGGCTGCTCTTGTCCTCTGTGTTGGCAGGTCACGACTGGTGCGTCCTCAGGCTGGGGATCCAAGGAGTCATCCGGGGCTTCGACGTGGACGTTTCTTACTTCACTGGAGATTACGCTCCTCGAATGTCCATTCAAGCAGCAAACTTGGAAGAAGGTGTGTTAGGAACCACTGTCCCCAAAATGAGAATTATGGGTCCCGTGGCTCCTCTGGCCAGCCACACCCCCACAACTGCTCGCTTTCCACCACCCAGACAGCTTCAGAAACTTGACTTAGGCTACTTTCCTGTAACGGGGCTGTAGGACTAGGACTCCTAGTAGAGCACTCTGGGGTTTTTGATTTGTGGCTTAACAGTGTTAACAGCAGATATAGATTTTATCATTCCCATGGTCCTTCAGCTTCACGCAGAGGCAGGCCATCATCCCTGGAACGTGGTTGAGCAGGTTGCTGAGTGGGCGGGAGGGAGTGGGTTGTGCCTCAGATGACCCAGTTGATGTGGAGCCAGGTCTGGGACAGCTGTGGGGTGAGCAGCACCAGCCCTGCTTTGGGCTGTCCCAGTATGTGTGATGGGGCAGCTGCTATGGCATTTTTGGCAAGGGTTCCTATCTGCATCTTGGAATGCTGGACCCATGAATCCCGCAGGCTCTATAAATGAGACAAATTCTGTGAAAGGGCCATATACACAGAGCAGACCCCAGGTGCCGAAGAAGCCAAGAAACCAAAGAAAGAGGCCGACAAATCGGGTTTGTTGGTAACGGGTATTTTATTGGGGGAACTTACGGACAGAAGCGTGGCCTTGGGCAGCAGCAAGATGGGTAAATCTCTGCACTGTTACTGCCCGGACTCAGGGCTCGCATGCCGTAGGGAAAGGGTCTGCGTGCTTCAGTGGGACAACTGAAGGCAGCCTCCAGAACAGGGAAGAGGGCTGTGTGCGTCAGAGCCTCTAGTTTGTGCGATAACATCAAGGTTGACATGTTCTGGACTAAGGACAGTAAGTCAAGTTGGAATCAGGACGTGTTCACAGGATTGAGGCTAATCAGATATTGACATGGCAGATTCGCATCCAAGATGGAGTCATTTTTTCTCCACAGACTTGTATTTTTATTCCTTTGATATCATCTGATGTTGACTTTAGCATTAATTTTTAAAAAATATGTACAATTATGTGTGTGTTTATACATGTACTTAAGGAAGATAAGTCAATGTGGGTTGGCAAGTTTACACTGAACGTGCTATGTGCACAGTACTACATGGGGCTCTGTGGACATGAACAGGCCCTGCTCCCTGAAGATGGCTGGGGCACCTGAACAGGAAATGATGCTATGAGAGATGCTACTCTAAAAGCGGAAATGACCAATGACAAACGAGTAAGGTTGTTTCAGCAAGCCCCTCAATTGCCCATGAGTGCTTCTATTTCTGAATTGCCCCAGTATCAATTCTAAGGATGCCACTGGGAGAGTGGTGTTTCTGGAATTGACCTTGTAATAATCCAACTTTGAAAACTCTAGTGATGTGATAAACTTGTTGAAGTTTGAGCTAACTTGGAGATGACATTTACTATTTGAAAAGCAAATGTAGTATCAAACATCTTGTACTATTTTTTGAAATGACTGTTAATATATTAAATATTGAGGAACTTCAACAAGTGTGTCTATTACTTTGATCATTTGATACTTTGAAATATCTTTAGTGTTATTTGCAAAGCGAGAATTACCATACAAACCACTAAGAGAGTAGATTCCCTTTGATTTTGAACCCTAATCTTAATCCTGAATGGTCATTCCAACTACAGATAAACTACCAGAAATCCCAGAAAGAGGAATCAGGACAGGAGCTGCAGCCACTCCCGAGGAGTTTGAAGCCATTGCTGAGGTACATCTCCCCCAAATGAATTGGGTCTTGTCACCAATTATTAGGAAAGTAGGGAAACTGCTCTGCACACCTGGCGATTCTTTGGGACACCCAGCCCTGGTGCTCCCCACATCATCTGCTTACCCACTGTGGCCTTACAAATGTCTCAGTGGTTCATTCAACCTGGGAAGAATGAGCATCATGGCCCAAAGGCTTCTCAAAGGGTTCCACTATCACCCACCTGTAAATGGCTCCTGGCCCCGATAAGCACACATACGGAAACTGATAGTAAGCGTTTAAACACTTTTTATACCAACTTGATGTAACTTGAAGTAACTTTTGTGTGTGGAGAATTTAATAAAAGAAATAGTTGGGGGGAAAAAATAAACAGGGCTTGTGTTTTGGTACATTCTTGTTTTTTTTTTTTTAAGTTTATTTAGTAATAATTTGTATTGATTTTTACAGAAATGTTGATCCATAACAGACAGGAAAGTAAACAACAGCAACAGTAAACAGGGCCGTTAGTCTGAGAAGGGCTAACCTAGAGAAAATGGTTGCAAGGCTCAGACCAACAGATTTCCCCAGATGTCACAGTGCAGGGCAGTAGCCTGGGTTTTTATTTGAGTGTTCACCTCACCACACCTCAAGGTGAAGACATTTGGAGGGGTCTGAGATCTTGTCCTTCATTTGCAAGCCTCTGCCACCATCACCCACTGGCTATTTTGATCAGTGAAAACAAAACAGGCCTTTATTCTGTTTTTTATTAAACGTGGGGCTTGATATGTACTATTTTTATTAAAGTGTTTCATTAGGTATCCATCATTATTTATTTGTTTATTTTTTTGGGACGGAGTCTCGCTCTGTCGGAGTGCAATGGCGTCATCTCGGCTCACTGCAAGCTCCGCCTCCCAGGTTCATGCCATTCTCCTGCCTCAGCCTCCCAAGTAGCTGGGACTACAGGCACCCACCACCACGCCCAGCTAATTTTTTGTATTTTTAGTACAGATGGAGTTTCACCGTGTTAGCCAGGATGCTCTTGATCTCCTGACCTTGTGATCTGCCCACCTCAGCCTCCCAAAGTGCTGGGATTACAGGCGTGAACCACTGCACCTGGCATCCATCATTAATTTTTATTCCAAAGTATCTCCACACCTTAAGTGCCACAGAGGCAATAGAATGACAGAATTTATTGTTTTCAAGAGCAATTGCTGACATTTCTATATTTATTGCTAGCTAAAATCTGATGACTGGAGTTACTTGGTTCCCATGACAGAGCTTAAGCCAGGAAACCCTGCTTCCGGCCACAACCATTTTCTTGTCAATTCCTAGCAGAGATGGACTCACATCAGACTCAACATTTTCCCAGGTAATCGTGACATGGACTTATCTCCAGTTCCATGGCTTCTTTATTTTATGTTGATATGTTTATAAAATATAAAATGACTTGTTCTTTCCCTCTTGGTAATTGATCTCTCTAGCATTTCAGGATTGTAATTTCCCCTTTTTATGCTCTAGAAAATTCTTGTTTTAATCCACACATCAATAGGTGGTTATTGAAAAATTATCAAGTAAATTAGGATGTGGTGGAACTAAGTTGTATTAAGTTAGATAGATCCTAATATCCTAGATTTCACAAGTATGTTATATTAGCAGCTGAAGTGGTATGTACAAATTACTCATTTTATTTTTTAATAGCTTTATTGTGATATAATTAACATGCAGTTCACCCATTTGAAGTGTACAATCAATGATGTATAGCATATGCATAGACACGTGCAACCATCACCATACCTTTAGAACATTTTTATCACCTCAAAAAGAAACCCCATATCCTTTAGCTATCATCCCTCATCTTCCCTATCCCAAAGCAACCACTAATTTACTTTCTGTCTTGATAGTTTTGACTATTTTGGACATTTCACATAAGTAGGAATTAAATAATATTGGTCTTTTGTGTCTGACTTCTTCCACTTAGTATAATGTTTTCAAGATTCACCCACCTTGTAACATGTATTAACACTTTATTTCCTTTTGTGTAAGCCTAATACAGGTTGAGCATCTCAAATCTGAAAGCCCCAAAATTTGAAATGTTCCAAAATCCAAAACTTTTTAAGTGCTGACATGATGCTCAAAGGAAATGCTCACTGGAATATTTCAGATTTTGGATTTGGGACACTCTACCAGTAAGTGTCATGCAAATATTTAAAAAAACTGAAATCCAAACACTTCTGGTCTCAAGCATTTCAGATAAGGGATACTCAACCGCTACCACATTTTGTTTACTCATTCATTAGTTGACAGACACTTGTTTCCATCTGCTGGCTATTTTGAACAATGCTGCTGTAAACATTTGTGTACAAGATTTTGTGTGGATATATGCTTTCTTTTGTTGTGTGTATGCCTAAGATTGCACTTTCTGGGTCATATGATAACTCTGTGTTTAACTGTTTGAAGAATTACTAGGCTTTTCCGAAAGTGCTGCACTATTTTACATTCTTACCAGCCACATAAAGGAGTGCTGATTTCTCCCTATCTTTCCCAACACGCTTTGTCTTACTTTTTGTTTATAGTCATCCTAGTGGATGTGAGGTGGTGTCTCATTGTGGTTTTGATGTGCATTTCCCTGATGACTAATGAGGAGGAACATCTTTTCGTATGTTTATTGGCCATTTGTATGTTTTATTTGGAAAAATTTCTCTTCAGATCTCTATTCACGTGTCTTAAACAAATTTCAACAGGGTTTTGAGGGAACAGGTGGTGTTTGGTTACATGGATAAGTTCTTTAGTGGTGATTTCTGAGATTTTGGTGCACCCACCACCAGAGCAGTGTACACTGTAACCAATGTGTAGTATTTTATCCCTCACCCCCGCCCTGCTCCCATTGTATCATTCTTATGTCTTTGCATCCTAATAGCTTAGCTCCCACTTATAACTGAGAACATATGATGTTTGGTTTTCCATTCCTGAACTACTTCATTTAGAATAATGGTCTCAAACTCCATCCAGGTTGCTGTGAATGCCATTATTTCATTCCTTTTTATGGCTGCATAGTATTCCATGGTATATGTACGTATACCACATTTTCTTTTTTAAAATATTTCAATTATGGGTACATAGTAGGTATATATATATATTTATGGGGTACATGAAACATTTTAATACAGTCATGCAATGCATAATAACCACATCATGGAGAATGGGGTATCCATCCCCAATCCATTGTGTATATATGCCACTTTTAAATCTATTCCTCCATTAATGGGCACTTAGTTTGATTTCATATTTTGGCTGTGACATTGTAAACAGTGTCACAGTAAACTTGGAAGTGCAGATATCTCTTCAATATATTGATTTACTTTCTTTTGGATATATACACAGTAGTGAGATTGCTGGATCAATCTATTGTTGTTCTATTTTTTAGTTTTTTTGAGGAGTTTTCATAGTTTTCCATAGTGAGTGTACTAATTTACATTCTCACCGATGGTGTACATGGGCTTCACTTTCTCCACATCCTCACTAGCATCCACTATTCCCCCTGTCTTTTTAAATAAAAGCTGTATTACTCTGCTCTCATATTGCTATAAAGATACTACCTGAGACTGGGTAACTTACAAACAAAAGAGGTTTAATGGACTCACAGTTCTACATGACTGGGGAGGCCTCAGGAAACTTACAATCATGGCAGAAAGAGAAGGCAAAGCAAGGCATGTCTTACATGGCAGCAGGATTGAGAGAGAGAGAGACAGAGACAGACAGACAGAGAGAGACAGAGAAAGGGGGAAGAGCCACTTTTAAACATCAGATCTCATGAGAACTCCCTATCACAAGACCAGCATGGGGAAAACCACCCCATCATCCAATCATCTCTAACCAGGTCCCTCCCTCGACATGTGGGGATTACAATTAGAGATGAGGTTTGAGTGGGGATACAGAACCAGACCATATCAAAAGTCATTTCAACTGAGGTGGGATGACATTTCATTGTGGTTTTGAGTTGCATTTTTCTGATGATTAGAAATCTTGAGCACTTAAAAAATATACCTGTTGTCCATTTGTATGCCTTCTTTTGAGAAATATTTATTCAGATCTTTTGCCCATTTATAAATTAATTTTTTTTTGCTACTGAGTTGTTAGCTATTGAGTTGTCCTTATATATTCTTGTTATTAATCCCTTGTTAGGTGGATAGTTTGCAAATATATTTTTTTCCCATTCTGTGGCTTGTCACTTCACTTTGTTATTTCCTTTGCTGTACAGCAGCCTTTTAGCTTGATGTAATCCCATTTATCTGTTTTTCCGGCTGTTGCCTGTGCTTTTGAGGTCTTACACACAAATCTTTGCCAAGACCAATGTCCTAGAGCATTTTCCCAATGTTTTCTTCTAGAATTTTCATGGTTTTAGGTCTTAGATTTAAGTTTTTCATCCATTTTGATTTTATTTTGCATAAGGTGAGAGATAGGGGTCTGGTTTCATTCTTCTGCATGCAGTTATCCAGTTTCCCCAGCACCATTTACTGAAGAGACTGTTCCCCATTGCATGTTCTTGGTGCCTTTGTTTAAAATGAGTTGGCTGTAAATGTGTGGATTTATATCTGGGTTCTCTATTGTGTGTCTGTTTTTATGCCATTACCATGCTGATTTGGTTATATAGCTTCATAGTACATTTTGAAGTCAGGCAGTGTGATGCCTTCAGCTTTGTTCTTTTTGCTTTGGTTATTCAGGGTCTTTCATTTAAATTTTACTTTTTAAGAATATTTCTGAGAAGAATGTCATTGGTATTTTAATAGGGTTTGAACTGAATCTGTAAATTGCTTTGGATAGTATTGTCATTTTAACAATATTAATTCTTTCAATCTAGGAGCACAGAACATCTTTCCATTTTTTCTGTGTCCTCTTCAATATATTTCATCAGTGTTTTATAGTTTTCCTTGTATAGCTTTTTCACTTCTTAGGATAAATGGATTCCTCAGTATTTTATAGTTTTTGTAGCTATTGTATATGCGATTGCCTTCTTGTTTTATTTTGTAGATTGTTCACTGTTGGTGTATATAAATGCTACTGATTTTTGTACATTGAATTTGTATCCTGAAAATCTACTGAATTAGTTTATCAGTTCTAACAGTTTTTAGGTGGAGTCTAGGTCTTTCTAAGTATAAGATCATGTTGTCTGTGAAGAAGGAGAACTTGACTTCTTTCTTTTCAATTTGGATGCCATTTGTTTCTCTTGCATAATTGCTCCAGCCAGGACTTCCAACATTATGTTAATAAAAGTGGTGAAAGTGGGCATCCTTGTCTTGTTCCAGATCTTAGAGAAAAGGCTTTCATTTTTTGTCCATTAAGTATGATGTTACCTGTGGGTTTGTCATTTGTGGCTTTTGTTATTTTGAGGTAGTTTTTTTTCTATACCCAATTTATTGAGGGTTTTTTTTTTATCATGAAGTGATGTTGAATTTTATCAAATGCTTTCCAGCATTTATTGAAATGATCATATGGTTTTTGTTTTGCTTCAGTTAGTGATGTGTCATGTTTATTGATTCATGTATGTTGAGCCGTCCTTGCCTTCCTGGAATGAATTCCACTTGATCATGGTGAGTGATCTGTTTATTGTGTTGTCAAATTCAGTTTGCTGGTATTTTGTTGAGGATTTTTGCATCTATGTCCATCAGTGATATTAACCTGTAGTTTTCTTTTTTTGTTGTCTTTGTCTGGTTTTGGTATCAGGGTAATACTGGCCTTGTAGAATGAGTTTGGAAGTATTCCTTCTGCTTCAATTTTCTTGAAGAGTTTGAGTAAAATTGGTATTAGTTATTCCTTTTATGTTTGGTAGAATTCAGCAGTGAAGCTATTAGGTCCTGGAATTCTCTTAGATGGGAGACTTTTTAAATTTCAGCTTTGATCTCATCATTCATTATTGGTTTATTAAGGTTTTCTGTTTCTTCATGGTTCAATCTTGGTAGATTGTATGTGTCCAGAAACGTATCTATTTCTTCTAGGTTTTCCAATTTCTTGGTATGTAGTTGTTCATAATAGTCTCTAATTAATCTTTGTAATTCTGTGGTCACATTTCCTTTTGGCTGAGTACAGTGGACTTTATTGATGGTATGTGACAGGATGTGGCTCCCTGGGCCCCTCTCTCTTCAGGGGGCCTGGCATGAAAACTGTGTCGGGGGAGATTCTCAGTATAGTGGGAGAGTGAGTGTGGCAGGGACTCCCTAGCAGCTGAGAACCTCTCTAATCCTCTTGTGCTCTTGCTGGGGCTGGTGGTCCAGGGTCTCTTACTCTTTGGAGGCCATGTGGACCATGAGGTCCACTACCCTGTTGCCAAATTCATTGTCATACCAGGAAATAAGCTAGACAAAGTGGTCATTGAGGGCAATGCCAGCCCCAACATCAAAAGTGGAAGAGTGAATGTCTGTTAAAGTCAGAGGAGACAACCTGACACTCACTATAGCCCAAGATGCCCTTGAGGGGGCCCTCCAATGCCTGCTTCACCACCTTTTTGATGGTATCATATTTGTCAGGTTTCTCCAGCTGGCAAGTCAGGTCCAAAATGACACAGAGGTGGGGATCTGGAACACCATGCTAGTGAGCTTCCATTCAGCTTGGGGATGACCTTTCCAACAGCTTTGGCAGTGCCAGTAGATGCAGAGATGATGTTCTGTAGAGCCCTGTGGCCATTCTGCCAATGTGTCCAAGAAGGGGCACCCATGGTCTTCTGAGTGGTAGTGATTGCATAGGCTGTGGTCATGAGTCCCTCCATAGTGCCAAAGTTGTCATGGATGACCTTGGCCAGAAGGGCTAAGCAGTAGGTGGTATATGAGGCACTACTAAGGATCTTGAGGTTGTTTTCATACTTCTCATGATTCACACCCCACATAAACATAAGGGGCATCAGCAGAGGGGGCAGAGATGATGGCTCTTTTAGCTTACCCCTCTAAGTGAGCCCCAGCCTTCTCCATGGTAATGGAGATTCTAGTGGACTCAACAACATAATAAGCACCGCTGTCATTTCACTTGATTTTGGGGAGGATCTTGCTCCTGGAAGATAATGATGCAATTTCCACTGATGTCAGGTTTCTCATTCTGAGCCTTGATGATGTTGTGGAACTTGCCATGGGTGGAAGCCTACTAGAACATGTAGACCAGGTAGTTGAGGTCAATGAAGGCATCATTGATGATGACAATATCCACTTTGCCAGAGCTAAAAGCAGCCTTGGTGACCAGGTGCTTAATATGGCCAAATTTGTTTACTCTGGCCTTCATTTTCACCTTGTTGCCTCAGGGACATGGTTGGCACTGCATAAGAATATGCAGGTGTCTGTCAAATGGAAAAGAGAAGAGAGCCAGTCTCATTTTTTATGTATCCTTTTCTATTTCTGATTTTTTGGGGTCTTTTCTCTTTGTAATTAGTCTAGCTAAAGGTTCATCACTTTTGTTTCTTTAAAAAAAAACAAGTTTTTTGTTTTGTTGATCCTCTGTATTATTTTAGTCACCATTTACTTATCCTCTGATCTTTATTTTTTCTTCTACTAGTAATTTTGGGATTGGTTTATACTTGCTTTTCTAGTTTATTGAGCTGCATTGTTAGATTAATTTGAAGTCTTTCTACTTCTTTGGTATAGATATTTATTGCTATAAACTTCCCTCTTAGTACTGCCTTTGTTGTATCCCATATATTTTTGTATGTTGTATTTCCATTTTCATTTGTTTCAAGCAGTTTTAAAATTTCCTTCTTAATTACTGACCCATTTGTTGTTCAGGAGCATGTTGTTTAATTTATATGTGTTTGTGTATTTTCCAACGTTTCTCTTATTATTGATTTCTAGTTTTATTCCATTATAGTCAGAAAAGATACTTGATATGATTTCTACTTTTTTGAATTTGTTTAGACTTGTTTTATGGCCCAAGACATGGCCTATTCTAGAGAATGCTCCATGTGCTGATGAAAAGAATGTATATTCTGCAGCAGTTGGGTAAAATGTTCTGTAATGTCAGTTAGGTCCGTTAGATCTAGTGTGTAGTTCAACTTCACTATTTCTTTGTTGATTTTCTGTCTAGATGATTTGTCCATTACTGAAAGTGAGGTGTTGAAGTCCCCTACTATTATTGTATTGCTGTCTATTTATCCCTTTAGATCTATTAATGTTTGCCTTATATAAGACTTGAAAGCTCTGGTGTTGGACACATAGATATTTGTAATTGACCCATTCATCATTATACAGTGTCTTGTCTTTTTCTTTAATGGTCTTTGATTTGTAGTCTATTTTATCTGATATAAGTGTAGCTACTCCCGCTCTTTTTTGGTCTTTGGTTGCATGAGATATCTTTTTCCATCCTTTCACTGTCAGCCTATTTGTGTCTTTATAGGTCAAGCGGGTTTCTTGTAGGCCGCATATAGTTGGGTCTTGTTTCTTAGTCCATTAAGCAACAGTATGCCTTTATTTGGAACATTGAGTCAATTTACATTCAGTATTGTCATCAGTAAGTAAGAGCTTACTGTCATTTTGTTGCTTGTTTTCTGATCCCCTCCCCTTCCCTTCCCTCCTCTTCCCTCCTTCCTCCCCTCCCCTTCCTTTCCTTTCCTTTCTTTCTGCCTTAGTGGTTAACTAATTTTCTCTGATAGTATGTTTTAACTGACTTTTATTTTTAGCAAATCTATTATAGGTTTTTGCATTGTGGTTACCATGAGGCTTACAAAAACATCTTATAGATATAACAAGTTATTTTAAAGAGATGCCAACTCATCTTAGATCACAAAGAAAAAAATAGAAATAAAGAAAAACTAAAAAAAAACCTCTGCATTTTTAACTTTATCCCTCCTCCCACATTTTGACTTCATGTTGTCTCAATTTGCATGTTTTTATATTGCCTATCTTTTAACACCTGTTAAAGATATCAACAAAAAGATTATTATTTTTGATAGATTTGTCTTTTGGACTTCATACTAGAGTTATGAGTGAATTACACACTATAATTACAGTGTTGGAGTATTCTGAGTTTGTTAACGCACTTAATTTTACTAGTGGGTTTTATAAATTCACGTTTTCTTTTTGCACATTAGTTTTTTTTTTTTTCAAACTGAAGAACTTCAGCATTTCATTTAAGACTGGTGGTGGTGAATTCTCTCAGCTCGTTTATCCAGGAAAGATTTTCTCCCTCTTTCATATTTGAAAGATAGCTTTTCTGGATACAATATTCTTGGATGGCAGTATTTTTTTCTTTCAGCACTTTAAAATGTCATCCCACTTCTTGGCCTGTATGGTTATCATTGAGAAGTCTGTTGTCAGATGAATTGAAGCTCCTTTATGTTATTTGCTTCTTTTTTCTTGCTGCTTTTAGGATTTTTTTATCCTTCATCTTTTTTTTTTTTTTCTTGAGACAGGGTTTCACTTTGTCACCCAGGCTGGAGTCCAATGGTACAATCACAGGTCACTGCAGCTTCAACCTCCTTTGGCTCAGATGATCCTCCCACATCAGCATCCCAAGTAACTGGGACCACTGGTGCATACCACCATGCCTGGATAATTTTTGTATATATTTTTTTTTTTTGTAGAAATGGGCTTTTACCATGTTGCCTAGGCTGGTCTCAAAATCCTGGGCTCAAGCAATCCACCCACTTTGACCTCCCAAAGTGCTGGAATTACAGGCATGAGCCATCATACCCAGCCTGTCCTTGACCTTTGGGATTTTTTATACACCTTGGAGTAGTCTTATTTGCATACAATCCATTTGGTATTTTCTGACCTTTCTGTACCAGGATATTTATGTCTTTATCAAGTTTTGAAAAGTTTTCTATTATTTCTTTGAATAAGCTTTCTACCCCTTGCTCTTGCTCAACTCCCTCCTCAACACCAATAATTCTTAGATTTGGTCTTTTGAGGTAATTTTTTTGTATCTTGTAAGCAATCTTTATTCCTTTTCATTTTTTTCTCCTCTGTGTATTTTTAAATAGCCCATTTTTGAGCTCACTGATTGTTTCCTCTGCTTGCTTCGTTCTATTCTTAAGAGCCTCTAAAGAATTTTTTGGTTCAGCAAATATATTTTTTCATTCAAAGGTATCTGTTTGATTTTAAAAATTATTTAAATCCCTGTTAAATTTCTCTGAAAAACTTCTAAGCTGCTTTTGTGTGTTACCTTTGAGGTCACTGAGTTTCCTTAAAACTGCTATTTTGAATTATTGATCACAGAGTTCATATATCACTGTCTTATTATGATCAGTCACTGGTTCCTTGCTTTGTCCATTTGGGGATGTCATAGTTCTTTGCTGTTGTTTCTTATGGGTATACATCTATGCCTGTGCATTGAAGCATTCGTTATTTATTCCAGTCTTTTATTCCTGGTTTGTTTCAGTTTTTGTTGAATATATTTGCTTAGATGTAGGGAGTGTCCAATATTTTAGCTTCCCTGGGCCACACTGGAAGAAGAAGAATTGTCTTGGGCCACACATAAAATACACTAACACTAACAATAGCTGATGAGCCAAAAATTTTGCAAAACAATCTCATACTGCTTTAAGAAAGTTTATGGATTTGTGTTGTGCCACATTTAAAGCCACCATGGGCCTCATAAGACCCATTGCCCATGTGTTGGACAAGCTTAGCTTAGAGAATCTTTATAAATTTCCTGTGATTTTATTTCCTGCTTGGTAGCTGCCTACTTTTCAGCACTAGATGGCACCTTAAGCCTAGGATTGCCTCATTTGTAGTAAGCAATCAAATTACTGCCCATCAGAATAGGGGAGGTCCCAGGGAGCATATTCTAGTGGTGTGGGAAGGTTAGCTAGGTATTTGTCTCCAGGGCACCTGTGGAACAAACCTCTTACAACACCATGTTGCTGAATAGCAGCTCTGATTTGGTGTTTCCTCTGGCTGAGTTACAGGGTTTGCAGGGCTGGAGATGTCTCACCCTCAGAAGCCTCCACCTTATGGATCATGAGAATGGGTCACTGTGGCCCCAGTATCTCAGTGGCCATGCCTAAGGTAGGACTCTGTCTCATGAGTCAGGGCTGGGTCAAATAAAGGAGCCCCCGCCTCTCAACCACACTCGCCTGGGACTGAGCCTCAGCCACAGGCATACAGGTGCAGAATGAGAAGCCCTGATGTCCTGCCTCTCCCGGGAAGACAGCCCTGCAACCATGGGCTGCACTCGTTTGCGGTCTCCACTTTGCTGATCTGGGAGAGGGTGTGAAGGTGGGGTCTTGGTTCAAATACCGCAGACTGTCACTGTTCTTACTGAATTTTAGCAGATATTCTTGAATAGGTGTTGCTGAATTTTCCGTATGCCCTTAGGACCATTTCCAAAGACCTGAAGTGTTTTCCCATCCCCTAAACCCCCTAAATTTCACCAGCTCCACTGAGGAACAGGACAGCAAAGCGCCTCCTGCTGTCATGCCAGAAGTGGTTCTCTGGAACCTTATTTTAGATGCAATGTTTCTCTGGTTATGATGCTTTAAAGTGAGACCTGAAAATGGAAAGATCTAAACACATGTTTACTAATATTATTCACTGAAATAACCTGTTCTAAAAATAGTGCAAGAAAATGAATGAGCAAAGCTTACAAGAGATTCAGACCTTTCTCCCACTTGTTAATTTAACATACACTATGGAATAACTACTTTGAGCTACAGACTGAGCATTGGCCATAGAATCATTTTTCCTGACAATGTGTAGGGCAGAGCCAACAGAGTGTATGCTTCATGAAGAAAGGGCTGTGGGTCCAGATTGTCATTTTTGTACACCCGACACTTAGCACAGCATGGGGAACACAGGAGAAACTCAATAACTATTTGTTGTTAGATTTAATTGACAGAGTCGTTGTCCTTATGAAGCGAATAACCCAGTGGGAGACAGATAAGAAAAATAACTTTGGGAGGCTGAGGTGGGCAGATCACCTGAGGTCAGGAGTTCAAGACCAGCCTGGCCAACATGGGGAAACCTTGCCTCTACTAAAAGTACAAAAATTAGCCAGGTGTGGTGACAGGTGCCTGTAATCCCAGCTACTGGGGAGGCTGAGGCAGCAGAATCGCTTGAACCCGGGAGGCGGAGGTTGCAGTGAACCGAGATCGTGCCACTGCACTCCAGCCTGGGCAACAAGAGCGAGACTCTGTCTCAAAAAGAAAACAAAAGAAAACAAAACAAAAAACTGCAAAACAGTGATACATATAACATAAGTATTTTGGTAGAGCCATGAACATTTCTATTTGACTATTTCTGAGGGTTGAATATGAAGGGTCCCTAAGCACATAAAAGCTCTTTCCTAATTGGTCAGCATTGACGGCCTGAAGAGGAGAGATGGGCAATGCCTGCATGCAGATTTCATGTCCCAACTCTTAGTGGCATCTTTAATTGCTCCATGAGGATTCCACCTGGGATCCAGGTGTAAAGGGAAAGGAAGCTGGGGAAAACCAGGCTGATGTCACGGGACACACTGGGTGGAATGGGTTGGTTTAAATGAGATGTACTCAGAGGATGAAGAGTCATTTCTGGGATTCCTTGGCAGTTGTGATTAAAAGCAAGTTTGGATATTAACTCTGTAAAGAAGAATCTTGTTTTTTAAAATGTGAAATCGACTTTACTTTCAACAGATGAATATCTTCTATACCATTAAAGCCAATTATAATATTTAATGAACTAGAATGGCAGTGATATTACTCTCATAGCCCAGCTCCTGCTGAATGACTCCCTCTAGGATATTTTCTAGGGTTTTATGCCAATGAAATTTTTGGTTTTATTTGTTGTAAATAGCAAGACTTCCATTGTTTTACCAAAAAAATTTCAGATCACTCATTTTCACTAAATTTGTAAAATAAAAACATATAGGGCTTGTTTTAGTACAATATTTTGATTAAATTAATTTTCTATATTAAAAATGCTTGGTTTCCACCTTCTAGGAATTAATATTCGAAGAAGCAAAACATTCATTCTACTAGAATCAGATGCTGTGAGTTGGTTTTGGTAGCTATTTGCTGCTCTGCAGACCTAATTTCAGGCTGCTGTGGTTCTCGGCAGCAGTTCGATTTTGTGAATATCATCTTTTGTATTCTGAATCGCATTGCTAAGCAGGGTGGTGTTGTAAAAATAAAAACATAAGGTTCTCTTGTCTGAGTCTGTGTGGGAGTCAGCAATGCTCATTTCTAGCATGAAACATTATTTGCATGGTGAATTTCCCAAATGCTATTTGACCTTGGAGTTGTTCATTTAATTAAAAAAACTTCAATGCCTACTATGTGCCCAGACCTCTTCTAGGTAGAGATGATACAAGAGTGGTACAGAAGTGAACAACACAGGTAACTGGTCTGGCCTACAAGGATTTCGCATTCTGGGTTTTGGAGACTGATTTTAGCAGGAACTTAAAAAGATAATTTCAGGCTGTGATTAGAGCTCTGGAGTAAATAAGCAAAGAGATATGATAAAATGTAACCTGGGGAGTCAGGCAGTGGCTGAATGGAGGAGGGAGGAGATAACGTCAGAGGATGAGAGGGAAGACTTTTCTGAGGCCATGCCTTTAAGGTGAGGAACATAAGTAGTCTTTTGGAGAGCTGGGAAAGTTGTTCTGGTACAGGGTAATATGAAGTGCAAAGGCCCTGGGGGCAGTGGGCTTGTTGTATTTGAGAAACAGCAGGTGGGTGTGGCCAAAGCCTACCAAGAGATGACACTGGAGAAGACAGTAGTTTATGATACACAAGCAGCCATTTTTACAAACAATAACTAAGGCACCTTTCCTTTTCAGATGGTGGAATTGCACGACTTAGAGTTTTCGGTACTGGACAAAAAGACTGGACTGCAACTGACCCCAAAGAACCTGCAGACCTAGCGGCCATCGCTTTTGGAGGTGTCTGTGTAGGATTTAGTAATGCTAAGCTTGGGCACCCAAACAATATAATAGGTAAGATGATATTCTTGGAGCTGCCTTATTTAGGAAGTCTGGGTACCGGCATTAAATACCCCAATATGGTCAGAGTGATTTAAAAGGAAAGGCACATCTCAAAGCACAGGAGTGGATGAGATTAATCTTCCATGTGTAGGATTTGATGCCTTTTTGACATGAAACAAGTCAACATTACCAATTTTTCTACCTAATTTCGGCCTAAGTAGCTGATTTAAAAGGAAACGTAAAATTTAACTAACGCTATGATTGTTTGCGAATTTACTGAAACATTAACTTTAATGAAAATAACTTATGTAGCAATGCTCAGATGCATAAGATCTGTAATTTAATTACAGCAATGTATTCATCCTCATAGTCAAAATCATGCAGTTTACCATTCAACAATGTTATTTTCTGTAGGAGTTGGCGGGGCAAAGTCTATGGCGGATGGTTGGGAAACTGCAAGAAGGCTGGACCGGCCACCAATATTAGAAGTAAGAAGTTAAAAATAACTATTGTTTAAAGTTTTTCTAAAAAGTACTTTTTGAAACTTTTTCTTTTAAATAAACTTTTGCATATTTTAGAAATCTCATGTGCATTGTTCTAAATGCTAATTACTATGATTTATATTTTCCAAATTTCCCACTGTTTTCATAATATCAGGGCAGAGGCTCAGAAGCCCAAACATACTGGTCATTGCCAGCTATGCCAATGCATTTTTGGAACATTCCTCTGTTTCTTCAATAAAGAAACAAAAGGAGCTGCGATTTAATAATACAAAAGTTATGAATAAATGTGTGGGAGATCTGGGGAAGAACCACTAGTTTAGTCATGTTTAATATCTGTGTATCTCAGGATTACACCACTTATGTGAACTTGTGATGGACAGGGCGCTCTAGAGTCCATGCAGCTGTTTAACTTGGCCAGTAACTAATTTGAGATAGAGAAACCAAGATGAAGTGAAACAAAAAATACAATGCCTTTCAATTTGCAAATCCCACCAAAAACTTGGTCAGAAAAGTGCCCTCCCCTTCCTAAGTTAGATTTCATGTCACCTGATGCTTTGAGATATCAATGAACAGACTCTCCGTTCTCAAAACTAAGGTTTGAACGCACATCATGTATCAGTATAGGTTTGACCAACAAAATATGTGCCTTGAAAGGTCAAAACAAACTAATTAACAGGACTTATGGACTGGATTAGATAAAGATTGCTGCACGTATAACATTTTGCAGGGATCTGTAATTGACATAGAAATTTAGAAAAACTTATCCGGGACCCAATGAACTCACAAATTGGCATGAGACATTTAAGAAATGATAGCAAAGAGGCAATTTACATGAAAGTGATTTACACATCAGGCCACAGGAAATACTATTCTATAGTAAGAAATAAAAGAAACACGTCAACCTTTTTCACCTGTTGGTTTTTGGGACTGGTTTCTTGAATGACTCCAAGTTCGTTTATCATTTTCTTCTCTTCTGAATTCCAGAATGATGAGAATGGCATTCTCTTGGTACCGGGTTGTGAATGGGCAGTTTTCCGATTGGCACATCCTGGAGTAATAACTCGAATTGAAATTGACACAAAATATTTTAAAGGTAAATGCAAAGCCATAAAGAAGTATCCTATAATTGGTGTGTTTATTCTAAAGACTGAGTTCTATGGAAGTGGGACTGAGGACACTGGGCTTTCAGTGTGGATTCCCCATTTAAGCTGTGTAATTTTGAGCATGCTACTTTAACCCTTAGAACTCTATCTATCTATCTATCTATTATTTATTTATTTTTTTGAGTTGGAGTCTTGCTGTGCTGCCTAGGCTGGAGTGCAGTGGCGCAATCTCAGCTCACTGCAACCTCCACCTCCAGGGTCCAAGCGATTCTCCTGCCTCAGCCTCCCGAGTAGCTGGGATTACAGGTATCCTACACAATATCCAGCTAATTTTGTATTTTTAGTAGTGATGGGTTTTTGCCATGTTGTCCACGCTGGTCTTGAACTCCTGACCTCAGGTGATTCACCCACCACGGCCTTCCAAAGTGCTGGGATTACAGGCCTGAGCCACTGTGCCCGACCTTTATTTATTTATTTTTGAGACGGAGTCTTGCTTTGTCACCCAGGTTGGAGTGCAGTGGCATGATCTTGGCTCACTGCAACCTCTGCCTCCTGGGTTCAAGCGATTCTTCCTGCCTCAGCCTCCTGAGTAGCTGGGATTACGGGTGCCCGCCACCATGCCTGGCTAATTTTTGTATTTTTAGTAGAGACAGGGTTTCACCATGTTGGCCAGGCTGATCTCAAACTCCTGACTGCGGGTGATATGCTCGTCTCGGCCTCCCAAAGTGGTGGGATTACAGGCATGAGACACCATGCCCAGCCAACCCTTTGAACTTTAGTAACCCCTCTATAAAATTCACATTTGGGCTGGATGACCCCCAAAGTCATACAAGATTCCATGACACTGTCCAGCCCTTTACCATACAGGCTCTGAATCCCCCTTGGAAAAAGAGCCTGTGAAAAGCACAGGGATGGGAGGCACCTTTTTACAGAGAAGGGTCCTAAGCAGATTGACCAGGGAAGGGGAGTGACCATTTCTTCCCCAGGCTTCACTTTTAAGGCAGTGGTTTACACATTTTTAAAACTGTACACCTCTATTTGTTTAAAAAATATTTGGACAAACAACCCTGATATTCTGTATTTACTTTCTTATGAAATACATATGTGTATTATTAAGACAATTCAAAATAAGTTGCTACACTTTTAAATTGTTATGTGACATTTTATAAGTACTGGACTGAGTATTCCACGTTAGCCATCTTTGAATAAATAGTGGCAGTTTATATTCATGTTTTGGATGAGTGGTTTTTAAATGACTTGGGAATTACTGTGACTTTACTCAATTATTAACCATTAAATCATGTTCAAGGCCAGGCTCATCATTAACAGTAGTGCCTATAATTATTTCAAGAAGTCTTGGTAATTTTAACTTATTTTGGAAAGACGGTATTTTATCTATTTTTTCTTTTAACTATTATTTTAGGTTCAAGGGTAAATGTGCAGGTTTGTTACATAGGTAAACTTGTGTCATGGGGTTTTGGTGTACAGATTATTTTATCATGTAGGTATCAAGTATAGTACCCAATAAGTATTTTTTTCTGATCTCCCTCCTCCCACCCTCCACCTTCAATTAGGCCCCAGTGTCCATGTGCTCATGTGTTCCCATTATTTAGCTGCCACTTATGAAAACATATAGTATTTGGTTTTCTGTTCCTGTGTTAGTTTGCTAAGAATAATGGTCTCCAGCTGCATCCATGTTGCTGCAGAGGACATCATCTCATTCCTTTTTATGGCTGCACAGTACTCCATGTTGTATATGTATTGTATTTTCTTTAGCTAGTCTACAATTGATGGACATTTAGGTTGATTCCACGTCTTTGCTATTGTGAACAGTGCTGCAATGAACATACATGTGCATGTCTTTATGGCAGAATAATTTATATTCCTTTGGGTATATGCCAAATAATGGGATTGCCGAGTCCAATGGTAATTCTGTTTTTAGTTCTTTGAGGAATCAGCACAACACTTTCCACAATGGCTGAACTAATTTACACTCCCACCAGCAGTGTATACGTGTTCCCTTTTCTCCACAACCTTGTCAACAACTGTTATTTTTTGATTTTTTCATAACAGCCATTCTGACTGGTGTGAGATTGTATCTCCCAGTGGTTTTGATTTGCATTTCTCTAATGATTAGTGATGTCGGCCATTTTTTCATATGCTTGTAGGCTGCATGTATGTCTTCTTTTGAAAAGCATCTGTTTATGTCCTTGGCCCACTTTTTAATGGGGTTGTTTTTTGCTTGTAAATTTGTTTAAATTCCTTATAGATTCTGGATATTAGACCTTTGTCAGAAGCATAGGTTGCAAATATTTTCTCCCATTCCATAGGTTGTCTGTTTACTCTGTTGATAGTTTATTTTGCTGTGCAGAAGCTCTTTAGTTTAATTAGATTCCATTTGTCATTTTTTTTTGCTTTTGTTGCAATTGTTTTTGGCATCTTCATCATGAAATCTTTGCCAGTTCCCATGTCCAGAATGGTATTTCCTAAGTTATCTTCCAGGGTGTTTATAGTTTCGGGTTTTACATTTAAGCCTTTAATCCATCTTGAGTTGATTTTTGTATATGGTGTAAGGAAGGGGTCCTGTTTCAATCTTCAGCATATGGCTAGCCCGTTAACCCAGCGCCATTTATTGAATTGGGGGTCATTTCCCCATTGTTTGTTTTTTTAAGACTGAATTTTAGATCTGGTTATGTGGCCATGGTTTTTACTTTTCAATGTGGCTGACTGAGGGTCAGGTGAAATGGCAGTTCTGGATTTTCTTGTTCATACATACTTGCATTTTTTAATAGTACCTTTAATCCACAGTTCTCTGCATGAATGGTTTAAAATAACTTACTTATTTTTGTGAGGGATGCTTTAGTTAAAACTAGATAACTAACAGTAAATCCACTTAAGCAGGGACCCAAAACTGCAACAGGTCATGAATCTACCACTGTCAATCACTCAGGATACCTCTGGTACATACAATATGATGACCGTAATGGAAATGAGGGAGCATGGCAGTATCCACTTATAGCAATAATATAGTAGGTTATATCAAATACACAAAGCTTAATATACATACACATATGTATGTATATCAAATAGAAATAGCAGCTCTAACGTTCTCTACTTGCGTCCTTTGTGTCCGTATGCGCCCCAGGGGCATGTTCGCCCACCCTGGAGACCACCGTTTTAAGAGATGGGCCACAAAGGGGGCATGTGAGCCACGGTCTCCTCTTTTCCAGGGTTCTTGATTAGCAGCTCCTCCTCTGTTGATCCTAAGAGCCCCAGTAGAAGTTCTCTCTTCTCAAAGAGAGTGGGACCTTCCCCTCAAGGTCCTCTAACCCAACTGAGCACACGATTCCTATGATATTCCAAAGAGAGAAGAATCTCAGGACCATATACTGTCACCTGAAGATGACTCAGAAATACCCAAATACATGTGTGTGGCAGGTGCCCAGCGCTAGCTAACATAAAACTCAGTATTTCCTTTTGATTGTCATGTTAAAAAATATGTCATAGGAAAATATTTTCCAGCTTCATAATAATTTCAGATGAGCCACATAGCAGTCTTCAAGTAATTAAATCTGCAACTGAGGAAGCTTATCAAATACATTCAGATTTCAAAGTGAGAACGCTATACATTCAAACTGAAATGCGCCAGCCCCTTCACATATGGCGGACTGCTTCTGAGTCCTCTGAAAAAGAAATGTCTATTTCATGAGGCAATCTGAGCCTCACAAACCAGTTTGTTCCTTCTCTCACATACTTCATACCTTTGCTTTTGCTCAGGAAGACCAGGGACTTGTTCTTTGCTGGGTTTTTGATCTTATTAGAAAAGCATGATATCTTATACGCCAAACTGAGTGTGAATGCAGACAGAAAATCACGCTGTGTTTTGCTCCAACAGGCAATGCTCCTGACAGCTGTAAAGTGGATGGGTGCATCCTGACAACTCAGGAAGAAGAGGACGTGATCACGCAAAAGTGGATTCTCCCGTCCCACAAGTGGAAACCACTGCTTCCAGTGACCAAGGTTCCTGTGGCATGTTATTAGGAGCCAGCACTCAGACTGTGCTATTTCCCTAAGATTCTCTTTTGAAGGATTAGGATACACTCCAAGGTTTCTGCTCAGGTTAATGGTAAAATGAATGAGGTTTAAAACCCCTATCTGCAAACTTAAATAAGAAGAAAGGCTCTATTTCTCTCCACTTTTATATTTCCAAATTTTGTTAGAACAAAATTGTTAAGTGTTCAGAATACATACATGGAAACATGTCCCTGCATCATGTTTAACTTTGTAGAAGGGGCGACAAGCACATTTAAAGCTATAATGGAGTGTCCACCTGCAGGATGGACGCTCTGAGATATTCCACAAGTGTCTTCTTTGATTTAGAAAGAGGGTCAGGCTGGAGGTGAGAGCTGCTCCCATGTAAAGATACGAAATAATCTCCGGAAGAAACCAAGATGATCTCTTCTTTCATTTTTTTTATCAATTTGCTTATGTATAATCAACTATTAGAAACAATTGATGGGCATTTAGGTTGCCCATCAATTGTTTATTGGGGCCTGATTATTCATGTATTATTCGGGCATCCTACTAGCAGATTTTCACGGAAAGCCAAATTATCATCAATTAATAACTTCTTTTAAAGCCCCTTCGGTTAAGTGCAAGCCAAAGGTTTGCCCGGGGCGTGGGCTCATTCGGCCACACATGCCCTGTTAACAGACTAGGACCTCTGCATCTGCTTGCTTTTCAGTTGTCTCCCAACCAAAGTCATCTGTTCGACAGCCTGACCCTGGAGCTCCAAGATGTCATCACTCACGCCAGGCTCACCATCGTCCCCGACGGGGGAGTGAGCCGCCTTCGGCTCCGGGGCTTCCCCAGCTCCATCTGCCTCCTGAGGCCCCGGGAGAAGCCCATGATGAAGTTCTCGGTGGGCGTCAAAGCAAACCCTTAATACATACAAAGCCCCGGTGTCGGACACACAGCAGTCATTTCCCAGTCATAATCTTCTTTTCAAGTGTTTTGAACATCTGGTGATTTAATAAAGTGGTCATCTCACAAATTGATCTCTGTATTTAATGTTGCTATGAGGCATTTGGTAACTTACATACTGGCTATGGCTGTGAATGGTGGTCTCTAAGGAACCACTTTTTTTTGAACATTATAAGATATTGATACTAATAATATCAATATTCCGTACCTTTGGTGTGGACTTCCAGCCGTAACATGTAGCCTACTGTCTAGAATCACTCAAGGGGACTGGCCTATCTTTACCCAGAGTAGGAACGATTCTTCCAAAGACCCCGTCTCCCTCTGAATCATTCTTAACCCCAATGAGGGCGCGTTCTGGATGGCACACGCCTGACACCGCACGCCAGCGGCTATAGCACTGATCCTCACAGGCTCCCAGTGCCCTGCACAGCTCCTCCTCTGGTGGAAAAGCTCACATTCCCCACTCTGGGTCAGGAGTCCTAGAAGATTCTGGGGCTGAACCGGTCACATTCAACCTAAGATCCAAGAAACAGTGGCTCAAAAATGTGAAGCAGATCCCAGCACCCATCCAATGTGGATTGTCAAGATGGTCCTGGTCCCTCCCTAACCCTCCTCTCTACCGCTTCTGCAGAGGAGGGCGGCGAGTGTAGGGGGAGGGGCACGGAGGGCGTCCCGGGGCGCTCAGCACAATCACTCTAGCCTCCTCCTCCTCCTCCTCCTCTTTTCCTGGGCTCTGCTGCCACGCCCCTCACCTGCCTGGGCTCCCCGTTGCCCCGTCTACTGCCCCGTCCCCGCCCCCTCGCCCTGGCGGCCAGGCGGTCACAATCGCCCAGGGTCGCGTCAACACGCAGCCCCCGCCCGCCTGGCAGCCCCGCCCAGTCCCCGTCCTGCGCCAGCGGCTGGAGCGGACCTCCCGTCGGCGGTGCCTGGGCCTAGGCGCGGCTCTGCAGGCGTCGCTGCCCGCGTTGCCGCAGCCTCTCGGCCCCGGCCAGCGAGGAGCGGGGCGCGGCCATGGGCACCCGCGGGCCCTCCGCGCTGGTGGACACCACGCCCGCCAAGACCATCGTGGTGTACCGCAACGGGGACCCGTTCTACGTGGGCAAGAAGTTCTTGCTGTCGCGGCGCCGCGCGGCCACCTTCGAGGCGCTGCTGGAGCAGCTCACGGAGCAGGTGGACGTCCCGTTCGGCGTGCGCCGCCTCTTCACGCCCACGCGTGGGCACCGTGTGCTGGGGCTGGACGCGCTGCAGGCGGGCGGCAAGTACGTGGCGGCGGGCCGCGAGCGCTTCAAGGAGCTCGAGTAAGTGCACACGCGCCCCCCGCGCCCCTCCCCGCCCTCTTGGGTCTGAGCGCGGTCAGGGCCGTGCTCCCTAGGTGTCCTCCCCAGGCTTCCTTCCGGGCTCAGGCGCCCATCTTTCGGCGTGGATCCAGCGCCGCCGGCGTCGGGCCGCCCCAGGCCACGTGGTTTCCTAGAGGCGAAGCCGAGGCAACCCCGCCCCCAGGGTTCCTTCCTATGGCGCAGGGCGGGCCCTCTCCGGCAGCGATTCAGGACCGCTCCAGAGATGGCCAGGAGGGCGTGGGGGGAGAGGCATGGGGCAGAAACGGGGGTGTGGAGAGGGGCGTGGGGGGGGGGGGGGGGGGAGGGGGGGGGGGGGGGGGGGGGGGGGGGGGGGGGGGGGGGGGGGGGGGGGGGGGGGGGGGGGGGGGGGGGGGGGGGGGGGGGGGGGGGGGGGGGGGGGGGGGGGGGGGTGGGGGGGGGGGGGGAGAGGGGCGTGGGGGAGGGGGTGGGGCGTGGGGGGCAGGGCCTGGCAATGGGGCGGGTTGGGCAGTTCCCATTTGAAATCGCTCAGGGTGACCCCTCTCACTCTGAGTCCATCACTTGGTCCTGCGTGCATTTTCTTTTCTTTTTTTTTTTTTTTGAGACGGAGTCTCGCTCTGTCGCCCAGGCTGGAGTGCAGTGGCGCGATCTGGGCTCACTGCAAGCTCCGCCTCCCGGGTTCACGCCATTCTCCTGCCTCAGCCTCTCCGAGTAGCTGGGACTACAGGCGCCCGCCACCACGCCCGGCTAATTTTTTTGTATTTTTAGTAGAGACGGGGTTTCACCGTGGTCTCGATCTCCTGACCTCGTGATCCGCCCGCCTCCCAAAGTGCTGGGATTACAAGCATGAGCCACCGCGCCCGGCCCCTGCGTGCATTTTCAAGCTTGCCTTTAATTAAACTATTGCCCTCCCACGGTTTGTGTCTGTAATCCATTATTGCAGCCTGTGTCTGCTTTCTGTGATCTCAGCTGCTTTTCTCTCCTGGTCCTCTATTTCCTTGTAGGTTTACTTATTTTTTGACTGTGAACTACTCCTTTTGTATAGCTTTGTGTGGGGACATTCTTCGAGGGCTGAGATAAAAGTGAGATTCCCCAGAGAGAATTTCCATTTTCTTCTTTCAAATGCTCCCAGTTCAAAAATGCTCTGAATTAAATCAGCAGCTTGAGTTTTGTTTGTTGTTTTTTGAAAAAGTAGTGGGATTTAGTATGAGGGCTGGTGTATGGTTCCAAATTCTTAGTGGCATTTGCAGAGATGTGAATTTACCATTCAGTTGTTTCTGAAGAAAAATCGTAAGTCACAGGCATCACAGTTGCTAAGAGGTAGAATCTGGATTAGCATATTTCAGATTGAAATTTATTACTATGATAATCCCGTTATGTATGAGAATTCATGGACAAAATTATATTCCTTTATAGCCATGTGATTTGTGATTTTTTTTTCCGGGCTAGTCAGATGGTGTGAATATCTAGAACTGACATCCTACCCAGGATCCAGTGTTCAGTGCTGTTTTACAATTAAAGAATATCTTTCTACAAAAACTGACTTTAAAATCCTTTTCGATACATATATAATGAAAAGTATTTAATTTTATCCCAAGACATTTCGTTGTAAAATTGGCCTATGTTTTACATGTTAGCAAATGAGGAAGGAAACGCATCAAGCACCTGCCACCAAGCCTGGAGTATGCCTGGGAGATGTTACTCTTTCCCCTTGCTGTGGGGCTGGGTGTTTTCTAACAGACCCTGTTGTACCTCCAGTTTTGTAGAGAGAGTCTCAAGTCTCATGGTTTATTTAAAATGTTTTGGACATGTAGCAAAAATATTGAGAAAAAATTGAGATGTTTTTCTTCCCAGTGCTCTTAGTGTTTATTTTACTTTTTGGGAGGAAAGAAATGTCACCCACTGCAGATGGAGGGGAGTTGGGGTCCGTGTGGCAGACAGCCTGGGTTATTTTGCATTATCTATTATCCATGCATCTTCACTGCTGTAAAATAGATGAGCCATGTCTGCATGTGAAGTTCAACATAGAGAGCACGTGGGGTTCCTTTTCTTCAGTTTTTTTTAGGTCAATGAGTCTGAAATTGGAATTCAGACTTTGGTGAACAAAGCTCTGAAAAATGTGGCTGGATTTTCACTGGTGTTAGTAAAGTAAACTAGCTCTTGGAAATTTATATTCTGTAATTGCTAAGCCATTGAGCAGTTTAATTAATTTTCACTGGAAAATAATATTCTAAATGTGTCACCAGCAAATGAACTTTGAAGTGAAGCCTGTTGATATATTAGTGATCCGGGAGCTCCCCTCATCATAGTGGTTTCAGGATGGTGCATTAAAAAGACAAACACCAACAAATCTATCCAATATCCAGTCATTACTCAGACATTTCTTGCATTTCCTGGAATAAACTAATTTGAGACCCAAAGAACATAATTTTTTTCTTTATAAAACAAAATATTATAAGATAATAATTACTCTTCAAAACAATTACGTGTCATATAAAGCCTAGAATTAATATTTCTTTTGTGGAGAAAGCCATATTTACAACAAAATCTAAATCAGGGTATTGTGTATGTGTGCACGCGCGCGTGTGTGTGTGTGTGTGTGTGTATGTGTGTGTTTAGGGGAGGGACCCCAAATAATTTGAATGTTTAGGAATATTACCCTGTTTACCTTAGAGCTTGTTGCTGAGACATGAGTGTGAACATGCTATTTGAATCAAACTATCCTCATTCTTCCTCAACCCAGCCTTTTCCTGTCATCTCCCTGGCCACCCATTTGTACCTGGGAACTCGCCGCAGATGACAGGCGAAAGAGGAAAAGTGGGTGGAGAGGAAGTTGTGATAGATGACAGGAATGTTGGCCTCAGAGCCAGAGACTGGTGGAATTTAATCCTGGCTTTCTCTACCTGAGTAACGTTTAACAAGTTAAATAACCTCTCCAAGACTTGGTTTCCTCATCCATAAAGCAGGTTTGCTTCACGTCCACTCTGCGGTACGGTTGGGAGAATGGAATGAATGCAGTAGGGTAAGGTGCCTGGCACTGATTCTCATGGGTGGTCTCTTCCCTTCCTTTGTTCTCTGGAAGTAGCCAGGAGGGAGCTTGCACCTAATGGTCCCATCTCTGCTTCACAGACACACTCCCCTCCCACCTCAGGGCAAGCTAAGCCCACCCAGCAGGCTTCTCTCTGTGCCTGAGTTAAAGACCTCAGTCATGGGCTGTCTGAGGAACTATTTGTCCTTTCTTTCTGTTTTTGTATGTTCTTGGGAGTGCAACATTGAAATAATAAATAGTATTTTGTGTTTTTGTAGGATCTTTTTATGCTTTTTTCTGTGTTAAATTTTATTTTTTGGTTCCATGTAATGAAAATCAGATGTCTCATCTGGGAGATTAATGTTCAAAAACAAATATGGAATTTGGGAATTTAGAACAAATTTAAAATATTTATTTGGAAAACAGGAAGACTAGACTAAGCTAGTGAAGAGTGGATACAAGGGCCTCTAAGCAAGTGGAGAGGCTCAGGCTGAACTCAGCCAGTGGCCATGTTTTGTTCGGTTCATACAATTTTCAAAGATTTGAGTTGGCTGCAACATTTTATAATTGGGAGAATTCATGTAATAATATGAACTTTTGGTCTCCCTTGGAAAAAATAGAGGATTTGATCGTTCAGAGGACTTGGTTGTAGTTGCGTGCATCTCCACTATCTGGACCTGTGAGGCCCTGTCCGCCTCAGAAGGGAAAGGATGGTCCCACCAGCCACAGCCCCCACCAGTCCCTGAGACCACCCTTGGCGAGTGTCATCATTTACTTGACCAGTTTCTGTGGGGATCTGCGTCCGTGACTCTTTATTGAACACTTAGTTATTTCTTCCCTTTCTATTTACCAGTCTAAGTTGACCCTTCTCTGAATATTGCCAAAACTATCAAAAACAATAACAATCTCAAATACATATTTTTTTAATCAGGAAGAAACCTTAGTATCAGATATAAATTTGAAGGTATTATTTATTACCCATGAAAACATTTTATTTTTGAGGAATATGGAAGTCCCAAAAGTCCCCAACAGTAAAAAAAAATTGTGTCAGTAGGGCTCAGACACATTTTATGCTGGTGACTCTTTTCTAGTTTGCAGTTTTGGCAAAAGGAGAACAGTGTTGAATTTCTGTGAGCCGGGAGGGAGCGGTGGGGGTGCGGAGGAGCTGGAGGGGAGTCTGGGTTTCTGTTCTGACCTTAGCCTGTCATGGGAACGTTGATGAGCTTGCAGTTCTGGGCCTTCAGCGACCTGGTTAAAAAATGCTGTTGAATTAGATGATTTCTCAGGTTTCTCTTTAATAAAATTACATGAGGGAAAGCAATGTCACTTAAGAGACACTTTCAAGAGGCAGTGCCAGTGGTACCCAGTGTGAAAACTGTCCTACAACAGCATTGCTATTGTATGCTGATGTGGATTCTAACACCGAGAAAATTTTAGATTCTAGTTCCGAATTGCTGTGGGGTTGTATCTATTAAGCTGGAAAAGGACTCATTTCTAAAGAGTCTGGAACTTTCTATGTAAATGTCTTCCTTCTAATGATGTTTTCTTCTTTCTTATTTTGCAGTTATATTCATATAGTTCCCCGAAAATCTGCAAAGATAAGGAAGTTGAAGGAAGTAAGTATTCGCTTCTAACAACTAATAATGGAATAAATTGGCTAACTTGGTAAAAATTTAAATGTCGGCATAGAATAATTGAAGTTTTACAGAAGCAGTAAATGCCTGCAGAGATGTGTTCTTGAAGTCAGAACACAATGTGCAAGCTTGTCATACTTGTCAAAGCACCTAAGTAACCAAGTGGTGGAAGGCAGTGAAGAGAGGCTAAGATGTGCAGAGGGAGATAGTCATCTTTGAGGCACACCGTGCAATTAATTCAAGTTTTCATTTTCCTTTTGTTTTGGGGAGGTTTGGAAAGACAGGTCTCAGGAAAAGTTATTTAGAGTTACGCAGTGTTGAATCTAATTACAATGCTAAATTTAAAGATTTGTCCCAAGTGCTCAACATTTTTTACTTGATAGACATTTATTAGGTCTATAGGACAGAACATTCCATCACACCGTTCTTATCACTTGATTCTTAGTAAAAATAACCATTTAATTTGTTTAAAGAGACATGCCTTTTTTATAAGCAATAAAAACCACAGTTT
The DNA here is from genome assembly GCF_006542625.1 of Nomascus leucogenys. NCBI lineage: Eukaryota > Metazoa > Chordata > Mammalia > Primates > Hylobatidae > Nomascus > Nomascus leucogenys. The sequence continues at coordinate 3,357,967 of NC_044399.1, forward strand.
TAAGCCAGGTAGCCTGTTGATATTTAGAATTTAACATCATTTTTACTTAAAAACGGACTTGTTTTGTGGATTATTACACAGGTGAGTTATTTTGAGGGCATCTACTTCTCTAAGTCGTAGTGTTGCTGTTCTTAAATTTCCTCACCTGTGAAATGGAGAGGATAATAGATACCTCAGAAGCTCGCTGTAAGGACTAAATGATAAAATATAGATAATATGCCAGCACTAGTTAAGTGCTTCCCCTCCACATCTTACAGAAGCGGCTCTTCTCTGTGTCTTTGGAGCGTCACCCAGAGCTCCATGCAGGACACGCCGGCAGCCCCAGCATTGTTCATAGGCACCAGCTTCCAGAAGCGTTCTGCTGCTTTCTTGGAGTCTGCCCTTGAGGGCAGTTAAAATAAGTCAAATTTATTACTTT